>NC_065538.1:30445055-30756820 GCF_932294415.1 Quercus robur
ATGTAGCTGTTGCTACTTGCTATACTAATGGACCTGCTAGATCTCTTGTTCTACCATCAAATGAGAAGAGCAGGTAGTGTACAGTGATAATTGGCCAATTATAATCTTTTCAAAATTCTTACTCTTCAACTTCTTCAAAGCCCAAGCTAACTCAATTCCAGTCTCCAATCTTCTTATTTAATAAGGCATCTTCTCAGCACCCCTTCCCAGATTCTTTCAGAGAAAGAACACCTGAAAAATATACGATCCATTGATTCTAGCTTACTTCTGCGGAATGAACACAGCAAATCACCTTGACATCCCAGATTTTTTTTTTAAATCAAAATTTGATTGAACAAATCGATATTTAGTGAGTTTTAAAACATTTTACAAATAAGAAAAGAAAACAATGGAAGAATGTTTTTGCAATGCTAGTTTATGGTCTGATTGCCGTAATATGTTTTCTTTAATGTTTTATTTTCCCATTATTATATTCACTGTTTTTGTACTTGACTTTAAAAAGTAGTTTGCATAAATGGTTTCTCATGGTTTCTATTCTGCCACAACACCCCCCCCCTCTTTGTGGCAGGACAATTGTGCTATGCTATTAGGAGCTTTGAGTGAGGAATTTCTGCACAGAATGCTGTTGTCTTTGCATGGGAAATAGTTCTAAATATTAATTCTTACAAAACCCTCCCCTTTTTTTTTCCTTGTTTTTTTCTTATTTTTGTATGTGTTTTTTGTTTTAAGAAAAAAAAGACATAAAAGTAAAGCAAAATTACATATTTAGTCATATTTTTAGATGTGAGTTACAGAACTCTAACTGAGCTAACTTCAAACGAGTAAAATGACAAATTTCAAACCACAGATAGGCAACTTAAATTACGATTAAGTGGTAATTTGCATTTCTTTTGAGAGTGTGGGACGGTGGGTGGTGGAAGTGGGAAATAAAGGCATATATTTTGACTCGGTGACTCCATTGCTCGAGGAAAACATAATAAGAAGTGAAGCGCAAAATGGTTTAGCTAATAGGTGCCTTTGAGACATTTGTTAATAGGTCATTTTAAAAAGTTATAATATCATTTTAATAGAAATATAAAATTTATTAAAAAAATTAATAATTTTTATCTTTTTTGATAAATTTTTCTAAATTTATTTAATAAATCAATGACAAAGTTTAGCTATAAAATTAGTTGTAGTCTAAAACTACAACTTTACTCAATATCTTTTTATTAGAAGTGAATTTTGACAAATCCACCATTGGATTACATCTTCTTCTTATATTTTCCATGCTTGCAAAATGTCTAGAAAATTAAAGATCAATAGTTATGTCATCAATAAATTGTTTAAAATGCAAGTTTTTATAGTTTAAAATTTTGCATAAATTATAATCTTATAAATTATATAGTAAATAATATATGATTATCACAAAATTTGACATATGTATTAAGAGCGTAAATAACATGCAATCCAACGATTAGATTTTCAAAATATATAATAATATTAATGACATTGAGTAAGGTTGTAGTCTTAGGCTACAACCATTTTTGTAACTAAACTTTGTTCATAAATCAATACTATTAAGGTGTTCGTTAACTTTTCCCAAACTGAAAAGTAAAAATAAAAACTCAACAGTCTTGAAACTTGTTTAGTCTTTTATAGTATTTTCGTTTAAAGTTAAATCCCCTGCCCCTTATTATAAAGATTGAATTTATTAAGCAAAAATGAAAATACAAATAAATGTATTATTCAACTTTTAATTTAGTTAGTTGTCTGTGTATTTCTGTTGCTAATGCTTTAGCTAAGAAAGTTAGTTCAGTTGTGGGGCCAAAATGGCCAAATACCACGTTTTTTTAAAATTTTTAGCAACAAAACACTGTTTACGAACTAAATGGGGATCTACCACTTTTTGTGGTATTCGAGCTCACCAAACTCGAGTACCATATTTTTCCATTCCACCATGGCACGATGACATGGAAAGCTGGAATTAGAATATTGTTGTTAGTACTCGAGCTTTAGGTGCTCGAGTACTGCATGTGTGGTACCCGAGTCTGGTAAACTCGAGTACCAATCTGCCTTGGCCCGTTACCCACACTTAAACTATCTGAACATAACACTCCCACTCAGCCTACTCTCAACTCTCTGAACCCCTGTTACCCACATTCCCACAGCTCTCTCATCACTCACTTTCTCAATCTCCCTCTCACTCTCTCAATCTTGCTATCAACTCACTCTCATTTTCTCAATCTCGCTATCAAACTCTCCCACACGCTCTCAATCTCCCTTTCAGTCTCGCTGTTGCTCTCATTCTCAGTCTCCCTCTCGCTCTGTTGCTCACGCTCTCGGTCTCCCTCTCGCTTTGCATCTTTAGTTTGGAATCACAAGGTATGTCTCGCTTAGTTTGCATCTTCAGTTTGAGCATTGGATATTTGTGGGTATTTGTGGGTATTTGTGGGATTTTTTGTGAAGGTTTTGTTGTTTGTTGCTGTGGAAATCTTTTGTTGTTTGTTGTTGTTGTTTTTTTTTTGTTTTTTTTTTATTTTGGGTATTTGGATTTTTTTCCCACTTCATCAGAAGTGCACGGCGTCACCAATATGAATTGTAGAGTTGGTAATACTGATCACCTTAGTACAATAATGTTGGCTTTTGTCTCCAATTGAAATCCCTCTTGGATTTTTACACTTAATAATTCACTTAGCATAAAATTAAAAATTAAATAGGACACATGGAGCAAAATTGAAAATTCAATTGAAATTTAATTAGATTTTCTCTGAGTTTTGGCTATTAATATATATAGATTATCATTAAATATTAAGGGTATTACTTGTTGCACACATTCCAATTTTTGAACTGAAATCATGAGTTGAAGTCACAATTCTTATGTTGAAAATCGTTACATAAATTACAGTTTCAGTTAAAAAATAGGGCATGTGTAAAACTGTGTGTAATATGATTAGAAGAATATGATTATTTGACTTGTCAAGTAATAAGTTAGAATGATTTTTACTCTAATATATCGGTTTGAAGAAAAATCTTGTCATATCTAGAAGAAAAAAATCTGACCTTGACAATAGAGGTGACTAGCTGGCCCATGATATTTTGTACATGCACGTGTAGAAAATTTGTTGCCATTGAATGGTGCTGGAAGAGATTACATTTTGAAGGGAATGTAATCATGTTGTCATGCAAAAAATGATAGGAAGCAAGCTTGCACTCACATGGGCCTTGATTTATAATTTGAGTTTGGGCAAAAAACAAAGTACTTGGAGACAGACAAGAAACATGGATTAGTTAACGGTTGCTGTACTTTTGAGGCTATAATAAGCCATGAGTTTTTATTAACATGGTCCCTTAGTTAATTTCGTAAAAGAATATGGTACGCCTAAACAGTAGGTATGGGACATTATATTTATTAGATTTGTATTTATGGTATACGACACCATTTGCATGCATTATTGTCAATATCTTCTGGCTGTAAGAACCAAGAAAGATGGTGCAGGTAACTATAGCTAGGGTAAGTAATTAATTACTTTTATAAGGACTATAAAGATATCTACAACCCTAATTCAGAGACTTTATGTGTGTTTTAATTAATGACCAAGGGTCATAGAAATTATTATTCTTATTTTTAAGGTAACACGATTCTTATAATCTATGATACTACTTCATACCCATAGTATAACACTCAAATCAGTGATAGCCATATAATCCATGGAAATGATCCTGTTAGAGATTATTATTCTTTTCTAGGTAACACGATTTTTATAACCAAATGATACTTTTTTCATACCTATACATTATATCACTCAAATAAGTGATAGTCATATAATCCATGGAGATGATCTTGTCCTTTTAATATTTTCATTAATCTAAAGGTGATGTTATGATTCTAAAATTATCTTTCATTACTTAATGGAATGAAATTATTTTAAATTACATAGCACCATACACCTTTAGATATATGAAAAACTAAAGTTTCACAAGGAAAGGAATCAAATGTAGAGTATCTTGATCTTGATTTAGAATTAAAGTCATCTGATTAAACATTAGCTATCGTAGAGTTAGATTGCATATGGGAAAATAGTATTGATCACTTTATTATACTGAATTCCTTTCTTATTTGAAAATAGATGCTAACCTATCTTCAATTAAAAGTTATTAGTATTTAGACACTAATATTTTTTTTAATCATTTACTAATTACACACAAATGGAATAATTATGGACCCTTGTTTTCTAGATTTTCAGCTTTTCTTTTCTAATACTAAAAATATTTTATTTGTTATCTCTAAGAGAAAGCAACATAGTTAGAAAAAAATATATTATAGTTTTTAACAAACTAAAAAATAACTAAAACTTCAAAACTTTGATGACATCAAGCAATGCTTTTGAAGGAAATAAGTTGAGTATTAAAAATTTATGTATCTTTGTAAAAACAGCCCCCATCAACCCAACAATAACTTAGACACAGAATTAGAAAGATTCTAGAATAGCACAAGTCTGAAGTTGGAACCAGAAATCCAAATGCAAAGACCCTTATTAAATCTAGAAACGAAAGGATCAACTCTATTCATAAAGACAGCACTTTTCATATTTGTTCTGCATCATAACCTCTGAAATTCTTTAATATAATCAAAAGGAAACAGAAGGGGCATAAAAAAGAAGACCCATTTGCACAAAAGATCAACACAGAGAAAGCTTAGGGTGGCAAAGTAATATTACTTTAAGATATACCAGGTGTAACTTAGGGTGGCAAAGTAAACCCAAACCCACCCAATTATTAGTTGGGTTAAATGGGCATCAACCCAATTAGATTTTAGGGATTATACTAATATGGAAGACATTAATCAAATCCATAAAAACCGTTAACATTAATAACCAAACTCAAAAACAAAATTAATTGCAAAATCTTGGTAAAACATAAAATCTTAGTTCCCTGCATCATCGATGGGTTGGGTTTGCCTCCTTAGGTTAAATCCCCAATATCCTTTGACCATTGAAACCGAGATCTTCAAAAAAAAATTTTCATTTGAAGCAAGGAGTGACCACAGTAAGAGAGCAGAGTGAGAGGTCTCATTTTGAATTCTACACTTTCCAGGGATTCTCATTCATCTATCTTAACATTCTCATCTCCTCTAAACTCATTTTACCTAATAATTAGAAAATAAAAAACCAAAAAGACAAGCACAACCAGACCAACATTCTAGTAATCACCCAAAAATAAAAATTAACTAACTAAATTGAATTGAATTCCTTAATTAATTTCTGGATCAAAACCCAGAATCAAATTATGCATAAAAATACAAAATTTACAAACACCCAACTTTTAGTGGAATCTTTTTTTCATAAAGTTACAACTGTTTGTTATTAGAAGCACAAAAAGTAGTAGTGAGATTTGAAACGACAACGTTTAACGATCGAGAGAAAGAGAGAGAGAGAGGAAGAGAGTACCTTGGAGCGGAGTGAAGGGCTTGGAAATGAAAGCCTCTGTAACCTCACACTGCGATTGAGTGCGGAGACAGTGAGAGAGATGAGACTGAGAGGTCGCTGCCGACGAGAGTCTTTCTGCCGCCAATGTAAGTGAGAGTGAGAGTTATTTTTTTATTTATTTTTTTTATTTTTATTTTTATTTTTTCCAGAAACCTTGAGAGTGAGAGTTTGTATGTTTGTGTAAGTGAGAGTTTGTGTGTTTGTATGTTTAGGTGTAAGTGAGAGTGAGAGAGTGAGAGTTTGTACGTTTGTGTGTTTTTAGTGCCGTTGCAACCCAAGCCATACTCGAGTTTTATGGACTCGGGTACCTTACTAAACAGTACTCGAGCCCATGAAGCTCGAGTACTAAGCGCAATATTTTAATTCCAGCTTTCCATGTCAGCATGCCATGGTGGAATTGAAAAATGGGGTACTCGAGCTCACCAAGCTCGAGTACCACAAAAAGTGATAGATCCCCAATTATTTTCGAAACTGTGTTATGTAGCTAAAAATTTCAAAAAAACGTGGTATTTGGTCATTTTGGCCCAGTTGTGGGGTTGCAGGTTTGGTTAGGAGACCTTCCTGCTGACATTGCTCCTCTTGTGTTTTGTGATGTTCATTGATTTTAGTTTTGGAATAAATTCTCAGGCTTGGGGTTTGGTTTGTCAAAAAAAAAAAAAAAAAAAAAACTTTTAAAAAACAATTCTTTTACTATCATATATTTTTACACAATTTGATAGCATGTATGATTGTGATTAATAAACACTCACAATTTTTTTTTACCATTTATAATCACGCTCTAAATGTTAGAATTGTGAGGAGAATTATTATAAATTTCAAAGCAATGACATACTTTTTTTAAAACTTTTTTATTATTATAAAAAAGGGTATAATATAATGTAAAAAACTCAAAACGTATTCTATTACCTTTGAATAAATCTCTCAATTAGATTAGTAATATAAACCTTTTCTTTTCTTTTTTTGAGAAACAGATTAGTAATATAAACCTTGTTAAGAAGAAAGTCACCTCTAACTCTCTAAGTTATATATGTTAGAAGTTTTTAAAAGAATTAACTAAAATGAACATATATATTCCATAAATAAATAAATAAACGTACATACTTGGCATCTCTTTACGAAATTTCCTCGAACTTTCCATGTTACTAAAGCCAAAGTAACACCCAAAAACAAGAGGAAAAAAACAAAAAGAAATTATAATAATAATAATTTCCCTGAAGTTATGCGTTTGACCACCTTTCATGACGCGGAAAAGCATAAAATCAGGAAAGAAAAAGACTTAAATATTTCCTCGAACTTTCCATGTTACTAAAGCCAAAGTAACACCCAAAAACAAGAGGAAAAAAAACAAAAAGAAATTATAATAATAATAATTTCCCTGAAGTTATGCGTTTGACCACCTTTTCATGACGCGGAAAAGCATAAAATCAGGAAAGAAAAAGACTTAAATTATTCGTTCTCTCTTTTCGAGTCTTTTCAAGGGAACTGCTCGCATATGACAATATAGCTCTAACCAAAGCCACAGCTGATATCACACACACTGAAGCTTTGTAAGTTTCCAATGGCTTCCTTAACCTCTGAAATAGCTTCTTCTTCTTCATTGCCCAAATGGGAGTATGATGTTTTCCTCAGTTTCAGAGGGGAGGACACCCGTAATAACTTCACAGACCATCTATATGCTGCCTTGGATCAAAAAGGAATTAGAACCTTTAGAGATGATGAAAGACTTGAGAGAGGAAAATCCATTTCCACGGAGCTCTTGAATGCTATAGAAAAGTCGAAGTTCGCAATCATTGTTCTATCAAGAAACTATGCGTCTTCATCTTGGTGTTTGGATGAACTTGTAAAGATTGTTGAGTGCAAGGAAGAGACTAAGCTAACAGTTTTGCCAGTTTTTTATGGTGTGGATCCCTCTGATGTACGAAAACAGACGAGTTTTGCAGAAGCCTTTGCTAAACATGAAGATCTTATCAAGAACGAAGAGAAGTTGCAATCATGGAGAGCTGCTTTGACTCAAGTTGCCAATCTCTCTGGATGGGATGCACGGAATAAGTAAGAATTTCTTTCGGAAACTTTTGGAAAATAAATATTATTTGTCGTTACTTTGATCTCTTGGCCATATGACTTTTTCTTTTCCTTTTTTTCCCTTTCTTTAATTGTTTACTTCAATGGAGAATTAGAGGACACGTTCAATTTTTACTGTATATAATGAACTTAAGAAATTGTAAGCTAAAATGGGCAACGACTTGTTAAGTATGTAATTTGACATTTCCACTCAATCAGATAGAAAAGAATTCTACCGCGAATGTTGTGTCCATTACTCAAATGACAGCTACTTACACTTTGTTAGTGGATAAATTTTGTTAGTTGCCAGTGGACTTTAAGTCGATCACGGTCCAAATTTGGTCACTGATATTTTTTGGCAGAGTTTGCAAACAATCAATTACTCTACAAAGAAAAAAAAAATACTCTACAAAGAAAATTTGATAAGTTTCCATAGCATTTATCAAGTTGGAATTATCAACTGGACCGCATAGGTTATCTTATTGTATTAATAGGCCCGAGTCTAAACTCTAAACAAGCTTAATTTCATTTTTGGAATGAATTAGTTTATCTTTTAATACAACCAACAAACTGAACTAATAATAGATCAAAACAAACAGATTAAGCTGTAGTATCGTAAGCATAGCAAGTAACTATAACTAGCATAATTCCTAGGACTCTCATTTTCCTCTGTGTGCGAATACAATTTTTGCTAAAGGCAAATCCGGATTTTATATCATCCTTTATGGCTTCGAAATTGGCTTCGAAATTTTATTGTGTGTGTGTGTCTATATATATGTATATATATAAGATATTAGTAGCCTAGACTTCTACTAGAAGAGTAGGACCAAAGCTGCTTTCTTGCACGGCTTGTATAGCCCATTGAACTCTGCTTCGAAGTTCACACAGACCAATTTGTCTGCACAATGAGCAACTATTCAAAATTCCTTTTCCAAATACATCTTGTGAAACTGTAGGCATAAAAATGTTCTCTACTTAGATGGAAAACATTGCAGAAAATGCAGACTTTCCATTCTTTCCTCACTAAACTTGCGTAAACAGAGTAGTTGATCTTTTTCTTTTTTTTCTATATTTCATCATTAATTAAGGGTCTGTTTGGATACCTCTTATTCCTGAAAACTGAAAATTGAAAACTGAAAATACTGTAGCAAAATAATTTTTAAATACGTGAATAATGCCGTGGGACCCAATGTTGAAGTTGTTTTTGTTGAAAAAAGTACTTGTGAGTCCTGTGAACAGTGCATGGGATCCACTAAGTTTTCAGCAACATCCAAACATGCAATAAGCTATAAATGAATGCTTATGCATTTGAAAAACTAGATATTTTTTAACCAATCTAGAATAGGATGATAATATCTGATTTTGCTAGTATTGGAAGTGTCCAACTGAATTTTCTAGTATTGAAAGAGTCCAACTGACCAAATATATAGATTGATATATTTGAACCTCTGAACATTTCTGCTAATCCCAACTAGATTCTCTGATTTGCTATAAGGCAAACTAAGGCATCAATCTCTAAGATATGGATACTTTTGCTTCTGTGATACTGGCAGCATCATTCTACACTGCCATAAGATCGCAGAAATAATGGCCAATCCTGAGACCAGAGCTCTTGACATATAACATGCTTTCAATGCCTCACCATTCTCTATATGACTCCTGTAATTTCTGTGTGAAAAGGCTCCTACCTCTGAGCACCATATTTTTGAAGGGAAGAACTAGTGAAGCGACTGGTCATTCTGTGACTCTGCCACAACATTAATTTATACTACGTTCTCCTTGGATGACACAGGCATCTTTTCTTTATTTTTCTATTACATTCTAAATAAATTTTTGGCATCATCATCATCATCATCTTAGAAATTTAATTAGTTCTAGACAAAAGAAACTCAAGTAATGAAATCCGGAAGAATTCCAAAATATGAATTAGATATATAATGAAGCTACAATATAATATGATATATATGTTGTAATGAAGAAATCTAGAAATAGACACAACAAATAAAGAATTATGTAAAAATTGAAATTTTGCTATTAGAAGTTTTATTAAAGGTTGTTAATTCCAGATTTAAAAGGAGATAGGTACTTTTCAACATTCCTAACAAGACTACTATATGTATACTTTTATTTTAATTGTAAGGTACCATAACACAGCTGAATTCCAATTAATGGTGATCATTTCCTCCCCTCCCACCACCTCCCCCCCCCCCCCAACCCCCCCCCCCGCGTGCCAATGTTTTACTATATAAAACATACTAATATATGTTTTCAATAGAAATGTTAAAATGTGCAGGACATCAGGGCAAACAGTAGGCCAGGGGTCCTATTATGTTGTAGAAAACTTATTTGGTAAATTTGTTATATCTATTTTCATATTAGAACATAGAATTCCCTATTCTGTGGTGAATGAATCTAAAAATTGTACACTTGCTGAGCCTATTGTTTTGTTGTGACGCAAGAAAATTATTGTTCTATTGTTTTGGCAGGCAAGAGTCAACAATCATCAAAGAGATCGTCAGAGAAATACTTGGTGACTTGAATTCTTCCTACTCGTATGTACACAAGGATCTAGTTGGAATAAAATCTCGTGTTAAGGAAATGGAGGATTTATGTTTAGGTATGGGGTTGAATGATGTTCGCTTCATAGGGATTTGGGGAATGGGTGGAGTTGGTAAAACAACTCTAGCACGAGTCCTTTATGACAAAATTCATTCTCATTTTGATGGCAGCAGCTTTCTTGCAAATGTTAGAGAAAAAAGTGGAAACGGGGGATTAGTTGCTTTACAAAAACAACTTCTTTCTGATGTCTTGTTTGAAAGCAATATTAATATTTTGGATGCTCAACAGGGAATCAATGTGATAATGAATAGATTATGTTGTAAAAGGGTTCTTGTAATTCTTGATGATGTGGATCAACTTGAACAGTTAGAAGCATTAGTAGGCAAGCGGAGTTGGTTTGGTCAAGGGAGTGTGATCATTATGACAACTAGAGATCAACATCTATTACTCAGACATGAAGTGACTGAAAAGGAAATATACAAGGCTAGATTATTAAATGATGATGAAGCTCTAAAACTTTTTAGTCTAAAAGCTTTCAAGCAAGACTATCCTTCAGAAGGTTATGAGTTGCCATCTCAAAAGGTTATATATTATGCTCAAGGCCTTCCTCTAGCTCTCGAAATTTTAGGTTCCTTCCTAGTTCGTAGAAATCTAGATGCATGGGAAAGTCTCTTAGGTAGACTACAAGAATGTCCTGAAAGTAAAATTTTAGATGTGCTCCAAATAAGTTTTGATGGTCTAAGGAGAACAGAGAAAAAAATATTTTTAGATATTGCTTGTTTCTTCAAAGGAATGACTAAAGATCGTGTAGCAAACATACTACGAACTCCCCATAGTAGGCCAGATGTTGATATAGATGTTCTCATGGAAAAATCGCTTATAACCATCTCAAATGGAACATTGTGGATGCATGATTTGCTACAAGAATTGGGTAAGGAAATTGTTCGTTGTGAATCTCCTGACGAGCCTGGTGGACGCAGTAGGTTGTGGTTGAAGGAGGATATCCTTCATGTACTAATAGATAATGCAGTAAGTTGATTATGCAGGATTTTAATCTCTCTCTCTCTCTCTCTGTTAATAACTTTTAATGTGCTTACTTTTTGTTGTTGGGTACTAGGGAACAGAAAAGGTTGAAGGCATCTTCCTCAACTCATCTCCAAACAAAGAGGATAATGTTAAAGTCAATTTTGAAGCCTTCTCAAAGATGAGAAACCTAAGATTGCTTAATATTGGTAATGTGCACCTTCCTCAAGGCCTCAGTTTTCTTTCAAGTGAGTTACGTCTTATGAATTGGCTTGGATATCCTTTAAAATTCATGCCAACAAATTTCCATCCCAACAAACTTGTTCAACTCATAATGCCTCATAGCCACATCAAACAACTATGGGAGGGAGTTTGGGTAAGATTTTCACTCATGCAAAGCGTGGTTTTTTTTTTTTTTTTTTTTTTTTGGTTAATAGTCAATTATGTTCATAAGGGTTTAATTTTCTCTTTTTAATTGTTTTTCAATGCTAACAGAGTTTAGAGTGGCTAAGAATCATTGACCTCAGTGATTCTAGAGAGTTGATCATGACCTTGGATTTTGCTAGAGTCCCAAATCTTGAGAAGTTGATTCTCAGGGGTTGCACAAAATTGTCTATGATTCACGCATCCCTTGGAGATCTCAAACATCTTATTTTGTTGGATTTGAACGGTTGCAAATGTCTTAAAAGCCTTCCATGCAAGATCAGTTGGGAATCTCTTGAAATTTTTATTCTTTCAGGTTGTTCAAAGCTGAAGAAGTTTCCAGAAATTGTGGGGAATATGTCACGTTTGCTAGAACTTTATTTGGATGAGACTGCTATAGAAGATCTACCGTTATCAATGGAGCAGTTAACTGGGCTTATCAAATTGGTTCTAACAAATTGCAAAAATCTTTCAAGTCTTCCTGGAGCCATTTGTAGTTTGACATCACTAAAAACTCTCACTCTATGTGGTTGCTTAAAACTTGACAATATGCCAATGAATTTGGGAAATCTAGAAGGCCTAGAGGAACTAGATGTAAGTGGAACTGCTATAAGAGAGCCACCTTCCTCCATCTGTTGCTTAAAAAATCTCAAAATACTATCTTTCCAAGGATGTAATGGGCTGTCATCTAAATCATGGTCATGGAAGAAGCCGCTTAATTTTCTGTTAATGACAAAAACTCCAGATCTCACGGGCTTGGTATTGCCTTCTGTATCAGGTTTGAGTTCATTAACTGAATTGAATATAAGGAACTGCAATCTTCAAGCAATACCTAGTGATATTGGCTGTTTGTCCTCATTAGAAAAATTAGATCTAAGTGGAAATAATTTTGTTTTCATTCCTCAAAGCATTAATCAACTATCTAATTTGAGAGAATTTTGGGTGGCGAATTGCAAGAGTCTTCAATTGTTGCCGGAGCTTCGATCAAGAAATTACATAGAAGTTTGGGCAAATGGATGTACCTCATTGGAATCTTTACTACCATTTAAAAAAAAAAACGATCATCCAAATTTTTATTTATATCTTCTCGATTGTTTCCAATTGGTTGAAAATCAAGGCCGCTGTGACTTGTTCACTACAATGCTAAGAGAATATTTTCAGGTCTCTCTCTCTCTCTCTCTCTCTCTCTCTCTCTCTCTCTCAGCTTTCTTTAAAGATCATGGTTGGTTTTTATGTTTCAGGAATCAACTATAAAAGAAAGAAAAAGATTTGATGTTTTTATTCCTGGAAGTGAAGTTCCGAACTGGTTTAGGCATCAAAGTGTGGGGGCTTCAATAAATCTGGAACTGCCTTCATATTTATTTAAACAATTTAGAGGAATTGCTCTCTGCGCTGTTTTTCGACCCCACCTGCATCATCCACCTAGCAATCTTATTTATTCCCTTGCGTGTCACATTAAAGCCAATGGAAATTGGTTCAGTGGTACTCCATGCGTAAGATTTTTGAAAGAGTTTTATACGGTTGAATCGGATCATCGTTGGTTCATGTATTTGCTCCCTAATTATTTCCAACACTTCTTACGAAAAGAATTTCTTCAAATTGCTGATGGATCCAGCTGTCAACTTGAGATTGAATTCCTATCCTGGGATCCGAGAACAGAGATAAAGAAATGTGGGGCCCATATGGTATAGGAGGGAGAAATGGAAGATCTGAAACAAAGCATGGATCAGACAGAGTGCAGCATCATTCCTCATAATGAGAGTGTTGATCATTTTGAAGAGGATATCAAAAGTAAGCGAAGTCGTGATGATGAGAATGGAGGAGCTAGTGGAGAAGGTAGCTCCTCTACTCACATACCACACCCTAAGACTAAGAGAGTACGACTCTCTGATGGTGAGTGAGGACTCTCCGTGACAGTCAGAAATCAATTAGTGGCTTTCAGGAACCTGGGCCCTCTTTATTAGAACTCTTTGTAAGTCACCAACTCTCCCACTTACATTTTTTTTTTTTTTTTTTTTGGTATCGTATATGTTCCTTTTTTTTTTTTTTTTAGTGGCACTCATTATTGAACAGTACGGACATTAAGAACTTAATTGGACTTTATGACTATTGCTTATTACTATTGCTTAAAAAAAAAAAAAAATCTAATCCAATAATTTAATTTTACTATTGCTTATTGTGTTTACCTTTATGATTATGATGTGGAGTTAAGTATTTATGTTATTAGTATAGTATTAAGTATTTATGTTGTCGACATATTATTTCTCTAAGTATTAACACATATACAAGAATGAATAGTAATTAACTAATTATTTAAATCTTTCTCAAAAAACAAAAAACTAATTATTTAAATTATTTTGTAGTCATATCTGATATAGTTTACTGATATATAAAAAATATATTATTTCACATTTAAAATCCTTTACAACCATAATAGTTGCAATGCTTTTATTGTACATTTAAAATCCTTTACAACCTATTTTCTCATGGTTTTTTGGGTAACATGTTGCAATGACTTTTAATATATTAAACTGGACTTTGGTCTTGATGGATGTGTTGATGATACAAAATCACTTTCACCATTTTTTAATTTTTAATTTTTTTTTGGTTTTTGGGTGCTAATAAACACTGTTATATTAATACAACTAAAAGGAAATAAGGCAAATCCTTTTAGAGAATCTACCCATACAATCAAAATACAACAAAAACAATATCTGAAGGGGGAACATCAAAAAGCATAAAATCTAGCAATCCGAAATTAGAGCAGAATGAGCAATGTTCACAACAGAAGGATCAAACACCCACTCCACCACAACTTTTGCATCCAGTTCTACTTCTATATTCTTGGCTATAATCTAATTTAGAAGTATGTTTGATTTTAATGGACTTAATAGAGACAATATCTTATAAGAAAGAAGATAAACCTTAATAGGCTAATCTTCTCAAAATAGTGTATATACCAAAGTTACGGTTACAATGATAGTGATTTTGTCATCATCCAGACCTTTTTGCTAAAATCAAGCTCCACTTATTGTTTGCCTACCAATGTGAATGTTTAGTTCCCTATAAAAATTTGCCTAGTTGTTTGTGAGAAGTAGTGACAGTTCTTAATGACTAAGCTTTCAATTAAACCTGGTGACTTGACCAATATTATTGGTGAAATATAGGTACTAAGATATGTGAAAAGTATCCATACTTCATAACTAAATTAATAATTAAGGTTACTAAGTTAAGGCTAGTTTAGATTCCAATTTGGTCAATAAACCTGTATTCTTGCATATTTAAGATAATTGAAAACCTCCAATACTTCTAGTCTATGTTAGATCCATATTTATCATGATAGTAAGACTTAAGGATAGGGGTTTCATTATTTTATCAAAGAATTTTGTCTAGGCTTTGCCAAAGCTAAGTACTTGAATACCTTCTAATAAATGTTCCAGTCTGTTTTTAATATTTTCTAACTCCATGATGTGTGTTTATATGACAATGATATTGACATTATCAACAGTCTATGCCACATTATCACAAGCATTTTGTCAAGAAGGTGGGGGCCTCTATAGACTCTCATCCCATCTGAGTCCTCCAATATCTTGCTGTTGTCATTGTCAACTTGAATCAGGGCTCTGTTGTCAACACCATAAATTTTCATGCGTTGCAACAAACTTTGCTTCTTGGTAAGCTTTTGCTGCTTCTGCTGCTTGTACTATACATCTTCAAATTTCTGTACTACGAGGTAGTCAAGGAGGAGTTGTTTTAGCTAAAATTTTGTTCTATTATACGTTTTATGTTCTATCAAATTCAGCTGGAATGAATATTGGTGATATCACAATTTGGGAAGTAGGTTGGAGGGAGAGGCTTGTTTCTCAAAACTTCAATGTTTGGGACATTCGAGCCTATTCAATGGCCTTGGAAGTTTGACAAATATCTACACAGATTGACATAACTATTATATAATTTTTTAAGTTGGAGAATATGTGCTAGGAAAATTTATGAGGCTAATAATCTCTATTTCACTAGATGATAGGCTTCGTTGGCCAATAATTATGATTATATGTAAACCGTGTGAAGTGGAGTCCTGATGGTGCCGTTTTTGGTATGTTACTTTATGGGGATTTATTTATTAATTTTTTAATTATTAAATTACCATTTGTCCCAAAAGTTTAAAGTATTAGGAAAATGTGAATTCGATCATTTGACCATTGTTCTAACAGTCTCCCTATTTAAAACTTTCCATATCAGGCGTTGTACATTTGGAAGACATAGTGTAGATATATTCCTATGATAGTGGTGACGATTTGCAGTACCATCTATGACGCTAACTGGTTTGTTTAGCCCCTTTTTTAAATAATTGTGTATTTGCAATGGAATTTTTTTTTTTTCTTTCTCAGATTGATGCTCCTCTCGGTAAGGTTAATGATCTCACCTTTTCACATCAAAACAGAAAACTATGCATCATAACTTGTGGAGAGGACAAGACTGTTATGGTTTACTTTACTTGGCATATTCTTTCAGTATAAAAACAATGTTGCACTGCATTTGTGAAAGGTTCATTTCTGTGCAGGTGTGGAATGCTGTCGCTGGTAATAAGCTGTACACTTTTGAGCGGCATAAAGCACCAGCTTACTCCATGTGCCCTCATAATAAGGAAAACCTTTATGTATGCAGTTGTTTTATTTGCAATTTTGCTAGTTGACAGTTTTTTTTTTTTTTTTTTTTTTTTCACTTTTCATTAGAGACTTCCAAGGCCTATTTCTCATGCCTCAGCCAGAGTTTTAGGCTCAGGCTATTATTCATAATTAAGCAGCTTCACCTAAATATTCTGGTGCACTTATTTTATACCAAGGCTATGCTTGCAAAGGGGGGGCAGGGGGCTCATGCATTAATTAGTACATTAATAAGAGGCGATAGATTTCTTCATTGCTTTTGTTTTGTCAAAAAAGCTTTCTTCTTTCCATCTGATTTATTTTCCTTGCTTTCATTAATAGCCTGTATGGTTAATATATATTGCAATTTTCATGGTACTAAAAATGGGAAATTTGAAACTTAATTGTCACACCCTAAGGATAGGGTTGCCACTTGGTCCCCCCCTCCCTCCCCCCTCTCCTGTTGAGTGGATTTGGTTTATTATTATTGAGAGTAACATTGGCAGTGAAGCAGGATTCATGGTCTGAGCTGTCAAATGGAAAATGCAAATTTTTACTACTGATCCAACTGTTTATTTCCTTCAAATTTTTCACAATGATTGGGTGATTGCTCATTTTTCTTTTATTTGTGTGAATCAAAGGCTATTCATATGTGAGACTAGTAAAGGACAACCATACCTTGTGGAATTGGATGAATGTTAGATAGCTATCAAGCTTGTATATCATGGTTTTTGGAGGCAGTCTGTGGTGGTTGTGCCGTTTGATACAATGAAGAACCGGTTCCTGGCTACTAGATATGCGTTCAAATTAAAATTTTGGGACATGGACAATGGTTACCTCTTGACAATTACTGCTGCAGAGGGTGGATAACTGGTAATGGCCATGGAAGCCCTTTTCTTGATAGTAATTTGAAGAAGCTCTTATAATTAAACAATCTTTACTTTGAATATCCTATAGGCTGCTCCTTGCATTCAATTTTACAAGGAAAGGATACTGCTTGCCGTATCAACAAGTGAAAATGGAATCAAAATACTTGCAAATGCTGAAGGTGTATGGCTTCTGCGTTCTATTAAAGATCAAGCTGTTCATACCTCCAGAGTGGATCCTGCAACTATTGCAAAGGTACTACTTTCTTTTAACTTTTATAGGAACTTCAAATGTGTACATGCTTCTTAATTACATTGCTCATTTCTCAGGTACCGGTAATTAGCTCCTTTGGTGCTTCCTATTCAACTGCTGGAACAAGCACTAGATATTAGGCGAAGTCCACAGAAACATTGAAGCTTTTGATTTTCCAAAGAATTTTCTTATCAAAATATTCAGAAGAATATTTCAGAAGCTTAAATTTTTATTGACATCTATGCCTATGTTCAGTTGACATGTCTGAATCAGGATGAAAAGATGCCTTCCGTGGAAGATCTTGCTTAGGCCTAAAGCATGTCTGTTATGTAAATGTCTTTTCGTGTGCTTGCTATTAGTCGTTTTTTTTTTTTTTTTTGGTAGTCTGAGATATTGTTAACAATGGAATCTATGCTATAGATTTCTCAATCAGTTTTGAGTCTCTCTTATGCATCATTGCAACGGCATTCTGTGCTTTAAACAAAAAGGGCAAAGTGCTAAATGTTGCAATTTGTTGGACTTTTACTTCCCACCAAAAGAAGGGAACGCCCATGTTACCAGAGTTGTATGACTATTTTTTCCTAAACACTAATGCCAAAACCCAAGCCCAAATCTGTGCATCCAGGTCCAATCCCTTTTTAGGTTGCTCAGTCAAATTTATTTAGCTGCAATCTCAATTGTGCATTCAACCTGGGAAATGAATGTGCATATACCTTAAATCAATCACAGAAGGGGCTAAGGCCAGAACCATATATCTTTATAGTGCTTGCAACCTAATGGCAGCAGTTTTTAATCTAAAAAAAAATATTTGGTCTTTGAATAGAAACACATTAATAGAAGAAGACAATAACTAAGACAAAAGATAGAAAATGAATATGAATTGAGTCTCACTGGTGTAAGATGTTTCCCCCAAGCCCCTATTTTACATATGAAGATTAAATAAAAGAAAAAAAAAATCTATAATACGAAATGCATTACGTACACTCAAACACACAAATAAATTGATACATGTTTCAAATATTGCACAAATCTCCTCTTCATTTAGAAACTTTGTAAGAGTTACCACTAAAACGACATGTTTTAGAGCATATATACCACTCAAAATGAAAAGGGTGGTAAGTGTTGAGACTTGAGAGTTGAGATTCGACCTTACATTTTTTTTTTTTTTTAAAGTTTTTTAGGCGGTATAATTGTATATTTTTGTTGCTAAGATTAGACGACTATATATCTTCTTCTTCTTCTTGAATAGGACTATATCTTCCTTGATTGTTTCCTTACTTGCAAACAAAGAAAGGCAGGAAAAAAAATTGTTTGAAAAAGGGCTGTTGACATTGATGATAGCATGGCCAAATAGGAGCATAGTAATATTATATGCTAGCTTTTATTTTTAAAATAAAAATAAAATATTTTAATAATATTATTAAAATTAAACAATACAAAATAACAAATAGAAATAAATAACTACAATTACTTCATGCTATATTGTGAAAACCACTATCTAAAAAAGTTATACTGTAAAAACAAATTAAAGTTTTATTATATAGGATATGACATTAATATAAATAATTATAGACAAAAATAAAAATTATACCTTTTAATTCGGGCAATTGTTATTTTCATTATATAAATTTTATTTTTGTTATTTTGGTTTTATAAGTTTGAATTGGATTTTTTTTAACCATTTAACAGTATTTTCGAAAAAATTTCGTTAGCTGTCAAGTTTTGAAACCATTTTGTAAACTAAGAGTCTTGAGATGCATGCTGGATTACAAAATAATTTCAAAAACATGACAATTAACAAAATTGTTCCGAAAGTCCTATTAAATGACAAAAAAATATATTTGATTTGAATTTGTTACTACTGTTAGTCATTCCATCTTTAACATCGGTTAACTATTATAAGGCAGTTTATAATGCTAAAAAACTATCACAATTTCTTTCTTTTTTTTAATTTTAAATACAATATATAATAAAGAGCAATTATCAATTTATCATAAAGTAGAAGCCATAAGTTGAAAATCTATCATATTTATAATAATAAAAAAATTGCTACGTTTATAAATTTTCACAACAAGTCATAGGTAATTAATTGTTACTAGCAGATGTCCCATGCGATGCGCGAGTTCGCCATTAGTTATTTTATAATACTCATATGTGTTATAATGTTTGGAAAATTAATTTCGATTATGTATTATACGTCACTAAAATAATGAATGAAAAAAAAATGGAACACAATATATCCATAAGTAACCATAATTAATTAGACTCTAAAAATGCCACTATATGTGCCCTTTTTTGTTTGATTAAGTGTACATGTATATTCCCCCTCAAAAAAAAAAAAAGTGTACATGTATATTTAATTCTTAGATTTGACGTTTCCAATATAAATATTTTATTATTTCCTTTTCTTTTTATAAAAAAAGTTTTTTTTTTTAAAAGAAAACATGTGAACTTTTGAAGGCTAAACATCTAAGATTTAAGGTTTATAATTTCTAATTTGCAAAACTAAATATACATGCCAAGAGATTAAAAATAAAACAATAATTGAACAAAGAAATATAAACTTATACTATTTCATATCTCACGTTTAATTTTACTTACATCTGAGTACCTTAATCACTTATAAAGATTAAACACTTTCCAAAAATATAAATAAAGACAAAAAACACATACCTTTTAGAAACCCCATATGTTGTTAAAGCATTGTATCAAGCTTTGATAGTGTTGTTAAGAAGTTTAGATCATATGCACCTAAAACCAAAGCCAATTTCATACTCTTTTTGACACTAATCTCACTCTTTGTCTCTCTATCTCTCCAGTCCTACTTTTCTTTTGGCCTTTTGATATTTTGTGATACTAGAATATATAAAAGAACATGAAAACTAACATTGAATGGAGAAAACCTATCATTTTTTAAATTAATGAAATTAAAAGTGAAAGAGTTCAAGAAGTTGGAAAAGGGAGAAAAACCAAATCTTTTAATTTTCTGCATTTATGGCTTAAACTAATCGTTGATAAGAAGATGAGAGGTGAAAGGCTAATGAAAAAGTACTCATACAAAGCACCACATGGCAGGACCTCATGCACTCTGCATGAGGTCTCTGATTTTATATATAATATTGATTGATTGGTTCTAATTTAAACCTACTATTGAAGTTATTTTTTCGCCCCTACCAATAATAACTCACAACCCGTAATAACTTTTCATTTAAAATTTACAATAAGAATATTGTAAAAATGTTGTGAACATAAAATTTTGATTTAAAATAAAAGTATGGTCAATTTTCTTGTCCTATAAATTCACATTTGTCACTGTCAGTCCTTGTTAACATAAACATTTTAACAATTGTTTAAACTTAAAGGTGTCATTTGTATTTTTGTCATAATTTTATTTATATAATATATATATACACACACGTACATATAGCTATATATCTTATAAATAAAATAAAATGAGAGAGAAGTTGGGAAGAAAAAAGTTGCGGCTTTCCTCACTCCTCATCTTCGACCACAAGAACGTTCAGAATACAAGTCTAGCCAAGGTTTCCTCATCCACGAGAATATGGAAAGTGAGAAGCAAGTGGCTCATGTTACATGTTACATACGTTAACTTTCAACAGCTCTCTCTCTCTCTCTCCCCACCTTAGAGACACCCATAATGGCCTGGGCTCTATTCTCTCCATCTCTCAACCTCTCACTCCCTCACACCACCAAGACCAACTTCAACAGAACACAGTGGTTCACCACTAAAACAAGTAGAGCAGCAACAACAACAACCACTACAACAACAAGAACAACCAGTATCAGAGCCAATGCTGCTGACCAAAAACAACCCAAAGACAAAGACGAAGACACTACTTCTGGTTTCAGTCCCTTTGCCTTTGTAACCGATAACCCATCAAGCCGCGAAGCCATTCAGCTCCCAGAGAGCCCTGCTGAAGATGGCAATGTCGGAGAAATGCTTTATGTATGTGTTCTTACTCTTACTCACCATTTTCTTCAACTGGGTATCTCTCAAACACTGTTATCGCTTATTACATATATATAGTTTCAATCATTTATATTCATGGGAATTTTTACTTTTTATTGGAGGGTATGTTTGTTCAATTCATGTTGTTGAGTTGGGTACTCATTTTTATTCTTTTTATCAGTTAGCAAATTCTTAAAATTAAGGACTTTAATTAGGATTTAGAGATTTTTATTCTATTATGTTATTTATTTTCTTGGAATTTTGAGAGGATGTTTATTTTTGAATTCATGAAATTTTGTACTTAAGTCTTAGACTCAACCTCTCAATTGATATTGTTCAGATTCTTGCTTATTGGTATTATCCTTGATGATTGTGTGGTTAAAATTTAGTGTTATTGTTATTTTTTGCTTTCTTCCAGGAATTTATTGTTTTCTAATTCACCAAATTCTGAGATCCAATTCTTCAGTTCCTTAAAAATTCAATCAATATTTCCTTAAAAATTCAATCAATATTACCAATATTTGGGCAAAACTAGTTATAGTAATTGACTATTTCCCAATCTTCATATGGGTTACTCATTTTATTCTACCAAATGTTGTTAAATGCTGTAACTGTCTAATCAATAGTCCCAAATAGTTGGCTACCCTGTGAAAGAATGACTGAATTCAATCATTCCTTTCTTGTAAATGATGGAATGGCCAAAACTACACTTAGAGATACGGGTGACTTTCTTGTGGTAGTAAATGTGGATGTGCAAGTAAGGGGCAGCAACTAAATAGGTAGCGAGACTGCCCTTAATTAAAAGCTTATATCTTCGAATTCCTTTAAAATGAAGTAGCTATGAAGCCCCCACTATGTTCTTTGTTTGATTGAAAAGGCCCCATATGTGTAACACTTCATGTAGCTTCCTGTTTGAGCTATTTATTTGATGAGCACCGTTGGTTACACACATGTGTATACACGTGTTTTATAACTAAAACACATGATTTCATGTTTGAAATCATGGGTTAAACCCATGTTTTTAGTTACAAAACACGCGTGTATACACGCCTGTGTAATAAGTTTTAGCCTTATTTGATATGGGTGAAATTTTCTGATTGACCTCTAACTCAATTATGTTGATTAAGGTTTGGAAGTTGGTTTAACTTGCATTCATTGGTTTGCTACTTGCATACAATTTTCTTTTTCATTGACAATCTCAATGAAACACCCTAAATGTGGTGGATGGATATTGTATTTAGTTAGAGCATCAATCAATTGAATTAAGTTCTTATTTTCTTTTTCCATTTTGGTGCCTTTGGTAAACTTTTAATGCTAACTGGTTTGTGATTTGTTGAAAGGTTTTGAATACATTTCATATCCATTGGTATCATACAACTTTCTTGTTTTCCAATTCTAGAGGATAGAAGACAAGGGAAAGGAATATGGCTCATACATCAAATCTGGAGAGTTTATATGGTTTGTAAGAGAAACTGGTAAATTTCTCTGCAGCAACATTAGTTTCTTTTATTTATCAACTTGGATTTATGAAAAGTTGATTCCATCCTTGCAGGTTCTGCTGAGAGCCAACGTGGAACAATTGTTTTCCTTCACGGGGCTCCAACACAATCTTACAGCTATCGAGTTGTTATGTCTGAGGTTGTAAGGCTGAATTTTCTTTTAGATCTTACAGTATACCTCTATTTTATAAATTATTTACTATAAGTTTCCTTCTCTTGTTAACACATACAGTTCTTCCATAAACATATAAACTCTTATATTCTGGTTCAAGAAAGAATATTAAAGTCTGACACAAACTTATGATCTAGAACATGGCTTGCTGACTACTCAAAAGTTGGTAGACTATTGCCAGTAAACCAGCAAGCAGACTCCACCAAGTTTATTTTTCCTGGTTTACTTTTCTTAGTCGTCTTGTAATAGCAGCTCAAGCAAATATAGTTAAGGACCTTAAGGTTATCTACACTTCTGTCTTTAGAACATCTACATGCCTTCAAATGTTTCTATTAGATGTTGCTATTAACCACATCTTGAATATGCCATTTTCCTATCCTTTCGGTTTGTCCATCCATTTATTGTGATTTTTTTTTTCCACTCTTAGCCGCCCTCAAGTGACTTCATGCTAAATGATGTTTAACTTTGCTATCATCTTGTCTAGATGTCAGATTATGGGTTCCATTGTTTTGCGCCTGATTGGATAGGATTTGGTTTTAGTGACAAGCCACAGCCAGGATATGGTTTTGATTACACAGGTTTCTATATTTCATTAATAAGTTCATTACTATATAATATTTGTCTTGCTCTATAATGGTCATGATTCTAAATGTTCTATGTTTCCACTGTTACAGAAAAGGAGTTCCATGAGGAATTTGATAAATTACTTGATGTGCTGGGGGTCAAATCTCCTTTTTTCCTCGTTGTTCAGGTTTGAAAAATCTTGCAAAGGAAAATGCATAGGAATGGTATTTATGATGAACTGTAAACATTACATTATATATGTTATAGAACATACAATTGTATCCTAAATTTTCAGAGGAATATGCTGCTGGGGAGGACTCAGTAAACATCTAGTCAAGTCATGACTACAATGATCTTATGGTTTCCTTTGCAATTAAAATTTTCATCTAATGTGTTCTCTCACATTCTCCATGAAGGGGTTTCTTGTAGGTTCATTTGGATTAACATGGGCCTTGAAGAACCCTAGCAAGATTTTGAAGCTCGCAATTTTAAACAGTCCGTTGACAGTTTCATCTCCTATCCCTGGACTGTTTCAAAAGCTAAGGTTCAGTTCTTATATTAACCATCAGTGGGATACTTATATTTCACTCATCATCTTGCTGACAGAATTACCTATGTGAATTGCTTATATTTGATTCATAGTCTTGCTGCTTATATGTGCTTCGCTCTTCATTATGGCTACCTTCACAGTAATGAAAAAGTGCAGGCTTAAGCTCTTTGCTGCTAATGTAAATAGGAAAATTACCATGACAATATATATAATCTGTTCTAGACCTTTTGGTTTAATCAATTTGTCCTTAAAACTTTGGCCTGGTGAAATCATTGCATGACAATTGGGACCATGTCCTGCATAAAGGTAGTATTACTTAGCGCCCTAATGAAGTAATTAGGTCATCTGGACTGCTAATATGTCTCAAATGTCAAGCATTAAAAATTGCATCCTTTCTATTCTCTTTCTGTAATTCCATTGTTATGTCAGCCACCTAAGTTTCTTTCTTGTCCTTCAGCTCTATGTTTATCCCTTTTTTTTTTTGTACTCTTCATGTTCATGTTCCCTTAATATAGAATCCTAGCGTGTGGTTGTACTAACGTATAATAATTATATATGTCATGCCTGGAATTTTTTCAAAAAAGAAAAAGTTATTTCATAAATTAATGTTTATTCTTCAAACTTTTGCTTCGATAATTGTGTTGTATTGGCAAATACTATAAAGGTAGTTTATAAGTCATGTGCCTTAAAATGTCTTGGGAGTATTGATTGATATATGACGTGGTTGACTATTGACCATTTTTGGTGTTGATATCTGACAGTTTTTTTTCCTGTTATGTAACAATGAGCATTAGACTGAAGCTCTGCTCCTACTCCTTTTTTTTTCATCCATTGTAACTTATCAATAAAATTACAGTTTCTTAATATTTTTTTTCTTAATTACATGTTCTCATTCCCACTTACTTTTTTTTTTTCTTTCTAGAATCCCTCTTTATGGTGAATTTACATGCCAGAATGCTATTATGGCTGAGCGCTTTATTGAAGCAGGTAGCCCGTACGTATCCAAAGTGTATCCAGTTCTTTGAGATAGTACTTAACTTCTGATTCCTATCAGTAATATCTTCTGTTTCATATATGCTAGGGGTTTTATATTAGAGCTTCAGTAAAGTTTTTTAGTTGATCTATTTTTTAATTTTATACATGAACTTCTGTGCAGTGTGTTTGAGCTGGACTACCTAGTCCGGAATCTAGTCCACCCTTGTTTAATTTTGTATATTGCTTCCTTCTGTATTTAAGACTGAAACAGACTTGCATGTATTAGAAAAAATGAGAGTACCCATCAGGAACAGTGTATCACATCACTCACGGTTTTTTTAGTAGTTAAAAAGAATAGTTATCAAAACCATACTGGAGGTTAACTTGGCCAAAAAATTGGTTCACTAGTTCAACCAATGGTTCATTGGTTAAATTTGTAGATTAATTAATTAATTAAATATATATTTTATAATTTTTAAAGCAACTAAAATGAAATAAAAATACTCTATTTAGGTAAATTAATAAATTATAACAATAAAAAAATTACATTATATGACATAAAGTTAGAGAGTATAAAAGAATAAACACGCCATTCACATAAATCATCTAATCACCAAGTTATATAGTCCAAAAGTCTTGAAACAACATATCTCATTAAAATTGAAAATAAATTTTTAGCTTAATCATTAAACCCTAGAGCTTAACAAAATTATTCAAATCTCCAAATACAACTCATGACTTCAAAGTCCAGTGACTTCATTGTCTTTTTGAGTTTTTTCATAGATACACATGGTATTTTTTTCATTTTTCTTTTTTCCACCGGTTAAAAAGATTAACCTGTGCAATCCATCGGTTTACATGGTTTGATAATGGGTTATTGCATATCCAGTATTTTACACCAAACCATTCCGGATAATGCTTTGGTTCACAGGTTTCACGGTTTAACCAGTGGTTTGGTACGAATTTAATTTTATTAATGTTCTGGGACCCGAAACTTCCTAAGCATTTCACTTACTTTTGTATAATGCTTCTAGAGTCCAGATGAAGAGGAGCATATGTTGATAAATGGTAATATCATGCTTGAATTCCCCAAGGTTTGTTATCCCAAAATGAAATTAGGAAAGAAATGTGTATACAATTTCAAATGGAACATGTAAATATAATGTTTGTCAAAAGTCATATGCTTTCACAAGCTCTTAGGGTTTCTAGATTCAAAGAACAGAAGAATATGCCAGCATGCTATTGAAATGAACTTTTCTCATAGTGCAAAATGTAGTCATTCATGTGTATCCTGCCAACTATTCAACTAAGTGAGTAAGAATACCTCCTTTTTAATTTGGAGAACTGTAGATTTCATAGTAACAATATTAGTAAATCCCATGTTGAATGTTTGAAACAGACAAAAATTAAGCCTCAAAATTTAGTGAGTGGTCCTTTTCTGATATCAAAGAAAAGCTCACAGCTACTAATCAATTAACCTGAGAAACAGGAATGCTGATTTTGGAGACATCACTTACCATTGAACTTGCTACCTAAAACAATGAGAGAGAGAGAGAGAGAGAGAAGATCTAACTAATGTGTAATGTTAAGGATGTTACAGTCCTGATTTTTACAGGATACAGGTCTTGTTAGATTTATTGTTTGGGCACATTTGACATTTACTTTGGGCTTAGACATTGATACCTGTGCCTACTTCACAGGTAATATGATCCTGGCCCACTGGAATAATAGCTTTAGTTAGATACCTACAATCTCATCTCTGAAAGCTAGAACTGATTATGGACAAATCTGTTGTCACTAGCATCCTAATATAGAAAAACAATTAGTATCAATAGTAAATTTTCCATTTATTATTATAAGCACCTAAACACACACTCAAAAGCACCTGATTCTAGGTATTAGGTATCCTGTTCAATTTTTTAAGAAACAGTAATGGTCTTCAAGTGAAGCTATTTGCATATGTGTGCAAGCTGCAGTAGAAATTGCATACCAAGCATTTTTTTATGTAAGTAGTGAAAGTATTATTTGAAATTACAGTTAATTTGTTTCCTAATATGCTATCAAAATAAAATACCAACATTATTCTTAAGAAGCTATTAGTCATCCCTTTAGTTATATCCTTAGCATGTAACATTTATGTTATAGAATAAGAACTGATACTTGTGCGTTTATTGCTCTTACAAAAGAATCTATGCTTTTGGCAGTTATGTCTTGAAGCTGGAAAAGGCTGATGTGTATCGGTTACCTTATTTGTCAAGTGGTGGACCTGGGTTTGGTGAGTGGTCCACTTATGCTTTGGAAAATATTTGAACCCTAAAAATTGTAGTTATTTTTCTTTGCCAGTTTTATTTAAGTTTTCTATGTTGGTGTTTCAGCTCTGCTTGAAGCTGCAAGAAAGGTTAATTTCAGAGATATCTTAAGCCAAATAGCAGAAGGCTTTGCATCTGGAAGGTATAATTTTTTTTCTTTTTCTCTCTGTGGGATGTGAACATTTTTATGCATGGGTTCATCTTTATATGTTTATGGCACAAGTTCTTATGCTTTAAGGTAAAAGAAAGTGATGCATGTTCTGAAATGTAATTTCTAGTTCAATACTCTTTTAGACAAAAGAACTAGAAACTCTCTCTTTATTTTTCTTTTTTTTTCCTACAATATTTTAGATCCATATTTTAACCTTTTTTCTTGAGCCAATGATTGCATTCTAATGCTTAACCCGATTAAAATTTGATTAATATGATATGATGTAATACTGACACCTGAATTAAATGAAATGTTGTTGAACTAGAGAAAAGCAATCAATCTCTGCAATTAAATGGTCTAATAAGTACTAAGCTGCTGGTTCAGCTTTTAGGTATTCTTTTATGTATCTTATATGACAGAAAACTACATGCCCAACACTTGATTTCTAAATGCCCAGAGTTGTCATCAATTAACATTCAACTGGTTGCGAAAAGGAGATCGCATCTTTTTCCATTTTTCCAGGTTCCTGCAAGTACAAAAGAGGCACAAGACAAGTACTCAAAGAAGTATAGAAAGGGGATCACCATAAAATAAAGATGATACATAAAAGGAAAGTAAAAAATAGAATCAAATTCTGAATTTTAGAGGATCAGTAGAACCAAAAAGAACTCAAAGAAGCTAGTAGAGGATGCCCATTTTTACCCTGTGCTTAAATGACTTCAGACCATTTTAGTATTTAGAAACCACATATTAATAATCTGCCCTTGTGCTTAAATGCCCTTCTTTTTCCTTTATAACCAAATACTCCATATCAACATCAAACAAGTAGACATTGTTCTATGAGCAAACTGCTTCAGCTCCAAGCTTAAGTGCCTGCCTTTTGGTCAAAGTGATGTTCATGAGTCTTGCATTCTAGTTCTTGATTCATGTACGCACAAGAGATTCAATATGTCCTTTCTTATTCAATGATAGACAATTCTATAACTTTTTATGAGTGACTTAATGGTAGAAAATTTCCACATTTTCTGTCCCCTGCACGATGCTAAATCTTTTTAAATTTTCATTTGAAGATTAGTTATGATGAAGTCCGAAACTTAAGTTATTTAGTCTAGTAGGCATCTTAAGTTATGCTTCATACCTTTGCAAGCTTGACTAAAATAAAACTGGGGTTTGACTTCAATGCAGTAGTGTGTCAACCATGCAAACTGAAGCCAAGAACAATTGTGGTACATGCATATGCAATGTTGTAGTTACCTTATCACACCCATGGCTATATTCAATAGCAATTGTGGATGGTCTTATGAAGTTGACAATGGTCATATTTCCGTAGTTCAAATAAATGTAGTTGTGTATTTTACTAACTCTGTTTGTGTTACTAATATGATGTTCAACTTTCCGCTGACGAATTGTGAATTAATGGATTGTGGACATATAGATGGGATAAACCGATACTGCTAGTTTGGGGAATATCAGACAAGTATCTGCCTCAATCTATTGCAGAAGAGTTTCAGGAAGGAAATCCAACTGCCATTAAGCTTAAGTTAATAGAAGGTGCTGGTCATATGCCACAAGAGGACTGGTAAGGATTTTAGTTATAGATTAATGAGCATTACAAGTTCATCCCCTTTAACAAAATCTTGAAATTTATTTTATTTTAACAGGCCCGAGAAAGTTATAGAAGCTTTGAGAGTATATTTCTAAATTCGCTGCCTAAATAAAAAATACAACCCAAAGATTGGCCTCTTGCAAGTTTTTATATTCAAATGTACTACCATTTAATTTGGTTTTTTTACCTATGAAGGTTCTTCACTGTAAATGTATCTCAATTTGAAGTATTCCATATTAGGTGATCCATGTTGATGTAATCAATTTATGTAACGGTCAAATTGTGTATTCGTCAAATTATTAGAAAAATTGATGTAATCTCTACGAAATTAATTTAACGAGCCAAGAAGCCTCCCAACCTATTCCATGCCATTATGGTCAAAACTATAGTGATTACACAAACCTTGATATACCGAGAGTAATGACTGATGCTTATTAATTTGAACAATGTATATTTTAATTTTTTTAGACCTTGGAGATATGGACATTTGTTCTAATTTTGAAGCTATGGTGATTACATTTGTAAATATAACATGTTTGATTTTGGGGTTGATCGTGATTCTATATGCATGTGGCTGGTTTATTATTAGGAAAATGTTAACATATGCTTTAAGGATATTGGTTTAGGAACTATTTTTAGAAATATTTTATAGGAAAATAATAAAGCAATTATTTTTTTTTTGTAGCTTTTTATATTTTTAATGAAAGTAGTGTTAAAACTTTCCTAATATTTTTTATTAGTAATTATCCTAATGATATTCGTTAACATAACTCTTATTATTAATAGGTTCGAATGACTTATGCAAACTTTTGTCTTGAAAAGACTTCTTGATCCCTCCCCCCACCCCCCCCCCCCCCCCCTCAAAAAAAAAAAAAAAAAGAAAAAAAGAAAAAGGAACACTTATTATGTGCATGAAGGACTAAAGGCAATATGGGTGAGATAGCGTAGACTTGGCAAAATTGGACCTAGGCCACTAAGCATGCATGTCCTTTTTTTTTTTTTTTTTCCTTAACAAATAAAAGCCATAGTTCCCAACGGGATCTTTTTTCTTTAATAAAATTAGTTTTTTACATCAAAAGCAATGCTTTCAAATCTATAACAAATGAAAAGAAAACAGCGGATAATAACTTATCCATTTACTCATAAATAGTTAAATACCAAAATAAATGTGAATTTAAAAGGGATGACTGTCTACTAGAAACTCCAACCTACGATTTTAGATGTCTACCCATCAATTAAAACTAAATACAAAATTAGCGGTGTAAACCATTTCTCTAATTAGTGGAATTGTAAGAATTTCCCTTTTTAAACTTTGATGGTCAAGTGAGCCAATTCGGATACCAATATCGCTACTCTTCTTAATAAGTTCACCATTAACTGGGTAGCCAAGGACCTAGCATTTTTTTCCCATTGGTACACCTATTTGAGTCCAAGACTCAGACACACCATACTCCTTCATCACCCATATGTGGCACATTCCACTCTTATCAAGCATAGAAAAAGAGAAAGTAATCAAAGCCAACGATCCCTTGAACAATGCAAGACATTTAGAAACAAAATAATTGTGTAAATAATTTTGAGGCAGCATTAAACCATGAAATCTCTCGTCATCGATATCAAAGGACAAAATGAATTTGTAGTTCCCCTCATAAATTGCTATAGAGTGCATAGCTCCATTAAAAAATAAACAAGGTGATAGATGAATATCAATAATAGATGACTCATTTAATGAATCCAATAATATTTCAATCTTTCTCCACAAATCCATAGTCAAATGTGTAAACCTCGACCTCAACGGGCTCTCCAAAAAAAAGGCACGAGTTTGAGAATCTTGAAGTCATTGTTTTGAAGCAAATCCAATAGCAAATTTAGCAACCAACAAGTATTGAAGGAAACAAGGAGCAGCAACCATCTTTAGCTTTCTAATGCTTGGGTTCCACAAATATATTTTGAGATTAGAAATGAGATGGGAATGAGATGAGTCCGTTTCTATTACAACAAAAGGCCCAATAGCCCAGATTTTGGGCTACACAATTGTCATCCCAGCGAACAATCGAAATCAACACAACAATTCAAGGTAAAAGAAACGAAAAATATCATCAACCTCAACCTCTATAATATGGGGTATAGTTAAATCTATAATATGGAGAGTCGCTTCCTTTTGACTTTGAGCATGTGCAGAATGTGCAACTATCTGCTTCTGATGACAATCTCTAATGCAAAACTGCTTCAGTGGGGAGAAATAAATTAATTTTGAACTGAAAAAAATATTCATTAATTTTTAACTTCTAACTTCTAGCCCGAATTCAAGGTTGAATCACAATTCATTTCAAGTAATTATAAAGGGTAAATTACATATTTGATCCATAACCTTTTTTCCATATGTCAATTTGGTTTCAAACGTTTCAAATGTATCAATTTAATCTATAATCTTTTAGTGCTGTGTAAAAATGATCATTTTCACCAGGAGAAGTTGAATTGCATCCTAAAATGCTAGCTCCAGAGACGATGGAGCCTTCAAGCACCTCAACGCCTTCTAGCTCTACCACCCAGTTTAGAATGGCCTCATCTCCCTCGACGAGATCCACCTTGTCCTCAACCGCCTCAGCATGAAGTGCTCCCTCGATTTCAAATCTGCTATGTTGACTTTTATGAGGACAAAAATCCTTTCTCGTGGAAGACTGAAAAAGTGTTTACCCTTTTTATATTCTCATAGTGTTCAGACTTTAGACGGCAAAGTTTTTTTTTTTTTTTTTTTAATGAACTCAAAATTAGCAAAGCATCCATTTTAGTTATTTATTTGTTTGTTTTTTTCGTAAAGATTGAATTATACTGGTATATAATAGTGTGTTTTACTGTGAGGCACTGTACCTTGCTTTGAAAAAGAATAAATTAAAATCAAATCGCCTGTTTTGGGTTCCTGGCTTTTATTTGGATGTCAAGAAAAATGAGATTTTTTTTTCTTAGTGGCTGGGGTTTAATTTTTTATTCTAAGTTTTTTTTTTTTTTTTAAGTGATCATTTCTAGAGAAATTTAATTGGAAAAATGAAAAAGTACAAAGAAAAAAATGAGATTAAAGATATTAAAGATATGTGTTGATTACACGTGGATTGGTTTTTTTTTTTTTTTTTTAAAGTTTAGGACAGTCCACATGGCAACATAGGTGGCATTAGAATAATTTCTTATTTGAGCCGTTAGCCATGTTAATATTTTTCATCCATAACTTAATAATATGAACTATTTTGCCATAACATTAAAAGGTTAGGAAATAAATTGACACATTTGAAACGCTAAAGACCAAATTAACATATGGTACAGAAGTTAGGAACCAAACATGTAATATACCCAATTATATATTTTCTTTATTTTTTCTTTCATTCTAAAACTTTTACCATTCTTTGAACCCTTGTTTTATGTGATTTAGTTAGCTTAACTAATAAACTCTCTTATTGTTGATAAAAAAATCTATGGCTTGAACTCTATGGTTTGAACTCTACCTACATCAAAAACCAATCAATGTCTTGATTTAATCTTAAAAAGTGATCATCATAGAGTGAATGTCATAATTTGAATTCTATCATACCATAAATAAATAAATAACCCCTTGTTTTAGTAAATAAGACTCAAATGTTAAATTGCAAAATTTGTGGGTTCTAATTAGCTCAACTGGTAAAATTTTTGATGGTTGAATAAGAGATCTAGGGTTCAATCCCCGCATACACCAAAAATCGATTGGTGTCTTGGTTTGATGATAAAAAACTATCATTAAAAACAAATACCATAAAATAGACATTGTGCTAGTATGGAGTCTATGGACAATACTGTAGCTAAAAGGAAGGGAAAAAGTGGCTAGTGGCTACATCAAGTTGGCTGTTTTGCAAAAATATTATACATACTGCTAGAGTCATTGTCCAATTTTTTTAGAACACATTTAGTGTTGGTTTGGATACAAATGAAATCTCTTGTGTTTGTGTTTTTTTTTTTTTTTTTTTTTTTTAAACTGACCAACGCCTCTTGCACTATTCATGTGACATGAACAGTGCAAATAGGCAAATGAACAGTAATCGACGCATGAACAGTAACTTTTTTATTATTTTTTTTATTGTTTTCAGTTTTCAGTTTTCAGCAAAATAAACAGTATCCAAACAGACACTTATTCTACTTCACTGATTTTCTCTCCTTCAATAATCTCTCTCTCTCTCTCATTTAGACCTTGCCATCAGAGTTGGGTCATGGGTTGTTTGCATGGAGATCAATGTAGAGTGTGGCTTGTGGTGTTGAGATCGGTGTGGGTTTTTTTTGGTTGTGTAGGAGATCAACATGGGTTTTTCTAGTTATGGAGGAGATCGCGTGGGCTTTTCTGTTGTAAGTGTTGAATTTGTGTACTTAAGTGTTGCGCGTGTGTTTCTGTTTCTTGGTTTTTTGATGATGGTTCTTTTGGGTTTAGGGTTTGGCTGTTCTCTGTGTGTGTCTATGTGTGTGTGTGGATTTTTTTTTTTTTTTTTTAATTGGTTTTGATTTAAGGGTCTAGTGGGTGGTTATGGGATATGTGGGGGTGGCAATGTGTTGTTGTCGTTGTTTGGTGGTTTTTTTTAATGTATTTTGGTGGGTGGCGTGGTGGTGGCTATTGTGGTTGTAGTGGTTGATGTGGGTTCATAGTGGCCAGTGGGCTTGCTGGGATGTTAGTGGCGGTGGTTGCTGGGTTGGGAGTTTGGTTGTAAGTGATGGTTGCTTGTAGGAGGAAGAGAGAGAGAGAGAGAATAAATAAATAATAAAACAGGGTAAATAATGAATAAAAAAGAATATTTAAATAAGAGTAAAACTTAGATACAGTAACTTAAGTTTCCCTTTTAAAATTAACATGTGACTACTTAACAAAAGTCATATAACCGGCACTATTCTTTCAATTCTAATTCAGTACCCACATTATTGCCACAAGTTCCGAAAACCAGATTTAGCAATTCCATTATTTTGCCTATGAAGTTGTCCAAAATCAATAACTTTCGATTCACAGCAGAACCAGATTGCATGAAAAGAAGAGATAATACAAAAATTTTTACAATAGAATTAACTCCAATAAAGCTGCTTACTTCCTCAACCTAACATGAACAAATCCAAGAAATATATACATACCACTTTTATATAGTACCAATCACAAGATACCACGTATTGTGAGAAGAGTTGTGAAAAAATAGATTTATTGCAACAAATTAGTTGACTTGCAGTGAGACCAGGAGGATGAGGTTCTTTTGTAGAACCCTTAATTTGTAAGGAAATTCTAGTGCCACAAAGATTATCATTAGAAATAATAGTATTCCCGGTTACAGTTTCTCAGAGAAATACAAGTTCGAGAATAACACCAAGAATTCCACAACCACCAAAAAAAATGATGATAAACTAAGATGACCAATGCAACCACAGCTTGGACTATAAAAAGTATATTTATTCACTGAAGTAAAAGAAATATGTTACAATAAGGAGGTCACCAACTGACAACGGTCTCTAACAGACCATATAAGACAGGCAATGCCACTATCAGTACAAATAATATCTTAATAAGGTTGGAAGAGGGGAAATCAAGTGAGCATTGCTTGTTCTATGATACAATTTCGAATGTATAATTAACCAATCTATCTACCCACATGAAGAGACATCCTCGAACCTCCAAGCACATATTGCAGTTTATTGTTGTATTACATGACAAAAATCCAAAAGAAAAAAAAAATTGTAATATACAACATGTTGGTGCCATTGGACAGAGAGAGAACAAATTGCGGATTTCTGACCCACAAAATGTTCCAATCACATCTCTATGTCTTCAAGGTCGGGCAGTGGGAAGCGAAGGATTGCTGCAATGCCAGTTATCGTCGCCAGTTCTGTTCAGAATGATATTCAAATAAACCATCATAGGGAAGAAATTTGCATAACCCCACCCAACTCCACAGTTCCCAAAATAAGGGGGGGAGGGAAAAAAAAAACCACATTTCTTCACTAATCCAATTCAGCACGTTTTGCAATTTATATGGGTTTTAAGCACAAAAGAAATCAAGGTATAACAAAATAATACTCACGTTCTCCTGAGACATGCAAAGATGAAAAAATATGAACAGTGCCCCCTGAATCCTTCACTGAATCAACCAAATTGGCATATTTTTTCCTTGTTGCTACATCAGAATTCCTACACACAGAAATTCTTGTTATTGACACTCCTGGCCTTTTAGTATTGAAACTCAACAAAGTTACACAAATTTTTAATGCTACAATATGAAATTTTCAGAGTGCATGCCAAAATAAACAAGTCAAGAAAGAGAGATCAATCTGTAACAGTAAGCAAGATTGCATGTGTAAAGAAAGCAAAAAAAGATGGTGTTAAGTAACCAGTGAAGGAGACAAGTAACTAATGACAAGATAGGCAAAGAGAGAGAGAGAGAGAGAGAGAGAGAGAGAGATCTGTATCAATGTACTAGAAGTTGTAATTGCAAAATTGCATGTGTAATTAACAGATTCTAAATCAAGTTCACATGAATACATTTCAGAACCACTAACTGCAACATGCTATGCTTCCGTACATACTCCCTCCATCCCTTTTTTTGTTTATGTTTAGATGCTCCTCCATCTTTTTAAGATAACTCTATATACACTCCTTCCATCCCTTTTTTTTATGGTCCTCTTTATAAAATCCAACTTTTAAAGAGAAAAGAATTTAATACATTGTCTTTTACATTGTTCTTGTATGGGTCGTACCCTTGTGCTGTACAGGTCATACCCTACAAGAAGAGTCTAGAATATTTAGGTGATGTGGTGTCCCGACCAGCTGACACCATTGGAATATCCTACATAACGTCAGCTTTTCCTCTAGACGTTGCTAGAGTGGACAAATGCTTCAGGTGTTTTTTATTTTAATTCTTTGGCTGATTTGTTTAAATAGTTGTACTCTCTTTAGTTTTTTTTCCAAATTTTGCTGGCTCCATAGTGCATTACCTTTGGGCTATGGTTCCCTGTATCAATTTCTTTTTTCAATGAAGTTATATTACCTATCAAAAAATATTGTAACCAATTCTCTAAATAAACCTAATGAATTGACTGAGGGCAGGGAGAACCTCCTATTTCTTTGAATCTTTCTTATTGAATAGTTTTATGAAATGCTTCTCTAACATGGTATCAGAGCATTACCTCTGATTCAATCTTTCAATACATTCATTCTTTGAGTACGTTCCTTCCTTACTTCTCATCTGAAATTTCATACCATTTTTTTTATCCATTGTTCTCATCAAGTACAGGGATTGGCACAGTTAGTGGAATCTGTTAGTGGCTAGGGTGGATGAAAAAGGAACACCCCTGCTAGGTTACACCTACGAAGCACGGGTATGGGTATGAGACGGTAATCTAGCAATTTTTGAAATATTAGGACACGGGTACAACTAAGATACGTATATTAATTAATTAATTGATTATATATATATATATATATATATTTTTTTTTTTTTTTTCAAAGTTTACAAAAATTTGTTTCATAACAAAAATATTATTATTTTTTAAATAATTGTTGAAAATTCTTTTGTAAGCATATTAAGGGCCTAGCCACTATATATATATATATATGTATCTACTATCTACTTAAATAATGAAAAAAGAATGGTAAAAAGTTAACTCATAAATGACAAATTTGGAAAGAAGCTATTCACGTGGTGGGGAAGGTAGAGATAAATGCTTCACATGTGTGCTAGTGCGAAATAGATCTACTGGCCTGAGTACACATGGACAAAACAAGGAAAAAGGGCAAAAGGCAGAAATTGCAAAAGAGGAATAGATCTAAGAAGCCTGAGCGAGATCGGTGTGTCTCACAAGAGAAGTACAACCAGCGTGAACCTTAGATCTTTTAAAAGCTCTTCTTTTCAGCACTGTTTTCAGTGGGCGCGTGTTTGGTGTTTTACAAATTGTACTTCCATTTGTGAATTCTTACACTATTAGATTAAGTTTTTGAACCTGCTATATTTTTTCTTGATCAGAATACCATCATGAACATGATGCTCAGCATTTTTGAATAAAAGTTCTATTACCTATCAAAAAAATAAATAAATAAAGAGTACAGCCTGTGTGCCAACTGTATCCCCACTGTGTCCATTATTTTTCAAAACATAAAAAATAAAAAAAAATGGCCTGGGACACGTGTGCAGCTGTGTCCAACACGTGTCCCATGTCCCTGTTGTGTCAGACACGGGCACGGCAACCCAAATGCCGTGTTCGTGCTTTCCAGGGTTACACGTTGTGGGTACTCCATCTCCGGGATAAGCACAACCTTATCCATTCTAAGGTCAGGCTCTTAAGCTTATTTGGTTACGCATTTTACTGACCTTCATCTAGAATGAGGATATCCGTATCCAAACCAAACCAAACCAACCTCAGCCCAATTTGGATCCAATCCATAGCAATCAACCCAAAACGTCAACAGGAGACCCATTGAGCTTTGATACCTCTGACACCGTGTAATTCTGCTCAAAGCCCCAAACAAAGGCGGAAAGCATATACAATTAAGAACTTAAGCTCCAACTCATCTTTGTTAATTCCAGTAGTTTCCTCATTAATTTTAATCTATTATCCACACATTCCTTGGCAATAAAAATAGAATCTAAAATCTGTCAACCTTGAATAAAAGCTTCCCAAAACCATCTTCAATCTATTGGTCAACACTTTTGCACTAATTTAGCGAATCCCACAAAGAAAGATTAACATGCCTAAAATAGTTAATAACCACAAAACCTGCTTTCTCGGGAATATGAGGAATGAAAGCATCAAGGCTTTTTCCCTGGATATCTTAGTTGAGAACAGCTCAGCAATTGTGGAAGAACACAATAGAAAAGCAATCTGGCCCTGTAGCTTTATCACCATCCATATGAATTATTGCCTCAAATCCTCTTCTTCAAATGGTCTTTCTAACCATTCAGCCTTTTTATGATTGATAGACAAAAATTGTCAACCAACTAAAGACAATTGCAATCAACAGAATTTGTAGAATTCTGACAGCCTTAGACAGTGTTCATTCCACCTCGTTTGTAGAATTTATTGATCTTTTGAAATTTCAATATAATTTTTCAGGAGTTGTCCAAGTATACTTCCTATCAACTGGAGCATTCTCCTCTTTAAACCAACTGAGATGAGTACTTTGCTAAAATAAAGTTCGCAATCTACACCTCATAATAAAAATTCATGGTATCTTTCTAACAGCATTCGACAGAATAGATCCATATGATTGGAAATAATTATAAAAAAAAAAAAATAGTTGTTTCTTATACTCAGTCAGCAACTTCAGAGGAAAATAAAAATAGAAATTTAAAGGACATTACTTTCTTCAGACCAAAAAATAATAATAATACAGAAGATTGACTTTAAAATTTATATGAGTGCAGCATTGACTGATACTTGGATTAAACAATTACCTAAAAGACCAAGCCTAGGATTTAAGATGACCATGAAACAAAAAACCATGTTTTGAACACTTAAAATAATAAAATATGTTTCTCAGCTTGTGTACTTCAGTTAGGAAAAATACTGCACTGTGTTCTTTTATTTGTGAATGTATACTACACATAAACCTTCACACCACCAGAGGTAATATGCATCAATGGATGGAACATGCAGCAGAATATAACTGGGTTGAGTGCAGCAAACATGGGTGACACATCCAAGTAAAAGAAGATTTTCCAATCAAAATACCAATATACTATGGCTTTTAGCATATCCTGCTGAAGTCCAAAATTTATAATGCAAACCTGAAAAGTTCATCTGTAAGGAGAAGTGTTTGGATAGCCAATCGTTCATGGGCAACCTCAACGTGCTTTGGTCCATAGCAAGCACGAGAAGGATCCTGCATAGTTCTAAACTTCAGTTACTTAAAACAGTCAAAATAGCTTAAGTAGATAAATATATAGTTAAGTAATGGTACTTAAAAATAAAAACTATAATAATAATAAAACCTAGATATTTTCAGGGGAAACTTGATAGTAGGAGCAAACAGAGATCTAGCCCAACAATGACTTTCAGAGGATAGCATTCAACATGAATGAATTATAATAAACAACCCAAAAAGGATTTATACACAAAAACTACAGACTTCCTACGACAAGAACCAATATAAGTCAAGAACACCCACAAAACCAGCTAAAATAATAATTCTTTTCTACTAAATTACTGAAACTTTACAAAACAAAATCACCTTGAAAGTCACCAGAAAAGCACATGGGCACAACAGTCAACTCCTCACATGAGAACCTCCAAACAAAAATATCATCACATGGGTTTGGTGACTCATTTTTTGATAAGTAAAAAGTTTTATTGATATCAAAAAAAGGGACACCCTAGTACACAGGGAGTGTATTAGGGTCAACAAATCAAGTACAAAAATTACAAGAATCAAGAAAAGCAAGAAGAGAAGAGAATGATTGGTTTTGTAAAGCAGACAACCAATCCAATAAAATTCTAAAGAAAAATAGCTTGAGGTCTAGTATGGATCTCTCATTATTTTCAAAACACCTACTATTTTTTTCCTTCCAAAGACACACGTTAAACAATGGGTAATAATTATCCATATATGCCCATTTCGATGACGACCAAACCAGCCTTGCCAGCATGCTAGGAGCCCCACAACTGATTATGGCATAACCCAACTTACTCCAAATACATCCAAAACCATAGACCACAAATCCATAGCAACCGGACAATAAAGGAAAAGATGGTCAACCAATTCATCATTACACTTGCACATATAACACCAATCCAATATCCAATTCTTTTTTCTTAAATTGTCAATTGTCAAGCATTTTCCTAAAACAACAGCCCAAACAAAGAAAGTCACTCAAGAAGGGATCTTCTGCTTCCACATGCTTTTCTAGGAAAAACAATAATCATGAGAACCCACTAGAAGACTATAATAATCATTAACCATGAACCCCTTATTTTTTTATCTAGTTTCCGATTCATCTTATCCTCCCCCAACCCCCTTTCTGAAGAGCCATATATGGTATCCATGAAGCTCGACATAGCCTCTAATTCCCGAACGTGAAAACCCCTAAAGAAACTTACATCCCAAAAAAGGACCCCATTAGTGAACTTCATAAGCTTAGCCACACTTGCCTCCCTATCTCTGCAAAATCTAAACAATTCAGGATAGCTAACAGCAAGAGGTGTCTACCCACAACAACGGTCTTGCCAAAACTTAACCCTCGACCCATCACCAATATCATATAGAATACAACGAGAAAAAGCAAGTCATCCCCAACTAATATTTTTCCACAAACCAACACCATAAGGAGCAGAAACTGGGCTGAAGCACTAGCCACCCCATCTACATCCATATTTGACCTCTATCACTTGCCTCCAAAGGGCATCCATTTCAAGCCCAAATCTCCATAGCCACTTCCCAAGCAAAGCTTAATTAAAAAGTCTTACTTTCCTTATCCCCAAGCCACTTGAAGAAAGAGGAGTACAAACAGTAGGGGAAAGACAGGAAACCATAAAATGAGTTATCAAGCAACCAGTTGTTTCTTCAATTCTTTGGCACGAACCAATAGACCAGGGTAAAGAGCTCCATAAGATCTTGTGACAAAGCACCTGACTAGTATTTACTTCCTTTCCTATATCACCGTTCCAAAATCCAAGATTTTGAAAAAAGCTTTTGCAGAGCAAATCAACTACTCCATATAAGACATGGGTTACTAGATGACGGAGGACAGAAGCAGCTTTTATAGACTTGTCCAAGCATGTCAAAGCTAATTTCAATACCCAAGCAATACCGAGGCCACTCAGGACACACATTTTAAGCTAAAACAAACAGACCCTTAGTTGTTTCTAATGGCCTATCTTTTAGGACTTTATCAAGAGAGTCTACTATTTATAAGAATTATTTTTATTTGTTTTGCTATTACGATGTAATCAAAGATTTTTTATATGAATTAGGTACAAAGTATCAAGTAGTAAGTAGCTGGATCATGTTTAAGAAGATAGCTGCAAGTCACTTAGGATAAATGTACATATATATGAAGCAAGTCAATAAGAAAGGTGCTTATGGGTCAATGCTTCCCTATTGAGCATCTAAAACTTAGTTCCATGGTTGCATCACTTATCCACCTAAACCCATCGTTTCTCTGTCGCAGTCCTCTTTTCTTTTTTTCTTTTTCTTTTTTTATAGGTAATAGATATTTTCATTAAAAAAAAGTACATGTTCACGATGATGAACAGAGTACTAGGCACAAATACAAACAAATCAAACATAAACAAAAATCGATTGCACGAAATCAAAAACGGAAATACATTGTGTGAAACCCCAAATACGAGACCACCCAAACAAAGTCCCAACTAACAAAGACTTCAAAAAATCAGCAGATTTCTCAACATCCTCAAAAATGTAGGTATTAAGTTCCTTCCAAATCAACCACATCAAACAGGCTGGCACCATATTCCAGACCGAAGAATAGTGTAACCCCAAAAAATTCCCCCATGCAAAAAGAAAAGAAACAACCGTCCTTGGCATCACCCAATGCAAACCAAACATCAAAAACACTTCACTCCATAAGACCTGTGCGAACTTACAATGAATTAAAAGATAATCCACTGTTTCTTCATTGCAACGGCACAAGCAACGCCAATTAACCAAAAACAGGTTCCTTTTTACAAGGTTGTCAATAGTAAGAATACTATCCCGAGTTGCGGTCCATAAAAGAAAGACACTCTACTAGGTACCTTAATACTCCAAATACACTTCCAATGGAAAGGAAAGGTAGGAGGAGTAGATAAGGAATTATAGAAAGAACGCACATCAAAAACACCATTCGGGGTTAACTTCCAAATCAAACTATCAATCCCCTCACCCCTAGGCATTTTGGAATAAACATGCTCGTAAAAAGCAAACACTCTCTCCTCTTCCCAATCATTAGGAGCCCTGTGGAATTGAATATTCCAACTTCTACTACCACCATTTGATGAAATAGTAATCAACTCAGAAATTGAAGCTTCTTTTCCCGTAGCTCGAGAGAAAAGATTAGCGTAAAGAACCTTTAAGGGAATATGCCCACACCAAAGATCATACTAGAATCGAATACAAAGACCCTCTCCCACCACATACAATACATGACCAAAGAAACTCTCAACACCTTTCCTAATATTCCTCCACATTCCACATCCCTGAGCACCTCCACTAACTCTAGTGCACCAACCTCCACTAGACACTCCATACTTGGTCGTTATAACTTGATGCCATAAATAATTGGTTTCACTTCCAAACCGCCATAACCATTTTCCAAGCAGAGGCTTGATTAAACAAACCAATCTTTCGAATCCCCAAACCTCCATTCTCCACTAGCTAGCACACCTTATTCCAGGCAACAAGCGGATATTTGAAAGCTTCCTCAGAACTTCCCCACAAAAAATTTCTCTGGATCCTTTCTAATCTATTGGCCACAGCTTAAGGGATAGAAAACAAGGATAAGAAATAGGTGGGAAGGCTTGAAAGGGTACTTTTCAATAAAGTTAATCTTGCCCCTTTTGACAAATATAAAGATTTTCAACCAGAAAGCTTCTTCTCCATTTTTCCTATAATAGGATTCCAAATTGATGGATCCTTAAAATGAGCTCCAAAAGGCATACCCAAGTACGTCATGGGCAAACCTACCAACATTGAAACCTAAGACACTAGCTACAGTAGTCAAACTCCCTACCACCCCCACTAGAACAATCTCACTCTTACCAATATTAACTTTCAAGCCTGTGATAGCCTTAAAGAAAATCATCACCATCCAAATATATAAGAGTTGTTCCCTAGTTGCATCACAAAAAGGATAGTGTCATCAGCAAAAAGAAGATGAGAAATACACAAACCTCCTTGTGAATGCGAATTTGCTTGAAAACCCTTTAAAAAGCCACCCTCTTCTGTTCTTTTCAACAACCTGCTCAAAACTTCCATTACCAACAGGAAAAGAAGAGGAGACAAGGAGTCCCTTGGCGAAGACCCAGAGTACTACCAAAAAATCCCACTGGAGAGCCATTAACAAGAACTGAAAAACGGACTGTAGAAACACAAAACTTCATCCACCTCCTCCACTTCTCTCCAAAACCCATCGTCTCCATGAGATAAAACAAAGCATCCCAATTCACATGATCATAAGCCTTCTCAATATCCAACTTGACAATCACACCTAGAATTCCACTCTTCATTCTACTATCTAGGCATTCATTAGCAATCTGTCCCAGTCCTCTTTTACTTTATTTTCACAGCCATCATAGAAAGATAGCCCCATAATCTTCAGGTTTTAAAGCTATCATGCAACAAAAATCTTGCAATGACTTTATCTTAGGTGATGACTATCAGTTGCAGGATACCATGACCATCAATCAGATTGCAGACCCCACAAACATGCTCAACCTACATATTGTGGTCTTAACCCAAGCAATCATGCGTTAAGCTAAATTTGGTCAGTAAAAAAACTAATTATCTGTAGTGTGTGACTAGGCATCTAAATCATAAAAAGACATAAAACAAACTGTCCAATCTTAAGAACGATAACATCTCAAATATAGAACCTCACATTTGAAAGCATGTCGAAAAAATCCTTGAGAGCTCGAATCTGAAGAAAAGTGAAGAGAATCAAAGCTGTTATTGCCCGGTCAAACAACCAAAAACAGAAAGTATGTTAAAACAAACATAAGACTAGAAATAAAGCAAATCCTAAGACCAAAAATAACAACTTTTCCATGTAAAGGTCCAAGTGAAAAATGTTATCCAATTTGGGCTTTCCATGATACCTCTTGTGCTGCTTTAGTATCTTTTATCATATTCATGACATTTGGGGCATCCAAAACCTCTCTCAAACTATGCCTGCACAAGAACGTTTTTAAATTAGGTGACATCTGTGTTTGAATAAAAATTCAATGATAATAAAATTCATTCTTGCAAGAAATAATATCAACTCGGGATGTTAATTTCCAGGAAAGACATAAACCACAGGAAGTACTAGCTACATAACGTTAAAAATTTAAAATAATGCAAAACAGCGGAGAATTTACAGGTAGCAAAATTGACAAAACATAATAGAAAAGATGTAATCTTTACATAATTTTTTTTTCTAGATAATTAACATTTTTTCATAGTATTTTTCAACTAGTATTCCCTTTCTCTAGCATGTAACATGATTGCTCTACCTTTTCCTCTATAGATCCAACCTTTACTGTACACATATGGAGACAGGTATAACAATGCTACATAACAATGTTAAAATAATGCAAAACAACGGATAATATACAGGTATAAAAATTGACAGAACATAATAGAAAAGATGTAATCTTTACATACTTTTTGTTTTTCTAGATAAGTAACATTTTGTCATGGTATTTTTCAACTAAGTTCACTAGTATTCTCTTTCTCTAGCATGTAACCTGATTGTTCTAACTTTTCCTCTATAGATCTAGCCTTTTACTGTAGACACATGAAGACAGATGTTTAATATCACTCACTAGTTACCTCAGTTGCCCAAGAAAATTGTTAAATAAACGGCACAATGCATAGTGACACATCAATTACCCAAATCAGATAATATTGAAATTTGGTAAAATTTTATAGCCCAAAATATTTAGTTTCCAAACTTGATACATTCAGTTGGCTATAAACTCCTTATTGATTATAACTAACACAGTTCTACTCTCAAACGAGGATATGGAACCATAAGGATGTATGAAATCCTGATAATTTTTACACATTCCACAAACAACAAATTGGAAAAAGGAGCACAGATAAAGTTGCAATGTTTAGATGGACAAATGAAATCGGGGAAGGAGGGGAAAAAAGGAACAAGTTTACTAGTGAATGCATTCTGAGATGTCAGAAGTAACACCAATTGCAGATAAACTGAGAGAAAATGCAATCATGAAGAGTAAAAGGTTCAAATGATGATAAAAAAAAACTAAGAGAAAATGGAGGGCTAAAGGGTCTATCTAGATGCAGTTAAGAGTTAAAACCATTCCTACAATGTTATAATGTATAGGCTAAAGCAACACAAAGACAAGAATAAAACTGAAAAGATCTACAATGCAAGAAGCCTAGCTGTCTTACAACTTGACCTCAAGGTTATTCCTTATACAGACTACAGAGCACAATGTGAAAAGGATATTTGAGTTTTACTCAGAGATACAGATATTGACAAAACAAACAATTAAGGGACTTTCATCCACAGCTACAGCCACATGTGTGTGCAAATCAATATTTTATGGATGCCTATTAGCTTACTGTTAGTTAACTATCACAGATTATCTCCTTCACTACTCTAAAAACTCTTAGCACCAGAAGCAAAAAAGATAGCAACCATACTTGTATCCTGATGTTGTATGCACAAGAACTATCCGTGACTTGTTCTCGATAATAGGTCTCAGCTGTCTTCTTTCTGCCTCCAACAATAAGTGACGATGAAACTGATCCTGAAACATATTTGGAGGCACCAATAAGGGGAAAAAATTGTAAACCTATATACTCCAAACATATGTCGTTTATACTTAAAAGGAAAGATCATAAGACCTACACCAGACCTTTGTGAAACCAGGACTTGCAATCACAGCACAGCGGACAACATCAAAATCAACATGCTTCAAGAAAGCCTAAAACATATTGATAAAACACCCATATATTGATTAAACTTACTAGAAGTTGTTGAACACTCCATTAAGATTTATAATTGGAAAACACATTCAGAAATGGCACTAAAAGTGTCGCAACAGAAATTGGACTAACCTGTAACACATTCTCAAAGAACTTATTCAGAGCCTGCAAGACAGAAAGATTCTCAGTCAGATAGCTGAAGTGAAATATTCGAGATAAAGGCCTTGAAATAAGAGATAATAATTTCCTATAACTTAATAACCATACCGACTCATAACCAGCAATAGCAGGTCCATGTTTCCGAGGAATTGAAGTTTCTATCCGTGAACGAGTAATTGTGACACTGTTAAATATTATTCACACAACATAAGTTAGTTATAATTGTAAAGATACCATCAAAAAAATAGCACTAAATAATGGAATGAACAGAATGTCATGCAACATCATTTTATTTATAATTGATATGCAATTTTTTTTGTAAGAGGAATACCCCTTTTACACAGGACGTATAACCTAAAAAAGTACAATGTTCAATAATTACAATCTAAAGAAATGAAATCGATAAAAAGTAAAATTTCATTTAAAAAAGGGGGCCCGGGGGGGGGGGGGGGGTGGGGGGGCTTGAAAGGACAACAAATTAAATGGTAGAAGTACATCGATCAATCAAATCAGGCAAAGAAGTAAAAGAAAACAACCCACAAGCGTTTATCCACTCAAACAGAGTGTTGAGGAATAAAAGCTTCAGATCATGAACAGATTTCTTACAACCCTCAAAATTCCAAGCATTCCTCTCCAAATTGGGCACATTAAGCACAGGAGGATCATTTTCCAAATAGACCTTCTTGGTATACCACAGCAGTTCTTCCATCCACCAAGTACTTCAACTACCCTCTTAGGCATTACCCAAGGACCCCAGTCATAGAGAAAACATAATACCACAGATCATAGGGCACTGCACAATGAAGTAACAAATGATCCAGTCTCTCCATCCCCTCCACGCATGCAACAACCATCCACTAATGTGATGCCTCTCATAATAAGATCAACAATCGTAATTTACCACATGAACACCAACCCATGACATGGCACCATATTTATGGTCCACCAAACTCCTCAATAAAGCCTTTTTTCTCAAATGCGTACCTCCAAAATCATTTCCCCAACAAAGTCTGATTAAACAAGAGTAAATTAAAGATTCCTAAACCGACACATTGAAGTGGTTTACAAACTATTCTTCGATTTACCAGATGAAACTTAAACTCATCTCTAATTTTGCCACACAAGAAATCCCTTTCTAAATTGTAAATTCTTTGACAAACAACAACCATAGGGATGGAAAATTAAGATAGGTAGTAAGTAGGTAGGTTGAATAATACGCTCTTAGTTAGGTCACTCTATTGCCCATAGAGAGATACATTCGTTTCCAAGCATCCAAATGTCTCCATTTTCTCTAAAACTGAAATCCACACAACCTCTCTTTAAAAGTGGATCCCAAGGGTTTTACTCCCCAAGGTGGGTCCAAAGGGCCCTGCTTTGGTGAGGACCCACATCATCAAAAAAAATTGGATCCTAAGGTTGGTGCCAACACTTACATCCCAAAATGTCTGCAATTGCTTCTACATTAAACATATGACCTGCCTGAACCAATTCAGATTCCCCCAAGTATGTCAAGGTAGTGCCGACACTTCACATAGGAATACTAAACCCTATTTCTAATTGGAATAGGTAAAATTAATTGCCTTATTACAAAAATAACCATAACTTAAATAAAAATATTCATAAACCTAATCAAATACTAAAACCTAAAATAAAACAAAATTGACCAAAAATACAATTGATTACTAAATTGGAATAAATATCTCATTGTGTCTCTTGCATCACACCTCTCCCTTACAAAATTGCTATGACCATCCTTCTTGCCAGTATAACCCTACTGCTGGAAATAAGTACTATTCCTTTTTCTTTAGTATAAAGCCCAAGACCATGCCAGTCATTCCACTCTTAATGGAAAAAGTTCCATTTGAGCTAGGAAAAAAACCTAATAACTTAAAATTAAAACCTGTCAAGAATCTTGTAACTCAACTGGCACTTCCTAGGGTTTCCAAAAAAGACATCCAGGGTTAAAATCCCTCCTCCCCCATTGTAACCATTGAATTATCAAATTTACTACTTAATCTATTACTTATATATTTATTACATATATGAAAAAATGAAAACTGTGATAAAAAGATGTCTTATGTTTACTACAAATAAGCACCATAAATCAATTCTACAAAATGATTAGAACAAGAGAAGTGCCTTTCTTTTAGTTCCTTAGGACATGCAAGTACTTCGAAGCACCTAACAAATCCTAAGGCAAATGTAATCCCCCATCTCACATGTATTGATAAACTACATGAAATATCCCCACAACTGGATTCAAACTCAAAAAAATAAAATAAAATAAAGAACAATTTATGAAGCACTTGAACTCCAAGCTGAATAACCATTTAGCCCTAATCTCTTGGGATTAAAAAGTGCCTACTTGCAAAATGGTGTGTGTATGGATTACAAATGTCAAAACATTCAAAGACAACCATCATCTAATCGCATATAATGAGGACTTACAAATGAACCATATCCCTAATGAAATCATGCATACCTTTTACCAACAAGTAAGACATGTGCTAATCCTTCTTGCATTAAAACCACAGCTAAATCAGCACTTGCAGAAGGGTCTGAAAAGTACAGAGAGAACACCATTATTACAATAAATGGCCATTATCCAATGGAAGTCCCACCAGAGAGGCATCAAAAGAGGGATATCTTGGATGTGATCACAATTTCACATGTTGATGAATTTAATAAATAATCAATACATGAACTGAAATCCAATTCCATCCATTAAGCATCAATCCTGAAAAGCATTGCATGGCTGAGAGGTGGTACCCTAGACACCACCTAACCCAGCCGGACCACTTCAATCTGCCATTGCATATGAATTTTTGTGCAATATAACATCAACAAAGTTTTCTCCCTCATGAAACACTTCTATTTACATTGTTGGATAAAGGAGCCCAAGTTAAAAAGATGTGTAATAAACCAAGATTCTTGAATCAACATATACTATCCTCCTTACCAAGTATGTTTCATGCATTGATCATGTGTATAAATATCTTAAAAATTATTGAAGTTACAACCAAATAAAAAGTATAAATTGCACTTATAAGGCCATTTGCAATGTCCCCCTAAAATTTAAATTTGATCAATCAACTCCATAAGCTATGTGATTAATTCCAATGTAGTTAAAAATTTTGCAATTTCTATCGTATTTAACCTTAAACTCTACATGCTCATCACGTTGCAAAGCATTTTAAAGAATAGGAACAGAAAATCAGATCTGTGAAATTTGGGGTGCTTTTGAATTGGAATTTTCCTAGTCTTGCAATTGAGCTCTTATCTTTTCGTAAAGCTCATATGCTACTAGTCTCTTCTCTCTTTTTTTTTCCTTTTTCTTTTATAATTTTAAGAGTCAAAGATGCTGATAACTTGCAGATTTTCTGGGATTGGATATCACAGCAACTCTTGAGTCTTATTTTCTTTGGTTCTTTCATTCTTGGTTCCCTTAAGGGGAATGGCATTTTTGATACCCAGTCTTTCACAGGTAGCTGCGGGGTGCCACTACCGCCCTTTTCCCTTGGAAAGGCATTTGGTCTAGTAAGGTTCCCAAGAGTGTGCCATTCTTATTGTGGACAGCAGCATTGGAAAAGATTATTACTTTGGAAAATCTCACAAAGAGGGGTATGCCATTTGGTTAATCGGCATTGTATGTGCCAAGGTATTGGGGAATCGGTGGATCACCTTTTAATCCATTGCAACGCTACTAATGCTTTGTGGGGAGATGTATTTAAAAATTTGAGATTCATTGGGTAATGCCGGGGAATGATGCTTCTTCGTTATTTAGCTGGAGAAATTGATTAGGTAAACATGGCTCGGATACTTGGAACATGGTGCCAGCTTGTTTGATGTGGCTTATATGGAAGGAGTGGAATAGACGTCCTTTTGAAGACATGGAGAGCTCCTTGGATCAATTGAAAATTTTGTTTGCTCATACTCTTTTTGATTGGTTGGGGTTTCACACATTGTTCTTCTATTTTAAAGTTTCAAGTTTCTTTTTGATTTTCCTTTTGAGACTTTTGTACTTATTTGACACTTTGTGTTCATCATCGTGAACATAAAGAATATTTGATTTTTTAAAAATTACATTACTTTTTTTTTTTTTTGATAAGTATTTCACTAAAATTACATTACTTACTAATCAATAATTAAAAAAAATAGATAATGGGTCTGTTAGGGATTCGCCTATTTTGCTGAAACTGAAAACTTTTTGCTAAAAGTACTGTAAATAAAGGTAAAAATTAGTTAAAATAATACAGTGGAACCTATGCATAGTACCAAAAAATGCGGTGGGACCCATTAATAGTAGCAAAAATAAGCTGAATAGTAAAATAAGCTGGCAAAATTAAGCAATGCCAAACGGACACTATGTTTAATTTCTTTCCTTGTTGATTTTGTACCCTAGTCCCATTAAGTAAACCAGTTAAGCAACCTATTTAAACGCAATTTGTTCAGAATTGAATAAGAGAGCTTGCATCTGCTCTTAATGCTCTGAGTTTGAGTGCTTAGGAAAATTTAGCTGTGATTGCCTACGCTATGTTCCTATTCTTCTGCATTCCTTGTTTTACACAGATTTGATTTGACGTAAATGGCAAACCATCCCTTGAATGTGGAGTGTATAGAATATAAGATTAAATATGACACACCACACCTTAAATGTGGAGTACATAAAATTTATGGTGAAATATGCAAACCACACCTTGAATCTGGTTTGCCTATGTTATATATGGAGTCTCATTGAGAGGTATTGGCAAGGATAAGATGTGTTGGACACCTGCTAAGAGCAAGGGTTTTGAGGTAAATGTTACTATCAGGGTTTACTGGGTGTATGTACTCAATCCTTCCCTTGGAGAAGTATTTGGAAGCAAAAGGTTCCCTCTAGAGTTGCATTTTTTGTTTGGACTGCCGCTCTAGTGTTGATTCTAGATTGGTGTTATATGAGCAAAAGTAATGGAGAATCAGTAGACTATCTTTTACTACATTGTCCTATTGTTTATGAATTGTGGTCTATGGTGTTCACGTTGTTTGGTATCCACTAGGCGATGCCAAAGACTGTAGTTGAGCTCCTTGCTTGTTGGCAAGGAAATTTTGGTCATCATCGTAATGGTGTTATTTGGATGGTTGTCCCTCATTGTTTGATGTGGTGCATTTGGCGAGAGAGAAACAACCAGTGTTTTAAAGATTCTGAAAGGACTATAGCTGGTTTAAAACTTTTCTTCTTTAAAACTCTATCGGATTGGATGTCTATCATAGAAAGTCATTCTATTTCTTCGGTCTATGATTTGATGGATGCTTGTAATTTATGTATCTGATTATGTTGGTCCCCGGCTGTATACTTCCTGTATACTCGGTGACGCATTATTAAGTTCTTGAATAAAATTTCCTTTACTTATCAAAAAAAAAAAAAAGATATTTATACAAAGTTGTTAATTGTGTTAATTGGGTCAATTTGGGCCTCATAGGGCATGCTTGAGAAGGAAGGTCTCACCATCACTGTATGCAAAGGCCAGAGCAGTAAAGGAGCCACTTGGCCGCTCGTCAAAGCTTATAGCTAATGATGGTAAGAGTTTTGGAGAGTGATCTTGGTTGAGAAGAAAATGCGTTGAGTGCCAAAATTATTAAATTGACCAGTTTCAAGATTTTTGTGCATATTCCATAGTAAACCCAAGAACAAAAGAAATCAACATGAGATAAAACTTATGATATGTAAACAATAACTTTGCACGCCCTCAGCCCAGAAAAATCTAAAAAATAAGAAATTGATATAACATACCAGAGGCCTGATGAAGTGCATCTAATGCCAATGAGTCCCAAACATCCTAAAATACATCAGCAACAGCAAGCAATTAATTTAAGAAACAAAAATGTAATATTTGGGATCAAAAAACAAAAAAGTAGAGCTCTAATTGGCAATAAAATTAATGATTTGAGGCAATGTCGTGCATTTCAAAAAGGAAATAAATGGAACAGAAAATAAACTAAACAAAGAATTATCCGTGAAGATATCGGCTTTTAATCACAGCTGCACATATAATAAATTGAACTAATTACAAGGGCAAATAATAGATATAGCTACTGGGAAGAATTTACTTATGGAGCAGCAGGAAAACTCTTGAAAGAATTACATCATGAATTTCCATTTCCTAATTGTGAGGAAGGAATTGTACACTCTTTATGAACTCTAACAAGAAAGCAATACAATCTCATGATATCAGATGGTCAAAAGTAACCATTTTTTTAATCATCATCACCAAATAATAATAATCATTTTTTCAAAATTTTGATATGCCAAGACTTACAACACATGAAGAATCAGCTTCTAACATCAGTGACAAGTTGCATTACAGGCATTATGTTTTAATTGCTTTTTCATTTTTCATTTTTCTTTTTTTTTTGATGAGTATTATGCATAAATTTCTTACCACCACCTTCTCCCAAAAAACAAACACCATAAAGAAAGTATACAAGTATAGAGCTCGTAGTCAATAGCCTTTGGTCTAATGGCACCTCCATCCTTTATCCATACATGGGTATCAAGTAAGGTCACAAGTTCAAGTCCCTTTGGGTGTGCAAGTCATGTACCAATCTAAGTGTCAATAACTATGAATTGCAAGCAAAAACATATATGCCAATACATATATTGCAAACTATGGCAATTAGAAAGAAGATAGTCCTTTTACCTAGAAATCTCTCTAAAAGAGTTAACAATGCTGTAGAATATAAGTAGAACAACAAATGGGAAATTCATATATAAAAAGTTCTAGAACTTGAATGTTCTACAACTAATATCTATTGTCATTGTATCACGTCAATCATATAATTTTATAACTTTGATCATAAATTATGATTTCTTAACAGAAGAACCAAAACCATTTATAATGCTTAAACACAAGCTTGCAAGAGCTGCATGCCTACAGTCCATAGGTTAACAGTACCTCTTCCATAGAGTATTATTACAATAAAAACTACATTACAGTAACATAAGCATGGCTGAAATTAATATCAACTTTACATGAGTTTTGCATGTAGAAACGAAAAAGGTGTGCATGATTTGTATCAACAGAATGTAAGTCTACTTGTAAAAGCTGAAAACAAATTTGATATGGATACCAATAACATGTCATATGGTATAGACATTATCTGGACAACAAAAGGAGCAACTGTACATTTTAGAGACTTAAAAGAATTAACAAGAAAGCACACCTTTCGTAACACAAAAGGTCGATGCAGCTCAAGTTCTAAAGTATGGAATGCCCCAATCTGCAATGAAATACTGATAAGTACAAAGCAAGAGTGAGAATTATCAATTTATAATTAGTTATTTCAATTTAGCATTGCATTTACCTTTACATGCTCATTCTCTAGAACGTTTTTCCCACGTATGCGCAAAACAGACCCTACTGAGTCATAATCTGCAACCTGAAAGAATATGAGAGGGGAAGAAAAACATTTTATCCAAAATCATCTCAAGCAATTTACTAATTCGAAAATAAAATAATCATAATTTGTGCCTTCCAATCTCAATGTCGAAAATCAAGTGCCATGCACACAAAGAACCAAATTAATCTATAAGTGGGCAAACATTGGTGTCTAAAGATACATGTATAACAAAAAATGATTAAAAATGAAATATCCAATTAGGGTTGCAAACATCATGTATGAGACATTACACAAGCTTAGCACATTGGCTTTCAAAATAAGAGAAAAAGACTCTTAATGAGACAATTTTGCATTAATATAATTAAATACTTCTTTTCCTATCTGTGTGTATCTTGGGAGAAAGGAGGGGAGGTAGTGTGAGCAAGAAGTACATGGGTTTTTGTACTCATTAGTTCTTTGTAAGAAAATAAGCCGTCTGTTATCATCATATTTAGATACAGTATTAAATCAAGACACAAATTTTAAAAAATTTCCATCCATGATAATGTAGTGTATGACACAATCTTTTTTACATTACATCCCAAGTTCCCAACTAGTATGACTGCAGTAGTGCCAATATCAGACATAGATTATGATGGTTTAAAGTTTACTATGTCACATTCCCTATCAAAACATGACTTAAATACAAAGCCTCAGCAATATTCCTCCTTATCTTAACAATAACATGCTATTTATTAGTCAATGTTCAAATCCCTAATTGTTGTAGGAAGTACAAGTAAAACTATGAAATTGAAAGATGGCAAGAACTGAAGGAAGATTGTGCATATTATGACTATTATGACTTGTGGCATCCTTAACAATTTCTCTTCTTGACACCAGTACCTAAACTCTCTCTAGAAATCTCTATATCTTGTTGTGCCATTCCAACTTTTAAATGACCATTCCAAGCATAGTCAACAAAATGTCAAATTATCTACAGTCCCATGCCCCCCACGGAGGGGGTGGCAGAGAGAGCATTAAAACTTATCCTCCAATGCAATAAACTATATAAAAATTAAGAAATTAAAAAAAAAAAAAGGAAGAGCCAATCGTCTTAAACTTGTCATACCTCCTCAACTTTTATTTCCAACTTCAATTTCATACGTTCTGCATCTCTTCCTCCAGTAGCCGCTTGTCTAAGAACTTTCCTATTAGAGAATCCAAATAATCATTAAGAAACATGCTATCAAAAGCAAGCAATATCAATCGAATTACAATTCATTAGAAAGGCAACACTGAAAAAATGACTTATATCCCAAACCATCAAAGCCTATTCATACAAGCAATCGACAAGCCTATTTTCCATAAGAGCAAAAGGCATAATCAGGAGGAAAAAAAAAAAAAAAAGCAATTCACTTACTTTTTTTCATTTATCACATTTTAAGTGAGTAGTTGTGTCTAGTCTTAGAACTTTTTTCCTTTTTTTAATTATTTTTTGCCTGTTACACTTGAAGACTTAATTTTGCTTCTTTTGAAAACCACACCAAGTTATATCTCCATATATTCCTTTATTGTTTTTACTTATTAAAAGAAAAATGCTTCCAAGTGAAGAGCTATTACAATCTAGTTACTCCAGACCCCCAAATTAATTACGTAACTCTGATTCAATTTAAACTTTTATATATTTAGAGACTAACATATATTTTAACAGCACAAAGCATTGAAACTAGTTTCCAACGAAACAAACAAAATCTAAAATTGTGTGCTCTCAAAGCCTAATGAGCATTATCCGAAAACTTTACGAACAGTTCCTAGGGTGCAATATATTAGATTCCCCAATTGAATTCACACCCGATTGTGTCGTTTTGACCAATGGAATGTACGCAATGTTATCTTTTCCAAGAACAATTAAATTCAATGCAACCATGTGTTTAAATTTAACTAGAAGACCCTTTTTCCCAATTGAGCTAAAAGGCTCTTTGGCTTGAATTTAATTGTGGTTGGGAAACAAAACACTAATTACAAATTACTGTAACTAAAAGTTTTCAGGCTTTAAATAAATAAATAAATAAAAATAATTATTTACCTGACAGTGACAGCCATGACAGAATCTCCAGGGGATATGAGATTATAAACAAACCATAAATCATCGGCATCCACTGGTACCATCTGAATTCACAATTCAAAAACACAAATTCTTAATTTTGTTTGTTATTTCCTAAAGTAAAGTAAAGTAGAAAGTAAAGTAGGTACCTTAACGCTACCAGGACCGTGAGGAACTAGGTCTCTGCGAACAATCTTCATGCTTTACTTTTCTTCACCAACAAACACACACTCCACTCCTTAATTCGCTTCTCGTTCTGTTGTGATATGTTTTTTTTTTTTTTTTTCTTTCTTCGAAGAGAGAGAGAGGATGTTAGTAGGGTCGAGTGGTGGAGAATTTATAGGGTTCTCTTTGGAGTTTAACAAGTTACAACAGTTTTACAGTAAATTTTATAAATTAAAAACAAAAAACGAAAGTACAGCAAGTCCGAGACTGCTTTTAACCTTCTTTTTTTTTTTTTTTTTTATCCCTATATAAATTACCAATTGTCCACCCCTTGTATCATGAGATAGTCTATTTTTCTATTCTAAATTGGTAAATCACATCCTATACAGTATTTTTTTATTTTTTATTTTTTATTTTTTTTTAGAAAGAAATCCTATATAAGGTACTTGACTTGTCAGTTGTTTCTCACCAAAAAAAAAGTTCTTGTAAGTTGTAATATGAATGAATTTTTTATTTTCCTGCGTGATCTTGGGTTTTTATTGCACAAAACACTTGTTTATACCACAAGGGTGTGGTCTAGTGGTCTTGGATGATGGACAAAATGCACTGAGTGTGAGGTCCAAGATTTGACTCTGAGAGTCCGTTTGGATACAGTTGAAAATTGAAAACTGAAACTGAAAATTGAAAAATACTGTAGCAAAATAATTTTTAAATGTGTGAATAGTACCGTGAGACCCATTTTTAATGAAAAAGTTGCTGAAAAGTGAAATTTATGGGTCTGTGAACAGTAGAATTTGTGCTGAAAAGGTGGAAAAAGTCAAACTTTGTGGCTACTGTTCATGAACAGTAGCCGTGTTGGTCTCTCAAACGTGTGTAAAAAAAAAAAAAAAAAAAACAGAAAACGCAAAACGTGCATTTGGGAAACGCAAACGCGCATCCCAAACGCACACTGAATATAGACTCACTTGGGTTACCTCCCTCAACAGCTCAAGGTTCACTAGTGTCCCTCGTGGGGCTGGGAATCTATGGCTCACCGTGGTCCCCTGCACCCAAACTGGGCCTTGGACCCAGCAAGTAAGGTGTCACTATGGTCACACCTAAGTAGGATCGCCTTGTTGGTCACCTCCCTACCCATTTTTTGCTCATCAAAAAAAAAAAAAAAAAAAAAAAAGAACTTGTCTATTAGGTTTCAACTCTGGATCCATCTCTGTGGACTCGCTTATACTCCATTTGACATGTGTTTAACAATAAAAATAAAAAATAAAAACTAATTTGGTTAGAAGAAACTAACTAATTTGGTTAAAATAACTACAAAAAGTGGGAGAATGAAAAATATCAGAAGCATAAAAAATATGTTCTTTTGCTTCATGTGTATTTGGTTGGAACAATGAAAAAGTGAAAAAGATTAAAAATTAATATAAATTTTATTTATTAGGTTTAAATAAAAATAAAAGGGGTGAATATAGACACCCAATTTTACAAGTGTTGACTGTATTTTACCTATAAACAAACATATGAAAATGGAAAAACATTTTTCAAAAAACATTTTATTTCAAAACAAACAAATGGTTAATGGACAAACTAAGACATTCATATCTTATCACATTTAGAACTAGGGGTGTTCACGGGTTGATTCCGGTCGAGTTTTGTGCCCAATCCTCAACCAACTCGATGACATTAGGTTGCCAGCAAGAAGACTTGCTGCTGACCGAGAAAATTCACAGGTCAAGTCGGATCGAACTCGGTTGGTCTGCGGTCAAGTCGGTCGAAGCAGACAATGATGCTATCGGAAGTTCCAATCGACGATGATCTGCATTTTTTTGTTGGATCTTCGCTTGATTTGAGCAAAACCCACTAGATCTAAGCAAAATAACACTGGATCTTTACCGGAATGGAGCAAAACCCATTAGATCTTAGCAAAAAACCATAAGATTTTCATCAAATTTATGCAAAACCCATCGAATCTGAGCCGTATTTGAACAAAACCCACTAGATCATAGCCGGATTTGAGAAAAAATGACGAGATCTAACCAAAAACCACAAGATCTTGACTAAATCTATGCAAAAACCACTATGTTGTTGCCAAATCGAGGTAGATTTGCCCTCTTTCAAGGGCTTAACCAGTCGAATAGGATGGCTCGGGTTTTGGAGAAAGAGACCTATCATTCAACTTTCTCCTAGAATCGGACGATTTCGGTTTGGGTGGCTCCGGGTCGAGTGGATTAGTCGAGTCACGGTTGGGTATGGACAGGCCTATTTAGAACCAAATAAATAAAAAATTAATTATATACAAATACCTAGATGGAAACTTGCAATTATCATGACCTGCAATAAAGTAAAACTAAAAATTTTAGAAACAAATAAATATATTTTAAAGAAAAAGCCCACCAAATCCTAAAATAACCAAGCATATCCTAATAAGGGTAAGTGTGGGTAAGTGCCTTTTTAGATCCACAAACCTTAACTCAATTTCCACAAAGAGATTTACAATCAATAAAATTAACATGAGGAAGAAGGTTATACTAAAATCAAATCTAATAACCTTCAACAATTAATTTATCATCTAAACCATCTTTTTATTGAAACCCCTTTGCAACCAATCTCACCTTCAACAAATCCTTCAGCTTTTTGTTTTACTTTGTACACCCACTTTTTTTTTTTAATCACATTTCGATTATGTAGTCTTGGACATAGATACCAAGTGTCATTAGACTTGGTGCAGTAAACTCCTCTTGCATTGCCTGCTGCCACTCAGTTAACTTTACAACTTGGGAAAATGATGATGGTTCAATAGGATAGCTTGGTTGTATAAGGCACACAATGGATGCTTAGTTGAGTAATAGGTCTTGTAATCTAGGAATGTCTTATTGCAGTTTCTTCACACTTTACTTGGTTTTGTCCTTTACCTAAATCTTTTGTTGCATCGTTCCTTGCTTTCTCCGCCACAAAGCTTTTGTCTGCACTCAACTATGTGTTTTTTATTTTTTGATGGAAAGCTGTGCATTTTGTTTATCAACCAAAAGAGTTATTTTGGATCTTGGATTTTCTATTTTGTCAAATTGTCGAGGGTTTAGAGTATTCACATCAAGAATGCTAAAATGCTAAAAATGCTAATTTAACAACCAACACACAAAAAACACACTACATCAAACATGTCAAATACTAAAATGTTTTACACTCAACTACATTGAACTACCATCTCTAGCAACTCATTGTAGCTATACGTTAAAACCAAATATCATTTGTTTTATCCCCCCATACACGTGCTCTTTCTCTCTTTCTCATTACACGCTGCCTCTCTCCTTTTTCTTTTTTGGTTCTCCCTTAACCTATGCCTCCAACAATCTCCCTTCCCTTCTCTCACACCTCATCACATGTTGCCTCCTCTTTGTTATTGTTTTTTTTTTTTTTTTTAGATGGTTCTCCCTCAACCCACACTGCCAAGCTCCCTTCCCTTCTCCCACGCTTCACAATGCTTCCCTTCCCTCAACCCATGCCACCAAAAACCCAAGTTCTTCCTTCCTTCCTCTAATTGAAGTCGAAAACCCAACACCATGTCTTCTCCCTCTGAGGTCATGAGGCATGGTGGTTCATGGTTTTGATTTGGTGGGTCTCAATGGCTAGTGGGTCTTGGTTGTTTTGTCTTGTTAGTGCCGATTCTTTCTCATCTCAGTAGTCTCATTTGTGTGTCGGTGGATTTCGGTTGTTTTTGTCTCATTGGTGGTGTTTCTCAGCAGTGGTGAGTTGTTGGGTTGCTCGATGGTGTCTTAGCGGTAGTTTTGTCTCGCTGGGTTGCTGGGTAGCGATGGTGGGTTTTTTTTGCTTAGGTTGCTGGGTAATAATGGTGGGTTCGGTGGTTAGTGTGCCATGGGTTGAGGTTGAGAAAAGGATGAGAGAGAGAAATTAATGGTTGTGTCATGGTTGGTTGTGCCGTGGGTTGAGGCCGGTGGGTTGAGGTTGGTTGTGTCGGTGGTTTGAGGTCATTGGTTATGAGTTTGTGGTGGCTTGGGTGGTGACATTGAGTGGGTGGTGAGGATAAAAAAGAATTAAAAATAATAAATAAATAATATTTTAAAAGAGTGGTAAAAAAAGTAAAACTTTTGATATTGAGTGTATTATAAAGTGGGGTGTTAAATAGATAAAATAATGTTTTAAGTTGCTAAAAGTTATATTTTTTAGCATTCTTGATGCGAATGCTCTTAGAGCACTCACAACAGTGGTGCTAAAAAACTAAAAAACTATTTTTAGCACCACAAACTACAAATTTTGGGTTGTAGCAGTGTAGCTATATCTAAAAATTTTAGCTCTTGAGCTACATGGATGTGCACTGTAGCTCAAGAGCTAAACCCAAATAATATTTTTTATTCTCCCTTTGCTTTAAAATATTGTTTTAATTCACCCAACACATTTTACTCTCTGTCTTTCTTCATTGAGCTTCTCAAACAGTTCTCTCTTCTCATTCTCCCTCAATTCGATCTTCATTAAGCTTCTCTAGCTTCTCTCTCTTGTGCCTCTCTGAGTAAATTGTTATTGTCTTGCCACTGATGGGTCACCGTCACACCACTAAGGATCGCCATTGTGCCGATGGATGGATCACCGTCTTGCCGCTGATGGGTCGCCGTCATGCCGCGATGGATCGCGTTGTGCCACTAGATGGATTGCCGCGTGCCACTGGGTAGATCGTCGCCATGCCTCTCGTCTTTGGGTGGATGAGTTTGCAGTTGGCTTGTGTTGGCTTTTGATGGTTTGGATTGGTGGTTAGTGGCGGTGTGTTGATTGGTGAATAACATGGGTTTTGTGGGTTTATGGTTGTGGATCGTGGTTGGTGGCAAATCGATGGTGGGTTTTGCCATGGATTAGTTGTGAGTTGGTGGCTAGGTTGGCTTGACACAACAGTGAGTGGTGGTGATGGTGGTGGTGTTGTGAGGGGCTGTGGGTTGAAGAGAGGGAAGAGAGGGAGTAGACAGAGATAAAGATGAATAGTGAGAAAAAAAATAATAAATAGGTGTTTGTGGATATATATTATTTTATTGTGATGTTTATATTATTTTATTATGTTAAAAGCTAAAGTAGATCCGCTGCTGTAACATGTAAGTAAGTAAAATAGATAAAGTAACTTTTTGTGGTGCTAAATAACTAAAATTATAGTTTCACTACTGTTGATGCTCTTAGAATGGTTAAAGAGTTAAAGTTATATTTATTTTACAGAATTCACATGATGTTGTCCTTTTCACTTCCTCCCAAGTTGTTTTAATAATTAAAAAAAAAAAAAAAACTTATTTCTTCACATCTTTTTTTTTTTTTTATTAAAAATTTAAAACTAGCCATTTGCTTAGACATTTTAAATGGGCCAATTGGGCCACTATATTTGATAAGAAATTGCGGTGAGTTGGGCAATCATATTGGGTGTTTGATTATTATTATTATTATTTTTGCTAAATAGTGGTTGTTTAATTTAGTTGAACTCTTTATTTGGAACTTTAGATAACCTGGATGTTATGCTACTTCCTCATTTTTTATTATTGTCTTTAAATTAACCGAGTCCAAATATTTTGTTCTATTTTTCCTGCTCCACTCTATACTCTACCAATAAAAACTTGCCACGTGTTTACCTAATTAATTAAATACTACTATTAATTAATAACGGTAATATTAATAAGTCAATATTGATAGTATTTAATTAATTAGGTGAACATGTGACAAGTTTTTATTGGTGAAGTATAGAATGAAGCAGGAAAAGTGGGACAGAAGATTTGGACTCAAATTAACCTATATCATATACTATATAATAAAAGTTGGGCTTAGAAGCCGTGGTTGCGCCAAATGGCTTCACCATATTGTAGAAATTGTTTTAGATTTTTAGATTTTTAAATATATATATATATATATAATTTATCTTCTCCTATAATTTCTAAGTTGATAAAAATATTAATTTGATTACAATCCAAATTCTTCATCTTATCTGTGTAATCCTTTTTTTTACGTGTAGTGTATTATAAAGAAAAAGCAACATTTTTTAAAAAAAAATTACTACACTACACATAAAAAGAAAAATTTTATATAAAAAAATTTAAATATTACAAATAAAAGTCTAATCAATATTGCAAAAAAAAAAAAAAAAAGCAAAAAAAATTAAATGATAAGACACGTAAAAAAAAAAAAAAAAAAAAAACCTTAGAAGCATGGAAAAGATAACTAATTTACTTAGATTAGAATCGTGTAACCATTAGTATTTTATTTAAAATTTAAAATTTAAAATTATAGATACTTCTATAATTTCTAAGTTGATAAAAATCTTAATTTGATTACAATCCAAATTCTTCATCTTATCCATGTAGTCCTTATTTTTTACGTGTAGTGTATTATAAAAAGAAAAATTTATATAAAAAAGGTTATTTATTATTGATAAAAGTTTAATCAATATTGCAATTTTTTTTTATTTAAAATGATAAGACACGTATAAAAAAATAAACCTTAGAAACATGGATAAGATAACTAATTTACTTAGATTAGGATCGTCTAACAATTTGTATTTTATTTAAATTTTAAAATTTAACAATACATAAACATTTTTTAACATTTTTTAAACATTAGTATTTTTTTTGGATAGAAACATTTTTTTAACAATATATAATTGATTAGAATTTCACATAGGATAGGTGTTTCTTTAATTCCAAACTATCTAATAATTTCTCTTATAATTTGACTTCAATATAATTTAAATTCTATGTCCAATAGAACTCTCCCAAGTTCTAACTTCCAAGTTTTTTGGATAAACATGCATCCTAAGTGATGAGTTTTAGTGTATTACATTTTTTTTAAACGTTAATTGTGATACATATATCTTTTTCCTAATAATTCCATTTCTCTTATAATTCCTAAATTGATTAGAAATCTAACATCTTCACAATTGAAAATTCTCTATATATATGGTTTTTTTAGTGTATTCTTATATATTTATATGCACAACTTCTCCGCTTACAGCTTCTTTCTTTTTTCTTTTTAATTTAAAATTTTTGGAGATAGAAACACTACTTATTGTTCTCATCAATTTTTTCTCTCCCCATTATTAATAATGAGTTTGTATCTCTCTTTTTATTTGCAGCAGACGATAGAATACTTTATTAAAACCACAATGTTACAAGTATGTTTCTATTCTTTGTTTTTGTTTCTATGGTTTTGCTTATGAGTCATAAATGCAATTTTAAATCCATGAAATCAATTATATGAACCTCTATAAATATTTCACTTTTATGATTTTCCAGCATCAATTATTATTTGAGTTTGTTTTGTTTGTAGTAGAATGTTTTATCAAAGCCACCATCCACACTATTAAAGGTATGTTACTTCTCTTTATTTTTGTTTTCTATGGTTTTGTTTATGAGTCATAAAATCAATTTTAGATCCATGAAATTCATATATAAGCTTTGTAGTTGCACGATTTTCCTGGCCCGAACCCTATTGATCAGGCCTTGGCCCAAGGCGCAACACACAATAAATACTTGTAGAGGATGGGTCAAAGAACTTAGCCTCAGTGAGCTTAGTCGGTTTGATGCATGGAGAATATTGTTGCAGGAATAAAAACACAAGAATGGATATTCAACAGAAGATTCTATTTCCTGAGTGCCGAATACATTCTTCGTCCCCCTCTTTGAGGGACTCCATTACATTATATAGCTCTCTCATTCTTATCTGAACCTTACACTTGTTGATCATCTAAGCCCCAACTTGAGCACCTGTCCTATTAGACACCTTTATCACTCCCTTGTGAGTTGCAGTGACCAAGGTAGTACTGTTCAGGGGTCTTTTCCTCATTAATGCGGCCAAGAGGGTGGTTGTGACACATTTAATGTGGTGGTAGCAGCTTTCCATGAGATATTTTGGGTTTTATTCTTTTTTATATGCTTGGAGGATGAGCTGCAGTGGTTGGGGCGAGCTCTTGGTCTGGACTTCGTAGTGTCCGAGGAGGTGTTACTCCTCGGACAGGTTTCTTTTACCGCAGTTGGGCTTGAATAATGTTTTGGCTATGACTTCTCCTCGGACACGATGCTTCTCGGACGGGCCTGTATTTAACTAGCCCATTATTTTGGGCCGGGCCCCACAAGCTTATATACATATTTAACATTTATATTAGTTATTATTATTATTATTTTTTATTTCTAGGTTGTATTTGAGTTATGCTTATATGTGCATTATTGGATTAAATTAATTTTCTTGAATAGTAAAATTTTTATGTTACTATTTCTCATTTTTATTTTTGTTGTTAGTAATATTATATGTTTGTGTTACAAAAATGTCATTATAAGACAATTGATAAGTTAGAAGAGAATTATGTTTATTTTTTTGGCAAATGAAATACCTTTGGTTAAGTTTCCATGGGTTTTTAATTATTAAATTTAGGAATTTTCTCATATAAATATGTTGTGTTATTGCTTGATACTTTTAAGAACAATAATTTATATAATCTAGATTCAAGTGATTATTGATTTATTATTTCTCAATAAAATTATACTAAAAATTTATAACTAAAACCGTACAACGCACAGGCTAGTATAATATAAAACTAAAACGTTTGACTTATTATTGATTTCATAAGTTTTGAAGTGATTACAATTTTTTACATCATTTTTATTCTTTTAATTCTTAACTTATTGGGCCAAAAGCCTTGTAGCTGAATTGATACCTTCCCATGTATAAAGTGCTTGGGGGTTTAGGGGGAGAAATGTTCGAGCTGCGGGGTTAGCAGCATGTTGTAATTATCTTTCTAAAAAAAAAAAAATCTTAACTTATTGGACAATATAATTTAAATGCAAATAAATGAATTTTAATTAAACTAACAAACAAGAGAAATAATTCTATTTTATTTGGCTTGGTTTTTAATTAATTAGTTATTCTTTTCTGAGTTCACTTACTTTTATGAGTCCGCTTAAGAATTCTTTTCCAGTCCCATTGTTATTAAGATTTCCTATATTGAGATTGCCGTAAAGAACTATACACAAAAGAGACTTGCAAACCGACTACTTCTCAAGTATTAGAAAAATTCAAAAAAAAAAAATTTCTTAATTTTTTTCAGAAAGTATTTGAAAAATTTATTAACTAACAGTTGTACAAAGTACGTACCTTAACACTACCAAGACCATGAGGAACTAGGTCTCTGCGAACAATCCTCATGCTTAATTTTCTTACCAACAAACACAATCCACACTCCACACCTTATTTTGCTTCTCTTTTTGTGATGTATTTTTTGTTGTGATAATTGGATTTTTGTAGTTTTATTTTATAGCGCAGAGTGAAACAGAGTTCTTTTCTTCTTTTGTTTTTTCCTTTCAAAGAAAATCGGTCTAACTGCATGAGTGGAACGGGTATCATCAATGGCGGAACTAAGAATTCATCTTTGAGAGAGTCAAATAAAAAATATGCATGTATATTTTTTTTTTTAGCTATATATGTTATATCAACAACATATACAAAGGTCTAAAATAATATTAGAACAAAAATTATATTATATTCTAAATTACTATATTCCTTTCTTTTGAAAAATGAATTAATACTTTTTTAATTTATCTCTATAAGCCATCAAGTAACAACTAAAAAAAAAATTATTAATTATAGGTTAAAGATTGCTAATAAATAGACTAATATTTTTGAATTAAAAATAAAAAATCTAATCAAATAACAAAATACACATTATATTATATTATTTATAAAATATAACCAATTTTACAAATTTACTATCTCTATACATTATATAATATATTTATTAATTTTAATAACAAATAAAGAAGACAAGAAAAGTCATACAAGGAGAGTAGAATTTTACTTTTGCTTTTGATGACCATACACGCTGTAGAACCTAAAGTAAACCATAACATGCAAAGAAACAACTATTTGACACACCATATTGTCTTGAATTAAGAACTAAAGAAGAAAAGTCATGAGCGACTGGAGTGGGACAAAGATGTAAAAAAGAAGGAAAAAAAAAAAAAAACCTAGCAGAAACTAATTAGTGAGTCCAACGCCGGAATGAGAAATCAAAGATAGAGATTAAGAAAAAGAGTGAAAGATTCACTTGTGTGGTCGTTCTGCTCAGATTCAAATCAACTGCAGCTTGGATATTGGGGTTGGGGGGGTGGGGTGGGGAGCAGTCTCATATCTTATATTTTGAACAGTAAAATTGCTTGAATTGCGCATATTCAGAGTCTATCTGCTGAATTTTTTAGAAGAAATTTGGGCGGGCCATGGTCCCCTTCGATCTCAATGTGGCTTCGCTACTGGGTGATGCGGCAGCTTTTGCTTAATACATAAGGCAACTTTTGTTTAATACATAAAAGACATCTTGTTAAAATTTTACTGGAAGTAAACCGGACCTAGTTGGTGGCAATATCTATAGCTTTGGAATAGACTTAAATCCAATTTTCCCAGTTGTCTCTAATGATGCCCCAACTGCCAATCATTTTTGAGTTACCATAGGAGCCTTCCAGGTTTACTTTAACCCAATTTGCACCAAGTTTTTATCCCACATCATGGTTTCACCTTGCACGCAGAAGGTGAATTCCATTCCAACACAAGCTTTTCCCACTACAAAAAAACGCACTTTGGAGCTGCATTTACAAAAAACGCATCTTCAAAGTGATGTTTGAGCTGCGTTTTACACAAACACAGCTCCACCACTGGACATATAGCCGCGTTTACTAAATGCGGTTATAGACCAGCTTTGAAGCCGCGTTTTGTGATGTTGAGGCTGCGTTTAGCTGGGTAGGCCTTAAGCCGTGTTTTTAAAAACGCGGCTATAGACCCATCCAGGGATTTTTTTTTTTTTTTTTTCAATATATCCCATTTTTTTTTTCAATATATCCCAAAGCTACGTTTATTAAAAGTGGTTTAAACGGCTAAACTGACCTGCGTTTTGTGAAACGCGACTTAAACATGAATTTAAGTTGCGTTTATTAAACGCGGCTTAAACTTTTACAGAGTAAACGCAGCTTAAACATATATAGAGCTGCGGTTTATAAAACGCAGCTCTGGGTTTGTTATTAAAAAAAAAAACCCTCAATAGGACACAACAACGAAAAAAACCCTAAATTGAAAAAACTCTCAGCTCACTCTCACCACCAAACTCAAATCGATCACTCTCAACACCAAACTCTCAAACAAACCCTCGCTCTCTATCACTCTCAACACCACGCCGCCACTGCCGCCTCCGAGAACCGATTGCCACTGTCGCCGCCTTGAACCTCTCTGTCAGCCATCATAGGTCAGAACCTCCTTTTCTCTCTCTCTCTCTCTTACACACACACACACACACTTTCTTTTCCTCTTGCGATCTCTCTCTCGGTTGTGTCACGTGTGTGCGTTTGGCCATGGGTTTGGGTATTGCTATTCTTGTGGGTATGTGGCCATGTATGTATGCAGATGTGAATGAGTGTAATGTGTGCTCTGTTTGTATGTTTTTGATTTGGGATTTTGGGTTTACTGTTTCGTATTGCAAAGTGAAGATAGATTTAAAGAAGTGCCTAACGGCTAGTGTTTCAAATATAATATCATTTCTCATTAAAGAAATGGTGTCGGTTTGATCAGGTCAAGTAGCTGTGTTATTGGTCAAATATGGTGTGTTTCAACACTGTCTAACCTTATCTTTGACTTGTAAAATATCAGAGTTCAGTTGCAGAAAAGTCCAGCTGTTGGTGATGTTAATTAAGGTCGGTCTGGAGGTTAGAGTTTGTAGCTGATGACGTGTCACTCACTTGTGTAACCGTCCCAATTTTTACGGATCTACGGTTAGGTAGTTAGAGTAATCTATCTTTGAGATTGTGTATATATATTCACGTAAAGATGTATCAGTATGAAAATAGTTGCTATTCATTTTCATTCATTCTCTCACAGCTCTCTCCACTTCCTCTCTCTCTCTCTTTCTCAATCTTTTATTTTGTTCTTCCGCCATTGTTGGAAAAACTCTGTTTTCTCAAGTAAACTTTCATGGTATCAGAGCCAAATACCATGGCTTCCACAACTGCCTCTGCAACTACTTCTTCTTCGACTAGCAACACCATCACTCCCACTCAATCGCCATTACTTCTTCTGTCTAACATGTCCAACCTGATGTCCATTAAACTTGACTACAACAACTATATTCCATGGAAGCACCAATTGGTGACTATCCTTGAAGCCTACTCTTTGATTGAGCACATTGATTGCTCAATTTCACCACCATGTCCTTTTCTGCGTGATGCACAGGGCAATCCAACAACTACAGTGAATCCAGACTATCAAACATGGAGGATAAGAGACAAAGCTCTTCTTTCTTTGATCAACTCAACATTGACACCTCAGGTGTTCTCTCTGGTTGTTGGGATCACAAATGCTCAGGAGGTGTGGAACACTTTGGATCGAAGGTTCACATCAACATCTAGAGCCAATATACTGAATCTTAAGCTTGAATTGCAAAGCCTGAAGAAAGGTAATGAATCTGTTAATGGATTCCTGCAAAAGATCAAGATAGCTAGAGATAAGCTTCTTGCAGTTGGAGTTGTCGTTGATAATGAGGAGCTGATTTGTATAGTTCTCAGAGGTTTACCTAAGGAGTTTGCACACTTTTGTTCTGCTATTCGCACCAGAAGTGATCCTATCCCCTATGAACAACTCTCCATCATGCTTTAGAGTGAGGAACAAGCTATGATGGAAGTTTTAGAATCTGTTCCGCATTCTCTTGCCATGTATGCTTCTAACTTTAAGCCAAATGGCAATGGAGGAAATTCACAATCCAACATGTATCCGAACCAAGGTTCTACAAGAGGAAGAGGAAGAAACAATTTTAACAGAGGTAGAGGTGGTGGTAGATCAAACAATTACACACCTCATTCTCAAGGCAGCACCAGTGGTAATTCAGATTTCTACAACACTGGTAGTAACTCTGGTGGTAACTCAGGCTTCTATAATTCCAATTTCTCATCACAGCATCATTAACAGAATCAATCTAGTAAGCCTGATCGTCCACAATGCCAAATTTGTGGTAAGATGGGTCATACAGGCCTAGATTGTTACCACAGAATGGATTTTGCCTATCAAGGCAAGAATCCACCAACCAAGTTGGCTGCCATGGCAACAGCATCAAACACTGCAATTCTTGGCAACTCAGATCCATGGCTTACTGATTCAGGGGCTTCAGACCATATCACTGCAAATCTCAACAATCTGACAAGTCAATCTCAGTATAAAGGGCCTGATCAGATAGCAGTTGGTAATGGTCAATCTCTTCCTATTAACCATATAGGTAATTCTTCTCTTCACACCAAATTTCATCAATTTCAACTAAGAAATGTCCTACATGTGCCTAGAATTGCATCTAATCTTCTGTCTGTACACAAACTTTGTCTTCATAATAATTGCTCATGTTATTTTGATGCACACAAATTCCTTATCCAGGATATTCCTACGGGGAGAATCCTTTACCAGGGCTTGAGTAAGAATGGCCTCTACCCGATCTACTCAAAATCAAAATTTGTCCAAGCTCCATCACAGTCTCACTCCAATCATGTTTTCCATGCTCAGAAATCAACCAATAGCTTGTTGTGGCATAATAGGCTAGGCCATCCCAGTGATAGTGTTCTAAATTCCACTTTCTGTCCTCCTGTTTTCAATAAATCTGCTAGTCCAGATATTGTATTCAATAAAGATTCTGTTGTTCAACACTGTAAACATTGTCTCAGTGGCAAAATGTGTCAATTACCTTTCAAAGAGTCTATCTTTAAGTCATCTAGACCTCTTGAACTTGTTCACAGTGATGTATGGGGTCCTGCTCCAGTTGTTTCAATCAATGATTACAAATACTATTTGGTGTTTGTTGATGATTTTACTAAATTCACTTGGCTTTACCTGCTCAAATTTAAATCTGATGTCTTTACTATTTTCAAGTATTTCAAAGCCACGGTAGAAAATTTGCTTGACCATAAAATCAAGATTTTAAGGACAGATTGTGGTGGAGAGTTTACCTCTAATGCCTTTAAAGAATTCTGCTCAACCCAAGGTATCACTCACCAACTTTCTTGTCCACACACACCACAACAGAATGGTGTGGCAGAAAGGAAACACAGACACCTTGTGGAGTGTTCACTTACTCTACTTTCCCATTCCCATCTTCCTATTTCCTATTGGTCCTATGCTGTTTCTACAGCTACACACATTATAAATAGACTTTCTACTCCTATCCTAAACAATCTGTCACCTTGGGAAAAGCTATACAACTCTAAACCTGATATTAGTCACCTTAGGGTCTTTGGCTGCACATGTTTTCCCTTGCTTCGCCCTTACAACTCTCACAAACTTCAACCACATACTAAACCATGTCTGTTTCTTGGCTATCCCACACACTCCAAGGGCTATATTTGCCTTGACCCTACAACTCACAGAATATACATCACTAGACATGTTCTATTCAATGAGTCTGAGTTTTTATATCCTGAGACTTCTCCTTTATCTTCTGGTTCTTGGCATTCTTCTCATATATGTCAGTCTACACCTACATCTCCTAATACTTCTACTCAGCCTCCTCAAGTCCCATCTACTCAGCCTACTCCAGATGCCACATTACTTCATTCTCACATTATTCAGTCTCAGCTCACCTCTACGTCCACTTCTATATCTTCTAGTGATCCTCCATCTCCACATCCTACATCTGAGCCTATCCCTACCCCTACATCTGACCCCATACCTGCTTCCTTACCTTTAATTCCTTCCAACACTCATCCAATGGTCACTAGGTCTAAAAATGGTATTTCCAAACCCAAAGCCGTCACTGCTATTCAGGCTCTCACTGCTAAGATTGACTACTCAGAATTGGAGCCACCAAGCTTCAAAATTGCAGTCCAATATCCTCAGTGGTGTAAAGCCATGGATGAAGAGTTTGAGGCTCTTCAAAGACAGGATACTTGGATCCTTGTTCCTTCTCATCCCAGTCAGAATGTTGTGGGATGCAAGTGGGTATACAAACTTAAACGCAACAGTGATGGCTCCATCAGTCGTTACAAAGCAAGACTTGTGGCAAAGGGCTTCCATCAACAATTTGGTGTGGATTTTGATGAGACGTTTAGCCCTGTCATTAAGCCTCCTACTGTGAGGATCATTTTATCCCTTGCTGTTCAGTTTAATTGGCCCTTAAAGCAGCTTGATGTGCGAAATGCTTTCCTCCATGGTCATCTCAAAGAGACTGTTCACATGGTCCAGCCCTCTGGTTATGTTGATCCCAGGTTTCCCAACTATGTCTGTAAGCTTCAAAAATCTCTCTATGGGCTGAAACAGGCTCCCCGTGCCTAGTTTGAGAGGTTTTCTACTCACCTCCTTCACATGGGATTTGCATCTTCTCAGGCAGATTCATCTCTGTTTATTCTTCGTTATAATGGTGTTCTTGTGTATCTCCTGGTTTACATTGATGACATCATTCTCACTGGTAACTCTCCAGTGTTCATTCAATCTCTTATTGCCCAGTTGAGCCAAACTTTTGAGTTGAAGGATTTGGGGGATTTACACTACTTTTTGGGACTTCACATTCATCGCTCCCCACAGGGGCTTTTTATCAATCAAGCTAAATACATCACTGACCTTCTCACTAAGCATAATATGCTTCATTCTAAGCCTGCCAAAACACCTTGTGTTCCCAATGTTCGTCTTGTTCCAGATGATGGCTCAGCTCTTCCTGATCCTCATGTTTATCGCAGTCTTGTTGGCTCTCTGCACTATCTCACCTTCACCAGGCCAGATTTAAGCTTTGCTGTGCATCAGGTCTGTCAATTCATGTCCTTCCCCACAGATGTTCATCTTGTTGCCGCTAAACGCATCCTCCGTTATTTAGTTGGTACACAACATTTTGGTGTTCTTCTTAAGCCTGGTCCTTTGTCACTATCTGCCTTCTCCGATTCAGACTGGGCTGGTGACCCATATGATCGAAGATCTTCTACTGGCTTTATTGTGTATCTGGGGACCAACCCCATCACTTGGAGTGCTAAGAAACAACTAACGGTTTCCAGATGCTCCACTAAATCTGAGTACCGTGCTCTAGCTTCCACTGCTGCTGAACTTTGTTGGATTCGTCAGGTTCTTCGTGATTTGGGCATTTTTCTTGCTCTTCCTCCCAAGATCTGGTGCGATAACGTCTCTGCCTTAGCTATTGCTTCCAATCCTGTTTTTCACGCTCGCACGAAGCACATCAAGGTTGACTACCATTTCGTTCGTGAACGAGTTCTTCACAAGGATCTTCAGATTAAATACATCTCTACATATGATCAGCTTGCAGACATTTTTACAAAGAGTCTGCCAACGCACCGTTTCCAGATTCTCTATTCCAAAATCTTGTTCACTGTGGTGCCCAAGGTTTTGAGGGGGGATGAAGATAGATTTAAAGAAGTGCCTAACGGCTAGTGTTTCAAATATAATATCATTTCTCATTAAAGAAATGGTGTCGGTTTGATCAGGTCAAGTAGCTGTGTTATTGGTCAAAGATGGTGTGTTTCAACATTGTCTAACCTTATCTTTGACTTGTAAAATATCAGAGTTCAGTTGCAGAAAAGTCCAGCTGTTGGTGATGTTAATTAAGGTCGGTCTGGAGGTTAGAGTTTGTAGCTAATGACGTGTCACTCACTTATGTAACCGTCCCAATTTTTACGGATCTACGGTTAGGCAGTTAGAGTAATCTATCTTTGAGATTGTGTATATATATTCACGTAAAGATGTATCAGTATGAAAATAGTTGCTATTCATTTTCATTCATTCTCTCACAGCTCTCTCCACTTCCTCTCTCTCTCTCTCTCTCAATCTTTTATTTTGTTCTTCCGCCATTGTTGGAAAAACTCTGTTTTCTCAAGTAAACTTTCACAGAGGCTGTGAAAATGGGTTTGCAAGAAGTAAGGCTTGCCTTAATCTTGTTTGGCATCACAGAACTGCTCTTGGCTTGACCCTAAGAAGCTTTGAGCTCTTCGCAAGGGCAAAAGTAATCTCCTTCACTTCTTCTCTCTCTTTTTTGGCTTCCCTTTAATTATTTTGGGTTAATTTGATTTGGTGAGTATCTGAATTTTTGTTTGTATTTCGGAAAATTTGTGAAATTGGACACTGCCTTTTTGGGTTTTGAGAATTACCATGTAATTTTCATTTTAAGTATTTTTTTTTTAAACCCTGAACCCTGGTGTCAATTTGTGAAATATAGACTCTTTGCCTTTGTGGGTTTTGAGAATTAAGGAACCAAATATGACTTCGCATTGTGAATAACTGATCACATATGGGGCAACGTCGTGTTCATTTTAATCATTTTTGTGAGTATTTATTTATTTATGATTTACTTTGTATCTTGAGCATGGAAAGTTATCGCCCCATTATTTTGTACAATCAAAATGATTATTGATGGTGTTGATGTTTTCTTTCTTTATCATTTATTTGTTAGATTACTCGCAAAGGGTGTATTTAGTTGTTTTAATCATGTCTTAAGATTGCCTGCCGGACTCAAATCCTAATCCTACCACTATCATTATTATAAATATATTTTTAATTTGAATTTTTTTTTCACATTAAAGCCGGTTAAAACTTTGTTTTATTAAAATAAAGTGACCCAACGCTATTTTGATGATTGTCAACAGTATAAACCTAATTGGACAAATGCATAAATTCCAAATTGGAATGAATGGAATTTTTTTATATTAACCAAAAAAAAAAAAAAAAAAAAAAGGAAGAAGAAGCTCTAATCATGCATATAGAGCGTGTGATGCTTGTGTGTGTATATCACCTGTACATGATCAAATCGACGGTGATATTTTTCGAATTGTTTAACAAGTCAGAGAACATTCTCTTGATGACTTTCCATTCTCCAGTGATCTTGTTCTATTCTATCTTGGTGTCAACCACGTTAGGGTTATAAGATGACTTGCTTATATACAAAGATTTAGAGAATGAGGATGATTAGAATCCAATTCCAAGTACTTAACTTTGCTAAGCTATTATTTAACCCAAAAAAAAAAAAATTAAACAAAAAACAAAACAAACTTTGCTAGACTAATTGTGGTCTGGTGCAATTAGAAGCATCAATGAGAGAACTGACTTTAATATCTAGATAGAGAGAAGGTCGTGGTGAGATGACCTTTCTATAGCATTTATCCATTTATCTTCTCTAATGTACACAGAATGACCATTTCCAATTCGCTACACCATACCTTTTTGATGACATTCCTTAAAATACTTTTCTAGGCATAAGATCCTAAGGTCGAATCTGGGGGTGTCAATGTTCGACTCAACCCGCAAACACGACACGGGTTTTTGCAGGTTAGGGTTGGGCCTTAACGGATTTGGGTCATAAACAAGTTAACTTAAAAGCGACACGATAAGAAACGTATCATAAGCGAGTCAACCCGCGTAACCCGCAACAGACATGTTTTACATGCCAATTTATTTGTGTCAACCCGACATCCCATTTAACTCTTATAACAAATAAATATTCATTTTATTTTAGATTTGTCAAATACCTTTTATATCCAACCTATATTTTAAATTTAAAAAGAAAAGTGAGTAATTACAAAAACTTACAAAGGATATAATTGGAAATTGAAACTTTACAAACCCTGAGGATGTTATATTTTTGTTGAACTATGTTATTTTGTATTTGGATTGAAGTGTATGCACTTCTTTTGGGGTGTAAAGAACTTATTTCTAGATAGATGATATATTTTTGTTGAACTATAGTATTATTTTGAATATAAGTTTAAGACTTGTGGCGTATGCACTACTCTTGGGATGTTAAAAAAAAGAAAAAAAAATTATTACTTAATGGATGTCATATTTAATATTATGCAGGTTGAAATGGGTTGTGTTAAATTCGTGTCAACCTAACATGACCCGTTTATTAAACGTGTCAAGTGATTTGGGTCAGGTCAACCCGTCTTATTAACAGGTTAGGTTAGGGTTGAAAGATCATGACATGATTATTAAATGAGTCGGGTTTGAGTTGAGTCATTTAGTCGAATACCCCTATCTCAACACAACATGACACAAACCCGATACACTAACCTGAATTGACACCTTTAGTTGAATATTTAACCTCAAGAATGGAACAATCCGAATTTTTTTTTGCTTTAAACACCTTATAGCAAAGGAAAAACCCAACAATGGGATTGGTATATTATATTAACACCATTTATAATTTTACACCAACCAGCCAACTCTATAACTTAACGCTCTATTTGTTTCGATAGAAAACTTTCTATAAAAATAGTTTTCTATGTTTTCAAGTGTTTGGTAGTATAATAAAAAATAAGTCAAAGGAAAACGATCTTTGGTTAACAGAAAAAATATGCTTATTTTTAGAAATTGTTTTCCATTAATTTTTTTTGGAAAACAACTCTATCTCATAGCAAGGTAAATAAAGGAAGTTAGAAAATTAATTTTCAACTTATTTAAGGTAATTACCAAATATAGGAAAATTAGATAATTTTACGGAAAATACTTTTTAGAAAATTGCTCATTTTCTAGAAAATATTTTTACTTAAACAAACAAAGCATTATACAAAGTCAAAAAGGCAATAAAATTAGAGACTAATAATTGGGGTTGAATTTTGATTTTGGTGAGTTTAAGTATCCGTTTGGATTCAACTGAACGTGGCATTTACGTTTTGCGTTTTCAGACTTTTTTTTCCTTTCACGTCAACAGTAATATCACATGATTTTACTATGCAGGGGACAAAAAACACTGTTCATGACTGTTCACGCACTGTTCACGGGTCCTATGATACTATTCACACATTTAAAAATTATTTTACTACAGTGTTTTCAGTTTTCAGTTTTCAGTTTTAGCAAAAATAAGTTCAATCCAAACGTATGGCTTATTTTTAGAGATTGTTTTCCATTAAATTTTTTTGGAAAACAAGTTTATCTCATAGCAAGCTAAATAAGAAAAGTCAGAAAATTAATTTTGAACTTATTTAAGGTAATTACAAAATATAGGAAAATGAGATAATTTTGCAGAAAATACTTTTTAGAAAATTACTTATTTTCTAGAAAATATTTTTATTTAAACAAACAAAGCGTTATACAAAGTTGAAAAGGCAATAAAATTAGAGACTAATAATTGGGGTTGACTTTTGATTTTGGTGAGTTTAAGTGTTTAATTGATAATTCATTATATATGTGGAAGAGGAATATAATAATATATCGCAAGTGACATGAAGAGCACGTATGGACCGCAATGTAGCTTATGTTGTTAGTAGAATAATTCTTAAGTGTTATTGAAGGGAAATGAGAGAGAGAGAGAGAGAGAGAGAGAGAGAGAGAGAGAGAGAGAGAGAGAGAGAAGATAAAATGGTGATATGTTATATAGGATAGGGAAGAGAGAGAGAAAAAAATGAGTGTAAAGATTCTGATCACGCAATATTCTAACACGACTTTTCTTTTGGGAAAAATTTATTACACACTTGTGTGGATCCACACAAACGTGTAATAGGTTTTATCATTTTTAAAAATATATATAAAAAGGGAAGACAACTTGATAGTTGATATCCCACTCAACATGATTTTTCTATATACACTTGAGAATTCAGATAGTAATTTTATGATTTTTCTATATACACTTGAGAATTCAGATAGTAATTTTATTATTGTAGGTGGTTTTCTATTTACCACATAAATGTTGTTCTTAAATGGTGCTGAAGATTGACTTCAGCAGCAAAGAAGAATGATACAAGCTGTAAGGTTGCCTGCAAGGATCTAGGACCATCACATGAAGCCACAAATGCTTACCATTTTAGTTTATTTTCATTATATATAATGAATAGGCCATACACTTACTATTTAGTTAGTCCAGCTAAAAAAACTCATCAAATTAAAAGAGGACGAACTCATCCCAACAAGTCTTATTTAAGTACCGTACTAGTTTAGATAACGTTTTTGATGAATTACTAGTTTAGATAACTAAACACTTATTAAACATGCATGTACATCCACATGAGATGACATACAGAGTAGATTCCATCGACACCACAAATATCTCAAGAAAACTGAAGTTAAAGCATTAAAGCTGGATATGGATTGAAGTGAAAGTGTTCTGAATATGGAGTCATCTATATGGCTACAGAATACCCTATATGCTTTGCTTTTTTAGGAAATATACACGTCATTACAGCTGGACTTCCAAAAGAAAGTAATGCACCAAATAACGCATATAAATAGTCCTCTAGTTCCTATCCAAAAAAAAAAAAAAAAGAGTCCTCTAGTCACGGAAAGATGATGCACCATATATCATTTTTCTTTTAATAACCGGATCGGACCGGCCAGTTGAACTGAGAACTCGAGTCTAGTCTGGTTCCAAAAAATGGCTAAAACCTGGATAAAACAAACAAAAAAAAAAAAAAAAAAAGTCAAAAACTGGGAACCAGAGGCAAATCCGGTTTTGCCTACGATCCGGTTTTTAAAACATTATTTTCCTGGCTATGGGATGTGTGTGTCAAGTTGTCAACTAAGGAAGTAGGGGGTAGTTTTCATCCTCTTGAAAAATGGTTCACTTGTTAGAATCATTGCTATATAGTCACATGTTTATATATATTTTAAATTAAAAAGGTTTAGTCTAGTTATATATCACATTAGCACTTCGTTAAGCCATACAAGACATAAACTGTTACTAACATATATACAGGGGCGGAGCTCCCCCCACAAATGTTTGAGTTAGTCTAATAATACTTTTAAAAATTCATAGAATTTGTCAATTGATTTAGTAGTTATAGAGACAAGGTAGTTTTTGTTTTCTCTAATTCGTTTTTCATACATGTTTAATATCAAACTAGACAGTTTTTGTATACTCATTGGAGTTTAAAAGATAATAAGTTTCTCTAAAAATTTATCTTGCGAATGTATATATTTGAAAGTTGTTAATTTTATATACAATATATTATAAATTATGACCTACTCTAGTATCAAAATATTAATGTTTATATTTGTGTATGTACATTACTCATGCGTACGATGATTTATCTTGATTCGAAACTGATATATTAATACCAAAATTTGGCCCCTCAAACAAAAAATTCTAACTCCGCCCCTTTATATATAAATGGAATGATGAAAAATAGCATGTTTTGCAAAGTTTAGAACCAAAAATATATTATATTCTAAATTACATATTCCTTTCTTTTGAAAAATGAATTAATAGTTTTTTTAATTTATCTCTAAATTTTCAACTTAAATTATAAGCCATCAAGTAACGACTAAGATAAATAAAAAAATAAAAAAAATTACTAATAGGTTAAAGGTTGCTAATAAATAGAATAATATTATTGAATTCAAAATAAATAAAAAATCTAAATCAATTGAAAAAAACACACATTATATTATATGCTTTATAATATAATATAATCAATTCTACTGATTTACTATATCATATCTATATCTTATATAATATATTTATTAATTTTAATAACAAGTAAAGAAGACAAGAAAAGTCATACTAGGAGAGTAGAATTTTACTTTTCCTTTCGAAGACCATACACGCTGTAGAACCTAGTGCAAACCAGAACATGCAAAGAAACAACTATTCGACACACCATATTGTCTTGAACTAAAAAGCAAAGGAGAAAAGTAATGAGTGACTAGAGTGGGATGAATTAGTTAAAAAAAAAAAAAAAAAAAAAAAAATAGAAGACACTAATTTGTGAGTCCAACGCCGGAATGAGAAATCAAAGATAGAAATTGAGAAAAGAGTGGAAGATTCACTTGTGTGGCCTTTCTACTCAGATTCAGATTAGCTGCAGCTTGGATCGGGGGGGGGGGGGGGGGGGGGGGGGGGGGGAGGAGGAGTCTCATATCTTATCTTTTGAATAGTAAAATTACTTGAATTACTCATTCAGAGTCTATCTACTGAATTTTTTAAAAGAAATCTGGGGCGGCCATGGCCCCTTCGAACTCAATGTGGCTCTGCCATTGGGTGATATGGCAGCTTTGTTTAATACAAAAGGAGATATCCTGTTAAAATTTTAGTGGAAGTAAACCGGACCTAGTTGGTAGCAATATTTATAGCTCTGGAATAGACTTAAATCCAATTTTCCCAGTTGTCTCTAATGATGCCCCCACTGCCAATCATTTCCGAGTTACCATAAGAGCCTTCTAGGTTTACTTTAACGGTTTAACCCAATCTGGACCAAGTTTTTATCCCACCTCATGGTTTGGTCTTGCATGCAAAAGGTGAATTCCAATCCAACACAAGCTTTTCTACTTCAGAATTTCATTTTTGAAAGTGTATTTATTTCTTTTAATCTTGTCTTAAGATTGACTGCCGGGCTCAAATCCTAATCCTACCACTATCATCATTATAAATATATTTTAAAATTTTTTTCATATTAAAGCTAGTTAAAACTTTGTTTTATTAAAATAAAGCGACCCAACGCTATTTTGATGATTGTCAACTGCATAAACCTAATTGGACAAATGCATAAATTCCAAATTGGAATAAATGGAATTTTTTTATATTAACAAAAAAAAAAAATATCTCTAATCATGCATATAGAGCGTGTGATGCTTCTGTGTGTATATATCATCTGTACATGATCAGATCCATGGTGATATTTTTTGAATTGTTTAACAAGTCAAAGGACATTTTCTTGATGACTTTCCATTCTCCAGTGATCTTGTTCTGTTTGATCTTGGTGTCAACCACGTCAGGATGATTTAGAGAATGGGGATGATTAGAATCCAATTCCAAGTACTTAACTTTGCTAAGCTATTATTTAACCCAAAAAAACAGAACAAAACAAACTTTTCTAGACTAATTGTGGTCTGGTGCAACTAGAACATCAATGAAGAGAACTAACTTTAATATCTGGTGGGAGAGAAGGTGGTGGTGAGATGACCTTTCTACAGCATTTATTAGGAAACCATTTATCTTCTTTAATGTACACAGAATATCCATTCCCAACTCACCACACCATACCTTTTTTGATGACATCCCTTGCACTTAAAATACTTTTCTAGGCATAAGATCCTAGCTAGGGTTGAATCTTTAACCTCAAGAATGGAAAGTTTTTGCTTTAAACACCTTATAGCAAAGGGGAAACCCGGCAATGGGATTGGTTATATTATATTAACACCATTTATAATTTTACGCCAACCCACAAACTCTGTAACTTATACAAAATAGAAAGGCAAAAATTTAGAGACTAATAATTATGGTTGAATTTTGATTTTGGTGATTTTATGTGTTTAATTGATAATTCATTACATATGTGGAAGAAGAATATAATAATATATCGCAAGTGACATGAAGAGCACATATAGACTGCAAAGTAGCTTATATTGTGTAGTTTGTTATTCAAGGGAAATGAGAGTGGGCCGCACGAGTGATGGAATTGGGAGAGAGAGAAAGAGAGAAAAAAATAAATTATATATATAAATGGTGATATGTTATGTAGGACAGGGAAGAGAGAGAGAGAGAGAGAGAGAGAAGAAATAAGTGTAAAGACTCCGATCATGCATTCCAACACAACTTTTCTTTCAGTGGATGTTTATTACACACTTGTGTGGATCCACACAAACGTGTAATAGGTTTTTATCATTTATTAAAAATATATATAAAAAGGGAAGACAACTTGATATCCCCACACAACATGATTTTTCTATAAATGTAAAAAGTGGGACATAGCCATGTTAAATGAGGAAGATGGGGTTTGAAATACTCTTATATCTTTTAACTTTTGTTTCATCTTTAAAAAAAAATAATAATAATAATTTATTGGCAATTGTTGGGATTCATACTTTAGTGAGTGAGTAAGCATTCTATTATGTGATGCTTGGTGAAATGCAATTAGGGATTCATGCTTACTACTTATATATATATTTGAGAATCCAGATGGTGATTTTATTATTGTAGGTGGTTTTCTATATACCACATGTTGGAAATAAAGGACCACATATATGCTGTTCTAAAATGGTGCTGAAGATTGACTTTAGCAGCAAAGAAGAATGATACTAGCAGTAAGATTGCCTGCAAGGATCGAGGACCATCACATGAAGCCACAAATGTTTACCATTTTGGTTTATTTTCATTAATATAATGAATAGCCCATACACTTACTATTTAGTTAGTCCAGCCAAAAAAATCATCAAATTAAAAGAGGACGAACTCATCCTAACAAAGTCTTATTTAAGTACCTTACTAGTTTAGATAACTTTTTTGATGAATTACTAGTTTAGATAACTAAATACTTGTTAAACATGCATGTACATCCATATGAGATGACATATAGAATAGATTCCATCAACACCACAAATATCTCAAGAAAAGTGAAGTTAAAGCATTAAAGCTGAACATGGCCAACAACATTTGGAATAGGATTCTGACTTAAACCAGAGACAGGAGGCAGTGCAGATGGTAAACTGGCAGTGCTTTGAACTCCAGCAGATGGAAATTTTTTTATTTTTTATTTTTTTTTATGACATAGAAGAACTTCACTCAGATTAGTCAAACGTCGCAGAGCAGATAGAATGTTATTCTGAATGTTTTGAGATAACATCTGTTGGCGAGACTGATTAGCTGATAATGGAATAGGAAGTGACTGCCCTGGATTATGAACTTGGGGCTGCATACTCATCCCTATTGCATATGAAAGAACAAAAACAGACACCAAACTATATGAAATGTTGAAGGATAAAAAAATAAAATATTTTAAAAATATAAATTAAAAAAAAAAAAAGGTGGAACGAAGAATACATAGAAGCACATACTATACCATGGGCAAAGGCGTTAAAGCACTAAAGCCCAGCCACCCAAACCCCCACCCCCCCCCCCCCAAAAAAAAAAAAAAAAAAAAAAAAAAAAAAAAATTGGAAAAGAAAAAAATGGAAATATATTTCAATTGAATTCCTTATATTTGAACCCACCTCACTCCATTACCCTTACAAGGAAAGGAAATGGAATCTATGGCCTGTTTGGGCATTTAAAAAAAGAGGGAGAGTAGAGTAGAGGGAGAAAGAGTAATTCAATTACCTTGTTTGGAAGTTTTTAAGGAAAGAGGGAGAGGAGTTTAAAGGGGTTTCAACTATCTCTAATCTTTCATTTTTAATTCCCCCAAATTGAAGAGATTTGAAGGGAGAGTAGAGTAGATAAATTATTGACTAAATAAATTTCCCAATTTACCATTTCTAAATTAACAAAATTACAAACCAATTATATAAAATAAATTCACATTATTATTCACGTTATTTCTCTCTTCAGTCTCAAATTTCTCTCAACTCTCTCAGTCTTGAAGACTCCTCTGCCTCTCTCTCACACAATTTCTTCCACACTTCACGCTGTCTCTCTCTCACACAACTTCTTCACAATCAATCGTCTCTCACGCCTGGGCTTTTCTTTCAGAGGTAAACTCTGTTTTTCTTTTTGTTTCATGAGTTTTCTTTGAGTTGGATCAAATAACTATGTTCTTAAAATTGTGATTTTATTGGGTAATTTCTTATTAATTGTGATTTTATGGAGTAATAACATGTTATTTGTGGGCGGGTTTCGGATCTGATTACTTTTTTTTTTTCCTTAAATTTTAAAAAGTTTAAAAGTATTACTCATTACGTGTTTGATAAAGTGCTTGAGTGAGTCTAGATTGTGAACTTGCATAAATTTGTATATTGTAGTTATATATGGATTTGTGTTTCTTGTTTATTTTTATTGGGTAATTTTTTGTTTTTTGTGAATGGGTCTCTGATTTGGGTAATTTCTTGTTTTTTTGTGAATGGGTTTCTGATTTGGCTCCTAAGCCCCAACCAAAATGGTACTCTCTTAGCTTTGTGATGTTCAAGTTTGAATTGGAAAATGGATCTAATTTATGTTTTTGGCATTTGGATTTTGAGAAAATTGTTAGCTTTTAGCTTGAAATCGTGTTTGCTTTCATTTTTCCCTGTTGTTTGGTTGCTGAGAAAATAATAAAGGAGAATTTTTTTTGTTTGTTTGTTGTTTATATGATGTTATTATGCTTATCCATATGCTGGTTTAGCTTGAATCTTATGATTTTTTCCTGTTTGGATATTGTTATATTGTTTTTTTGAAAATATTTGATTTGAAATCAGCTTAAGCAAACCAATTGAAACAGATGGTTTAAGTAGCTTAGAGGCTTTGAATCTATTAAAGATTTTCCGGGTTTTTATATTTTGTTGGAATTTTTAATTGCTGAAGTAATATTAAAAGAAAATAGCTCAATCACAATAGTATTATAGATGATTGCCTTCTTTTTACCCAAAAGACAATGGTTTAAGGTTTATATGTTTCGATGTGCTGTGATAGTGTGTATTGGAGTATAGGGTGGTTCTGTTTGTAATGGTATGGAGATCCTAAATTTAATAATTGTAGACAAATGCTTCTAGTGGATTTAGAACTATGTCTTTATTTTAATGGGCTGATTCTCGTTAGAATTATTTTATTATTTAATTTTCTTTTTATGGACTTATCATTTTGTATATGATACATTTAGTTAGCTTGGGATAAACTAGTGAATGAGTTTTGATTGTGACTTGAGAACGTGTTTCTTCTTGTGAGGTTTGTGTGACACTTTCCTCTTTAGTATGCAAAATGAATTATTCCTCTATATTGTGTTAGAGCAGCACTACCACAGCAAGTTCCAGTTTTTTTAGTATAATTTTAATAAACTTCATTCATAGTGACAATGGCAATTTGCAAGTAATCTTTCTTTTTCTATTGTTTTATATTATGTCTTTGTCCTTTAAGTTGTGTTGGCAACCTTTTGCTTTCGACTTGCTTACGTTTGTCTGCTTAGTTGTGTTGGTAAAATGAGCTTTTATTATTTCAACCATGGATAATGTGTAAATATCGCATTTTACAGGGGGACCGCACTTGGAAAGCCATTATTTACACCCATTGATTGATATATATATATATATATAGCTTGAGTCAAATTAGATTATCTGCATTTTACAGGGAGACTTATATGTTACACGAGTATGGCATTTTACTAATACTTTCCTGTACAAGGTCATAGTATCAGGAATTGATTCTAGATTGCGAATGAGGGCTTATCTCTATCTTATTAAGAATCCAGATATGTTGAGAGCTTTTATTGACCATCCAGTGAAGGAGCGCAAGGAGCTATTGTTCACAATGATGTCTGATCCTTAAATTTCTTTAATAGTTAAACAAGTAAATGTTCCAAGACAATTTTAGCTTCTAAAAACCTTTTCAATTGATCATTGAATTGTAAACTCTTGGGATTAATTTTTCCTTGACACCAGCTTGTGTTTATTTTTAGTTTTGCTTTCTGAAACAAGTCTATTAGCAATTACAGATATGGTTATAGCTCATTATAACAATACTGTTTATTGTTTACTGGTATAGGTGCTAGTTTAAATTGTCTTGTTATTGTACAGGAATTTCAGCCCTTGGTTCAATCTTGTTTGTAAATGATTAGGCTCTCTTTTTTTGGCCTGGTCTGGACTTGCCTTAGTTGTTGGACCACTTGAATCTTGATATTTTTTATTGAAAGTTTTAAACCCTGTTCTATCTCATATCATGATTCAAAGTGGCATTGGTTCCTAAACGGATAAGTATGGACATGAAAAAAAATGTTTCAGTTTGTGAAATTCTGCATTTTTTTGAGAAATTATTGTCATTTGTTTTGATTGAAATTTGTGTGCAATTGCTTAGTATTTAGCAGGGATATTCTCTTGAGAATTTTGAGTTGCTTTCTTTTTTGAATAGTAAGTGGGTAAACACTTGAATTTAAATTACATAGTAGGATCCTATTTTTTGAGTTAATTCATAAAGTCACTCTCCCTAACTTTTTTGTTTTTTTAGGTCTCAATTCTTCTCCGAATCCTCAAAAAATTAAATTCACGTACTAAACAAAATAAAAAAAAATATTAAAAATAATAATAAATGAAAGAAACACTCAAAATTCAATATTTTGTTGATTTTTTTAGTAAACAAACAAACCAAACATTTTTTTTTTAATTTTAATTATTATCAATTAAGGATGGTTTTTTTTTAGTATAATAAAAAAGCAGAAATAATATTTAATCATAGACCAACATTAATTATTAAATTCACATTAGAAAAAAAAAATTATCAAAAAAAATATTGCATGCTATAGTCATAATTATTTAATCTAATAAATTAATCATAGACCAATGTTGCAAGTCCATTTTCAAATAGGGGTAAATTTGTCTATTTAAATCATTTCCTCTCTTCTCCCTCCTAATTTTTAACACATCCAAACAAGAGGAAGGACTAATTACTCACTTCCCTCTTACTAATTTTAAAAACATTCAAACAAGGTGGAGAGTAACCATTTCCCTCTACTCTCCTCTCCACTACTCTCCTTCCCTCTACTCCCCTCTACTCTCCTCCCTCTCTAAACTTCCAAACAAGCCATTAGGCTAGAGCTCATTAGCTTACTCATATCACCTTTTCTTTTCTTTTCTTTTTTTGATAAGTACACTCATTTATTTTTCGTAACCTGTTTTGAGGGTGAAAGCAGTCCAACAGATGCTAAACATGCAAATTCAACTGCATATAGCATCCACCTTTCCCCATACACAACCCCCCCCCCCCCCCCCCCCCCCAAAAAAAAAAAAAAAAAAAAAACAAAGGCAACATTACCTTTCAAGATGTCACAAAAATAACATCTTTAGACATTTTAACAGGAATTACGGATCCAAGTCCAAGAAGAAAAAAAAATTGCACACATACACATATAAACATATATCTATGTTTCTGTATGTATACATATGCATGTAAGTATGTGTGCGTGTATATAATCCATGAAGATACGTGAAATAATGATTTCGGTGTCAAAAACACAACACCAGAGAGAGAAGCAGGGTGGATTAATATGTAAATAAAACCATGCACATAATTCTTAAGCATTGCCTATAGGATTCTGAGACTTAGTTTCCATTGTAAGCATTTTCAGAGATATTTTTCGTAGATAATCTGACACGCTTGTGGCAGCAGTATAAGTCTTTTTCTCAAACCTTATAGCAACTTTCCTGAGTTCATGTAATCCCTCTTGGCCAGAAAAAGGGAGATGCCTCTTCAAAGTTTCCGTTCTATACACAAAAGGAGATACTCTTATTATTTACTGACCATACAGGCCCAATTAAGCTATTAAAGAAAAAAGTCCCAAATTGGTAAACTATGCTGACAGTGCAGAACTTAAAGCAACAAAATGTGAAAAGAAACCACATAAAATTTCATGAATTTTTTTTTTTTGATAAGTAAATAAAATTTCATGAAATTTTAAAAATATGAACAAAAACCCAATATTTTTTTCTCTGAAAAAAAATTAACAGTAGCACTTGATTTTTCAAGGTTCACTATGGAAAATCTGTCAACAGAAAATGTTTTCCTAGTCAACTAACATGATACCTTGCTTTCCATATATTAGACCCCCAAGTGTTCCTCAACGAATTGTATTCCTAGCTCTTTATTTGGGTGATGCATTCAGGTGTTTTGTTTCCAACTCCTAATATAGCACTACTAGTTCTTGTAGTCAACTCCCATGATACGACATTTGCTTTCAATGTCATATCCAATTCTCATACTTGTAGATGCATTTGTCATATTTCTGAGAAATTTTATTTTTCTTCATATGAGGATCATCGACACTTACCACAAAGCCTATCTAACATTAATTTGAATATATGTTCTCTTCTTTCTCCAGTTATGCCCTTCCTCAGTTTTTTCTAATAATTAACTACAGTAAAATATTGCTTATGGTATGAAAAGCTACTACGAGCACATGCTTTATCAAGCTCATATACGGAATGAGTAGCTAAGCACGGACACTTCATTTGGGGTGTCGTAACCGTGTCATAACAATGTCTTATCTGCCGTCTCATGTTATAATGACAGAGTGTGGAGTTTAAGATTTCATAGAGGAATTCAATGATTGGGAGTTGGCAGCTTCCTACTCCTTTCTTCATTTCATCCAAACCCAAATTCCAAGGGGTGGAGGGTGTGACAGACTTTGTTGGGATCTTAATAGCAGTGGGAAGTTTGATACTCGGTCCTTTTATCATAAGGTTCAAAATGTAGCTCCTTCCACTTTCCCTTGGAAGGGAATTTGGAAAGTTAAGGTTCCTAAAATGGTGGTTTTTAATGTGGACAGCAGCCCATGGTCAGATTCTAACTTTGGATAACCTTATGCTTCGTGGTTGCCCTTTGGCAAATTGTTGTTGTTTGTGCTATAACAATGTAGAATCTGTGGATCACCTGTTACTTTTCTATCCGATAGCTCATTCTTTATGGATGTATATGATTTGGTTGTTTGGGATCGAATGGGTCATGCCAAGTTTAGTTGTGGACTTATTATTTTGCTAGTATCATTGGCTTGGGAAGCATAGCTCGGATATTTGAGATTTGGTTCCAGGTTGTTTAATGTGGACTATTTGGACTAAACAGAATAGGAGGTCTTTTGAGGATGAGGGAAAAACTGTGGTTCAGTTATTATAGTTTTGCCAGCGGACCCTCTTTGATTGGTCTCGATGTTGGGGTTATTCGGATAGTTCTACCCTTTTGGATTTTCTTTCATCTATTAGAATAGATTAGGGGATCCTTTTGTCTTTTTGTTTCTTCTTTTCCTTTGTTCAGTACCGTGAACTCTTTGTGTTTCTCTTGCTATTCTTTTATCAATAATATTTCTTCTTACTTATCAAAAAAAAAAAAAAAAATTGCTCATGTCGCCATATTGTACCCACACCTATAACCATGCATCCTAGATTGAGTAGAGAGACACAAGTCCCACCAGCCAGAGCACAAATACAGGCCTAACAGAAATGTTAAAGCAAAAAACGCATTCCATATATGAGCTTGATAAACCAGAGCCACTGACGATGGCTAGGAAGCACTAGTTTTGATGGCTTGTGCTTGGAAAATTTTGTCATACCAATTACCATACACTTGAAAATGTTTTCAAAAGAAAATACTTTATTGCAAAAAAATTCACATTTGAAACATTTTACAGTGAAACAGACAAAGCGTTAATTCAGTCATACACAATATTCAAAATGTCAAACGAAAGAAAATGAGAAACCAAGCATATAAAGACTCAAGCTTGGTGTTTGGAATAGCTTCGTTGTTTTCACTAGTTTATTTTGTTTAAAATGTTTATCATTTAAAAGTACAGGTGTGCTTAGAAAAATGCAAGGCTTTCAAAATCTGTACCTATGGAATAAGTTGGCTTATTTCGATTTTTGAACCTGACCAAACAGGGTAACAAGTGTGTGTATGTTACAGCTTATTTTGGTGAGTTACTTTCCCCCAGCTTGTTAGATAAAATTTTATAAAGCATTACTTTTTTTTTCTTAGTATAGCTAATTAAATCCTTACTAATTAATACGGATAGCACTTTTAAAAGTAAGCAATCTGAAATGGAAATTTAGTCTTTCACATGATTACTGGTTGTGCTGGACCTAGTCTTATGTTAAAGTAAGCTACTAATGTCACCACATGGGGATGTGTTACATCTACACGATATCCCAAAAGGACAAGTTACAATTAGAGCTCCCACATACTTGCGCACTTCCAATGTGATATTCCTTGCCCTTCTACTACATAGCGCCCTCACAATCTTGATGGGGATCTCAAATCGGTGCAAACTGCAGACTACCTTTTCAGTTAAACTGCGTTCTTGAATGTGTGTGGCATTGAAAGTGAAGATTGTAAAAAGGAAATCTTCAAGTGTTCCACAAAAAATTCTACCCCCAGCTCTATATTTGGGTGATGCACTCAAGTCTTTTGTTTCCAACTCATAATATAGCATTATTAGCCCTTGTAGTCAACTCCCATGATACAATACTTTCTTTCAAAGTCATGTCTGATTCTTATACTTGTAGATGCATTGTCAAATTTCCAAGGATTTTTATTTTTCTTCATATGAGGATCATCTACACTTACCACATGCCTTTCCGACATTATTTTGAATAATTTTTTTCATCCTTCCAGTTATGCCATTCTTTTTTCTTTTTTTTTAATTAACGAACTGCAATAAAATACTAGTTATGGTATAAAAAGCTACTACAAGTACACAATTTTATCAAGCTCATATATGGAATGAAAGCACAAGTCCCATTAGTAAGCCAGAGCACAGATACAGGCCTAACAGCAATATTTAAAAACCAAACATTTCAGTTACATGCAATATTCAAAATGTTGAATGTAGAGTTGGTCAAACAAAAGACAATGAGAATCTGAGCATATGCAGACTCGAGCTTCATGTTTAGAAATAGTTTTTTTTTTTTTTTTTTTTTTTTCATTAGCTTATTTTGTTTAAAATGTTTATTATATGAAAGTATAGTTGTACATAGAAAATGTGAGCTTCCAAAAGCTGTACTTATGAAATAAGCTAACTTATTTCCATTTTCAAGGCTAACCAAACAGGGTAATAATTGTGCGTTTCTTACTGCTGATTTTGGCTAGTTTGTTTCCCCAGCTCGTTTAGGTACAATTATTTTAGAGCTTTACTTCTTTTTTTTCTAATTATAGCTAATTAAAAAACCTTTCATATTAAAACGGGTGCACTATTAAAAATAAGCTATCCGAAATGGAAACTTACTCTTTCACATGCTGAACCTAATTTTATGTGAAAGGAAGGAGTATTTGTTGTAACCCTAGGAAATTTTTTTTTTTTTTCCTTTTTTGGTATGGATGTGTGTTGAGTCTAACATAAAGAATGAAATATGAAGATACTATTGTCAGCAAATGGAGATTCATTAGTCACATCTATGTGATAAACCAAAAGGACTGGTAATAATTAGAGCTCCCACCATACTGGCACGCTCAAAAGGAAGGAGTATTTGTGGTAACCCCTAGGATTTTTTGCACGTTGTATGGACATGTGTTGAGTCTTACGTCGAGAATAAATTAGGTCTATCTAGGCAATATATAAATACAAATGAGTAGTACATGGAGCTACTATTGCTACCAAAAGCAGATTCATTACTCACATCTATGTGATATCCCAAACGAGCTAGCTATAATCAGAGCTCCTGCCATACTTACGTACTCAATGTAAATGTTATATTCATTGCACTCTTACTGCATAGCATCCTCACAATCTTTTTTTTGATAAGTAATAAGAGAATATTATTAATAAATAAAAACAAGAGAAACACGAAGAGTTCACGGTAGTGAACAAAGGAAAAAAGAAACAACAAGACAAAAACAGCCCTTAATCTATTCTAATAGAAGAAATAAAATCCGTAAGGGTAGAACAATCCGAGAAACCCCAACAACGAGACCAATCAAAGAGAGTCCTCTGGCAAATCTCTAAAACTGAACCACAGTTTTCCCCTCATCCTCAAAAGCCCGCCGATTCCGCCCAGACCAAATAGTCCACATTAAACAGCGTGGGACCAAATCCCAAATATCAGAACTATGCTTCCCAAGCCAATGAAACCAACAGAATAATAAGTCGTCAACTGAACTTGGCATGACCCAATCGATCCCAAATAACCGAAGCATATATATCCACAAAGAATGAGTTATCGGACATAAAAGTAACAGGTGATCCACAGATTCCGCATTACAATAGCACCAATAACAACGATTCGCCAAAGGACGACCACGAAGCATAAGATTATCCAAAGTTAGAATCTGACCATGAGTTGCTGTCCACATAGAAAAAGCCACCCTTTTAGGAACCTTAACTTTCCAAATACCCTTCCAAGGGAAGGTGGAGGGAGCTACATTTCGAATCTTATGATAAAAGGACCGAGTATCAAACTTTCCATTGCCATTAAGATCCCAACAAAGCCTGTCACTCCCAATCATTGAATTGCCTCTGAAATCTTAAACTCCACACTCTATCATTATCACCCACTGAAGGGCTTAGCACATCAGAAATACAAGCCTCCTTATTAGTTGAACACAAAAATAACTGAGGATAAAGATTTTTAAGAGGGACATCCCCAGTCCACTTATCATGCCAAAAAAGAGTGCGAAATCCATCCCCCACCATAACAAAGAAATGCTTAGCAAAAGTTTCCCACCCTTCACTAATACTCCGCCATAACCCACAACCATGGGCCCTACCACAAGCTCTAGTGCACCATCCCCCTTTTCCCTCCCCATATTTCATGGCTATGACCCTTCGCCACAGATGAGAGGTTTCATGGCCATACCTCCAAAGCCATTTCCCTAAAAGGGCCTGATTAAAAGGCGCCAACTTCTGAATTCCTAAACCACCCAACTCACAAGGTACGCAAACCTTTTCCCAAGCCACCAAAGGATATTTGAAACACTCAACTGATGAACCCCACAAGAAATTCCTTTGAATGCGTTCCAATCTAGACGCCACAGCTTTGGGGATAGTAAAAAGGGAAAGGTAATAAGTCGGAAGGCTTGGAAGGATACTCTTCAGCAAGGTGAGTCTACCACCCTTTGACAAATAAAACCGCTTCCAACCTGAAAGTTTCTTTTCCATCCTCTCAAGGATCGGATTCCAAATGGAGGGCGTTTTATACAAAGTTCCCAAAGGCATACCCAAATAAGTCATAGGCAAACTGCCCACTCTGCACTGAAGGATATTAGCCAAAGACTGAATGTTACACACCTCCCCAACAGGGACAATTTCACTTTTTCCCACATTCACCTTCAAACCAGTAAAAGCTTGAAAACAAGTCAAAGCCAGCCTAATAGACAGAATCTACTCTCTAGAGGCATCACAGAAAAGAATGGTATCATTAGCAAATAAAAGATGGGAAACACGGATACCAGTAGAATGAATAGGACCCACATGAAAACCCTGAATGAAACCACCTTCCTCAGTTTACTTCATGATACGGCTTAAGACCTCCATGATCAAAAGAAAAAGGAGGGGGAGACAAATGATCGCCTTGTCTGAGACCTCTAGAGCTACCAAAGAAACCAGCAGGAGATCCATTAACTAAAACTGAGAAGCGAATGGTAGAGACACAAGTCTTTATCCATCTCCTCCATCTATCCCCAAATCCCATCCTCTCCAACAGATAAAACAAAGTGTCCCAATTCACATGGTCATAAGCTTTCTTGATATCTAACTTACACACCACCCCCGGGATACGACACTTCAGTCTACTGTCTAAACATTCATTAGCAATAAGCACTGAATCCAAAATCTGTCTGCCACCAACAAAAGAATTTTGAGACTCCGAAATAAGATTATCCAGCACCCTCCTTAATCTGTTAGCTAAAACCTTGGACAAAAGCTTATACACACTGCCTACTAAGCTGATAGGCCTAAAATCTTTAATATTCAATGCATTGTTTTTTTTTGGAATCAGAGATAGAAACGAAGCATTTAAAGACCATTCAAACTCTGAGCTCCTATGAAAATGATCAAAAAAAGCCATGACATCTCTTTCCACAACACTCTAGCATTTTTGAAAAAAGGCCATAGTGAAACCATCAGGACCTGGGGCTTTATCCCCCTCCATCTCTTGAAGAACCTTTACCACTTCCTCCTTAGAAAAATCCCTTTCTAATTCAAGACGCTCGTCCTCTACAATGCTAGAAAACTCTAATCCATCCATAGAAGGGCGCCAAGTATCTGACTCAGAGTACAAACTCTGATAAAAATGGACCACATTAGACCGCACCTCTTCCTCATCCTCATAGAGGACACCATCCACCTCTATTCCCCGAAGGTAATTAATTCTTCTATGGGAGTTTGCAACCCGATGAAAAAAGCGAGTATTATAATCCCCCTCCTTCACAAATAAAATCCGGGACTTTTGTCGCCAAGAAATCTCCTCCAAAGAGGCAAGATGCGCAATCTCTCCTTTAATCTGAGTACGACGAGTTAGATCCTCATGAGAAAGGCCTGACAGGTCCTCCCTAGCATCCAAACCCAACAATTCCGATAAAAGACATTTCTTCCTAAAGGCCAAGTCCCCAAAATCCTCCTTATTCCACTTTTTCAGGTCCTCTTTAAGAGCTTTTAGTTTACGACCCAAAATAAAGCTAGGAGAACTCGAAAAGCAATACCCATTCCACCAATGCCGAACCCTCTCAACAAAACCCTCTTCTTTCAACCATATATTCTCGAACTTAAAGGCACTCCGGCCTTTATTAACACAACCCGCCACCACCAATAGAGGGCAATGATCAGAAACCACACGAGGGAGAACCCTTTGAGACACGTTTCCGAAGTGATCCACCCAATCCACCGAAGCCAAGGTTCTATCGATTCTTGACATACAATCTGACCCCGAATCTCTAAACCAAGTAAATGAGGCCCCTTCAAGGGGTAAGTCCACAAGGCAATTAGCCTCAATGAAGCCTGAAAAAGCAAACATAGCCGGACTAAAAGCCTCACAACTAAATCTCTCACTCGGATATCAAATGGTATTGAAATCCCCAAAAACACACCATGCTGTATCCCACCTGAAGTGCATCCTTGAGAGTTCTTCCCACAGAGCACCTCGCTGAGAATCCTCATTAGGCCCATACACTCCAGAACAAGCCCAAACAAAATCATCTACAACCCCCTTGAATAAAACATTAACAGAATACCGCCCAACAGCACAATCAACTTTTTCAAAAACTCTCTTGTCCCAAACCAATAACATCCCCCCTACAGTATTGACTGCATCTAGAACAACCCAATCTAGAAAAGGACTACCCCAAAGGCTTCGAACCACAGAAGAGTTTAAAGAAGACAGTTTAGTTTCTTGGAAGCAAACTATATCGCACTTCCACTCCTTGAGAAGATTTTTAAAAACCTCTCTCTTCTGAGGATTATTTAATCCCCTAACATTCCATGATAGCAGCCGTAAACTCATTTAAAACTAGTAATCGCTCCCGTACCTACTGAGACGTCTTTGTTCCTCCCCTTAGATGCTACCCCATCATAATTAATAGAAGAAAACAAACCTTTGAGTTCCCTAAGCCCTTTCTGCTTATAGTTCCCATTACCATTAGAAGACCCAACACTGACAACATCAACACAGTCTTGTTCGAGAAGACAAAACAGAGCCAGACATTGCTCTTCATGCTTCACAATAGGAAAACCCACAATTCTACAAAATAATTTCATCAGACTACAAACCCATTTTGAATTTTCCTCCGCTGACCCCCGAAACTCTCCCTCATCGCCTTCCTGGATCACCTCCAACTCCTAATGTCCATTGGGATCCCATTTAGAAAGAGGTGAGCATTCCAAAAAACCATTCTCATCCTCACCATGAAAAAAACCACTGGGATTAACCACACTGTGCTTCCACTGACTCAGAAGATGTTCAAGTCCATCTTGAAGCAACTCAACCCCACCCACTTGGCTTGGCAGCACAGGCTCAGCATTAGGACTACTCCAATCACCTCCCTTCTCACCATCACCAGCTATCGGAGTATGGGTCACGACCCCCATCCTTCGATTGTTCACCACCGTGCCGGAAAGCCCAAGAAAGCACCCCACCGTCGCATTCGCCTGCGCCGTCGCACTCGTCGGTGCCGCCGCTGTCGCCGGCGAACCTCCCTTCTCACCGTCATCAGCTGTCAGAGTATGGGTCACGACCCCCATCCTCTGATTGTTCACCACCGCGCCGGAAAGCCCAGGACAACACCCCACCTTAACACTTGCCGGCGCCACTGCTGTCACCGGTGATCCGGAGACCTCCATCGTTCTTGCCGGAGCCACTGCTGGCACCGACGACCCAGGAAACTCCCTTGATCTTCCACTGGAGCTCTCCCCTCCAGCCCACGAAGCCGGACCCTCAAAAGCATCTATTAAGGCCACGGGTATGACCAAGGAGCCCTTAAGTGGTGGAACAGAATCCACGGGCTGGGCTGGGCTGGAGCAGGCCCACAAGGATATTTAAGAGTTTCTGGCCCGTCACTTACGTCCTTGGGCCAACTAAACTCCTTTGCATCCAGGTAAGTCACTGAACATTTCCCGCCTTCAATTTTGCACACTCTCAAAGCCAAACAAGCAGGGGTCAGCTTAAAAGTACAAGTCCGCGTGGGTCTGCCATTAATGACTGAAATTTTGCCTTTTAAAACTAAACCATTCTCTGCATGGCCTCCAGGAATCCCGTTTTGCTCCAAAATAGCTCCAAAATTTTCAAAATTCCTAAACTTACGCTGATGCCCAACAGCAAACAAAATTTTCCCACTCCAGTCACCACCAGCAGACTGACCACCTCCACCACCACCATTTTTGGAGGGTGCTTCAACCATAGAAACTGGTTTAGCACCAGTGAAAAAATCCCTCATCTCTCTCTAAAACAGAGACCAACCTGCACGGTTGGAGCTTGCTGGTATCATAACACACCCTCGACGAGTCCTGCCAAAGTATTCAGCTATGACCACAAAAACACTAGCCTTATTCGACCTCCCACAAAATTCCAACAATTTATTATTATCTCGGAACCATTTGCACATAGAAACTTTCCCCGGAACCCAATCACGAATATCAGCAAAACAAGAAAGGATCCACTCCAATCCTTTACGACCTACCCAGATAGTATGCTTGACATGCCGGCTGCTCTCATGTATAGCATACAAATCATGTCGCCCACCATTGAAGGAAAAAGAGAAAAACTTTGCATCAATACGAAAAGGAAACTTTCTACCCCCCTGAACTGATACCGTTAGGGGTGTCCACGGGTCGGGCCGGGTCGGGTTTGTGCCCAACCCGGAACCGACCCGATTTAGTCGGGTGGATTAAAATTTGACCCGAAACTGACCCGGACGATTGGCCGGATTTTTCGGTTCGGGTCTTGTCGGTTTCGGGTTGTTTCGGGTTTCATCGCCGAAGCCGAAATCTGGCCGATCCGGCGAGATCTGGCCGAAATCTGGCCGGATCCGGCGAGATCTGGCCGAAATCTGGCCAGATTCGACGAGATTTGGCCGAAATCTGGCCGGATCCGTCGAGATCTGGCCTAGATTTCGTCAGATAACGTCAAGATCTCGCCGTCTTTGATCTGGTATGCTGAATATTTCGCCGGAAACGTTAAAGGTTTGGAGATTTGGTCTGGGTTGCTTAATATTTCGCCGGAAACGTTTAAAGGTATCGGAGATTGGTTTGGGTTGCGTAATATTTCGCCGGAAACGTTAAAGGTATCGGTTCGGGTCGAGTTTCACGGGTTTTGAAATGCAAAACCGCCAACCGACCCGCCGGGGGTCGGGTTTGACAGTTCGGAACCCGCGTCCGACCGCCGGAGTCGTCGGATCGGGTGGTGGCGGGTCGGAATCGGGCGGGTTGGCCGGGTTGAGCGGGTCACCGGGTCTGCTGGACACCCCTAGATACCGTGAGAGAGGTAATAAGGTTTAAAGCTGGTTTGGTATCATTTATAGGCGGGGAGATAGCGGTATAAGTTTTAGATAGGGATAAAGCAGGTAACTGTGGAGGTGTAGGTACAAAAAGCTTAATAGGCAATGTGGATGGTTGTAAGGGGTGTGATGGTGGGCAAAAACTAGAAGAGATAGAGGGATGATAAAAGGTGTATGGAGGTAAACCAAAAGGTGGGAGTTGAGGTGTAAAAAGAAAAGGAAAGGGAGGGAGGGAAGGAATCTGTGGTACAGCCGGTGGTAGGAAGGGGAAGAGAGAGGGAGTAGGGGAGGGTTGGTTGTGGGGGTGAGGGTGGGGGAGGGGTGGGGGAGGAGTTGGAATTGTCATGCTGTCTTGCTTTAACACCTTGCTTTAACACAATATAGCATCCTCACAATCTTAATGGGGTCTTACAACATGACCCTTCAGATCAAAACTAGTTTTTGAGTTAAACTCTATGTTGTTGAATGCATGGCATCAAAATTGAAGATTAAGCAGTTAGGTTCTAATTCCCTCCAAAAAATTGAATAACTTGACCAGTTAAGCTAATTTTTTTTTTTTTTGATAAGTAATAAGAATTCATTGATAGTAAAAAAGATACACCCAAGCACACAGGGAGTATACATGGGGGAGCAAGTCACTAATGAATAGGATGTAAGGGGAATCAAAAAAAGAAAAAGAAAATGAAAGCTATTATAAGTTCATTTTTAACCATCAGACCCAAACACAACCTGTAAAGCTGTACCAGGTTTGTTACCGCTTATTTTAATGAGTTTATTTCGCCTTGCTTGTTTAGGAACAATTTTTAAGAGCACTGCCTTTTTTGACCTTAGTATAGCTAATTAAAACCTTACTTATTAAAACAGGCCGCACTTTTAAAAATAAGCCATCTGAAATGGAAATTTACTCTTTCACATGATTAATGGGTTGTGATGGGCCTTGTTTCATGTTAAAGGAAGGAGTATATGTGGTAACAACCCCTACGATTTTGATGAAGTTGTATGTACACATGCTGAGTTTGACATCGAGAATGTACTATGCCAATCTGGACTATATATAAATGAGTACATGGGGATGCGTCAGTAACATCTGTGTTATATCCAAAAAGAACTAGCTATAATTAGAGCTTAGAGCTCCTGCGTTATTGTCACACATGTGTGATATATCAAAAGGACTAGTTATAATTAAAGCTCTAGCGTTCTTGCGCTCTTCCAATTCATGAGGATAACTAAGCTGACACAACAGGGTGATGTGATGTTCATAGCACTCCCTAGCCCCTACTACACTCACAAAAACCTTTGATCAAAGCATTACTCTTGAGTATACAGACTAGAATTTTTAATTTCCAGTTAAACTCTGTATTTATGTTTGTGGCATCAAAAAGTGAAGATTTTGCTGTAAAGTTCTCTAATTTCAACCAAAAAAGTCAATAACTTGATCAATTAAGCTAATGAATAAATTCAATTTGATCGGATTCGGACCCAAACACAACCCGTAAACATAAATATGTAAAACAAAAACAAAAAGCAAAAGCAAAAGCAAAAGAGAGAGAGGAAAATTACATCTTGTTGACGATTCTTTGACGAGAATCAGGCTTTAATTGGCTCCGCCAATCAACAATCGGTACTAAACCGTTTAACCTCTTGCACCTGTAAAAGTTCGTTGCATACAACAATCAGTTACATCAGATTCAAAATTCAAAAACAACCCATCCATATCAGGTATAGTCTTTAATGTTTTTCACATGTCGGAAATGAAATTCAGACCACAGTTCCGATTGAAACTCCGGTGGAATGGTCGGAATTTATTTGTCATAAGGAAGAAGAGAAGGACGTACGTGAGGAGAATGTTGGCGGAATCGGAGGGGTTCACTTTGCGGAGAATGGAAATGACGAGATCGTCCGGCAAGGAATCGAACAAGTCACGCTTTCCAGCGATATCAGAAGAATTCCGGCTTCTTTTCCGGTAACCAACTTGTTCGGCGGCGAAATCCCTCCTTCGCTTCACAACTCTCATATTCTTGTCTTCAACAACTCTAGGGTAACAAAGCCCACTCCTTCTTCTCATATCTCTCCAACTCTCTCTCTATCTAACTGAAAATCTTATCTTTTTATGATAAAAAAGTGAGCATTTGGAGGGATTTTTCAGAAAATAACTACAAAACCCAAACAATATCATTAGTTAGGAAACGTTTGAAACTAATTTGGAATATAACAACTCGAGTACAGAGAGGACGATTTCCTGGGTTTTTATTTTATTATTGCGAGAAATCGAGTTGAAAGAACTCGACTTCTAAGCCTGGAAAACGAGTACAATGTACTCGTTTTCCAGGCTTAGAAGTCGAGTTCTTTCAACTCGATTTCTTTGTATGCAAAACCAGTCCAATTCTCACTCCCATCCCACAGGCGAAGCAGAATGACGGCGACGGAGCTCATATAATGCATCCCCTTCTGAGAGTGAGAGAGAGAATGACGGCGACGGTGCCGGCGAAGGAGCGACAGGCTCACTCAGGCAGTCACTGGAATCGTCTCTCAATGCGGCGGCGTCCTCTTCAACTCCTCGCCTCAGCCACTACCATGTCTTCTCGCCATCCCCTTCCAGTTTTGCTTCATTTTTCTCAAATTCCCTTTTTTGGTTGCAGTACCGTGGTTGCAGAACTTAGTTTTTTTTTTGTGTGTTTGGGTTCCTGCGATGGTTGTGGGTGCTTTTTTTGAAAACAAACCGAGTTCAATGAACTCGGTTTGCAAGAATGGAAACCGAGTTCATTGAACTCGTTTTCCAGTCATACAAAACGAGTTAATTGAACTCGTTTTCTAGTCTTACAAATCGTGGATTCTGAACTCGAGTTGTTATATTCCAAATTAGTTTCAAACGTTTCCTAACTAATGATATTGTTTGAATTTTATTGTTATTTTCTAAAAAAATCCGCATTTGGATTTGCGTTTTCTACTTATGTTCAGCGTTCGCGTTTTATTAACGCTGGGATCCACGTTACAGTAAAACGAAATAAACGCGTTTTTTTTTTTTTTTTTTTTTTTTTTTTTTTTTTTAATGCACGCGTCACAGCCTTTAGGGATACAGTATACTGTTTACTCATTGTTCATTCATTGATCACAAGACCCACAACTATTTTATTTAGAAAAAAAATATTAAAAATGGATTACACGATATTATTTACATATTTAAAAATTATTTTATTATAATATTTTCAGTTTTTAATTTTTGGCAAAATAAGCCATATCTAAACGGATTATACTTATCTTTTTAGAGACGTTATTTGAAACAAACCTTAAATATTTCTAGTTTTGATTGGTTGGGATCCAATCATAAACAATTGAAATCTTCATCATCATTTATATATATTATTAATAACAAGATTCTTTATTTGGGTTTCGTCATTTTGCGCATTAAAATATTTTCATACAAATTCTTTAACCTTCTAAAATGCCTCATATCTTCTAGTTAAATAATTTTAAATTTAAAAAACACAATCGGATAAAAGAGTAATTTACTATATTTTTAAAATTTCAAAGTTTTAGGTTTTTTCTTTTATCTTCTCCAACCTAAATTATTATTTTTGATTTTCAATTCAAAATTTTAAACTTTTATCAACAACTAGGACACTATCTCTGTCTCACTTTTAAATTATACTTAGGACAAAATAAAAAATAAAAAAGAGTCTCATCACATGCACAAAGCTCGTGTGATGAAGTTAGTTTCAAATAACGTTTAATCTCTTAAAAAACAACTATTGGAGTCGATTTTGGAAGGGAAAATTTAAATGAACTTGAGCCTATCAACCAATGTTCGAAAGTGTGTATATATATATATATATATATATATATATATAAAAGAGAGTCAAGCCCACTACTCACTAGTCACTCCAATTGAAAAATGGAAGCAAATGGTGCATCACTACATTGTGGAGAAATACACAAGACAGTAAATCACGAATGAGAATTTTAAAAAATATATATTTATTATTGTTATTATGATCACTATATAATGAGCATAAAGAAGGGATTGGTGAAGGAGAGAGAAGGTTATTTGCACCATGATACACCCTAGAGCACCTTTGGAATAAGTTGCTTCTTATATCAGAAGATTGGATTCAAGCTTGGAAGAGTGAATAAGGTTGGTGAGGTAGGTAAAATCTTGCTGGTAAGTGCATAGTTTGGTGACAATGTTTTATAGCAAGTTTGGGGCATTAATTTCTAATATCCATCTTTGAATAAGGATCAAAGCTTATGGCTGTTGGATTTATAGTGTAGATGCCCTTGGGTGAGATTTTGGGAGAGTCATGAGAGTTTTGAGCTCTCCCCTTTCAAGTATTCACACATGGGGTGTTTGACAATGTGTTAAATGTGCACGTGTTACTAAGATAAGGTGTGTGTGTATGAATCTTTTTTCTTATTTTTATTTTATGGAGTTGTCACCAATTATTAGTTTTATTCTAAGTGTGATTCGTTTGTCTAATTTGTTTTAATTACCTAATTAACTAAAACCAATTCAAGGGTTCTTAAATTAATTAAGGTAACTAGAGTCTCAAACCAAAGATTATTGGACTTGAAAATTCGGTTATAGGTGGAAAAGGTGTTAAATACCCTACATTGCTTATCAAAAGAATAGCATCTTATTTTAATTTAATCACAACATTCATATTTTAGAAAGATAAATAGAATACTTGGCATTTGTTTTTGAAAAAAGTTTTGTACAAAACAACACATATACATAATATCTTATTTACATATCTAAATAACATGTGAATATTATTGTAAAGAGTAATTTACAAGCAAACATGTGAGTATATATAAATAATATGTGAAAATTAAAATGCAAGAAGGTAAATATATATAACTAGCATTTGAGTATTATATTTATTATGTATCTAGCATGTGAATATATAATACTATACAACATAGAAGAAAGGAAGGTAGAGGAAAGATATCACATTATGCATTTAGAGTAATAAGCCAAGTTTATTCCCCAAGTTTCACTCCTATGCACAAACACAATAAACCAAAATGGTTAGTGTAGGAAGGAGGGGGATATGTTAGCTTGATCACATACCATCAATTCAATTGAAATGAATCATGGATACATATCAACCTCTTTAAAAAGTGTGCAAAAAAAAAAAAAAAAAATGATTGAAAACAAAAGATAGAAAACACCATTTACTTACATTTGAAAAGATAAGCATTGTCCTTTGGAAACAAATCATGACTTTTTGGAAAAATTCTCATTTTAAAACAAAAGGAATTTTGGGAAAAGGAATTTTGAAAATGGGATTCTCTCTTGAAATTTTATGAAAAAAAGGCTTTTCAGGGGAAAACTTAAAGAAAGAGCAATTAGGGATTCATGCTTACTACCTTTATATATATATATATATATATTTGAGAATCCAGATAGTAATTTTATTATTGTAGGTGGTTTTCAATATACCACATGTTGGAAATAAAGGACCACATATATGTTGTTCTAAAATGGTGCTGAAGATTGACTTTAGCGGCAAAGAAGAATGATACCGGCAGTAAGATTGCCTGCAAGGATCAAGGACCATCACATGAAGTCACAAATGTTTACCATTTTAGTTTACTTTCATTATATATAATGAATAGGCCATACACTTACTATTTAGTTAGTCCAGCGAAATAAAATCATCAAATTAAAAGAGGACGAACTCATCCTAACAAGTCTTATTTAGGTACCTTACTAGTTTAGATAACTTTTTTGATCAATTACTAGTTTAGATAACTAAATACTTGTTAAACATGCATGTACATCCATATGAGATGACATATAGAATAGATTCCATCAACGCCACAAATATCTCAAGAAAGGTGAAGTTAAAGCATTAAAGCTGAACATGGCCAACAACATTTGGGATAGGATTCTGACTTAAACCAGAGACAGGAGGCAGTGCAGATGGTAAACTGGCAGTGCTTAACTCCAGCAGATGGAATGTTATTCTGAAAGTTTTGAGATACATCTGTTGGCGAGACTGATTAGCTGATAATGGAATAGGAAGTGACTGCCCTGGATTATGAACTTGGGGCTGCATACTCATCCCTGCATCTGGGGACTAATTATTACTATTGCCAGCAGAGTTGGATGGCAAAGCATTGCCTACAGGATTCTGAGACTTAGTTTCCATTGTAAGCAGTTTCAGAGATATTTTTCGTAGATAATCTGACTGGCTTGTGGCAGCAGTATAAATCTTTTCCTCAAACTTTATAGCAATTTTCCTAAGTTCATGTAATCCCTCTTGGCCAGAAACAGGGAGATGCCTCTTCAAAGTTTCCATTCTATACACAAAAGGAGATACTCATATTATGTTACTGACCATACAGGCATAATTAAGCTATTAAAGAAAAAAGTCCCAAATTGGTAAACTATGCTGACAGTGCAGAATTTAAAGCAACAAAATGTGAAAAGAAACCACATAAAATTTCATGAATTTTTTTTTTTTTTTGATAAGTAAATAAAATTTCATGAAATTTTAAAAACATGAACAAAAACCCAATATTTTTTTCTCTGAAAAAAATTAACAGTAGCACTTGATTGGTCTAGGTTCACTATGGAAAATCTGTCAACAGAAAATGTTTTCCTAGTCAACTAACATGATACCTTGCTTTCCATATATTAGACCCCCAAGTGTTCCTCGACGAATTGTATTCCTAGCTCCTTATTTGGGAGATGCATTCAGGTGTTTTGTTTCCAACTCCTAATATAGCACTACTAGTTCTTGTAGTCAACTCCCATGATACGACATTTGCTTTCAATATCATATCCAATTCTTATACTTGTAGATGCATTTGTCATATTTCCAAGAAATTTTATTTTTCTTCATATGAGGATCATCAACACTTACCACAAGCCTTTCTGACTTTACTTTGAATATTTGTTCTCTTCTTTTTCCACTTATGCCCTTCCTCTGTTTTTTCTAATAATTAACTGCAGTAAAATATTGGCTATGGTATGAAAAGCTACTACAAACACATGCTTTATCAAGCTCATACATGGAATGAGTAGCTAAGCATAGACACTTTATTTGGGGTGCCATAACCGTGTCATAACAGTGCCCTACAGGCTGTCTCATGTTATAATTTTTCAAAAATTGCTCATATTGCCATATTGTACCCACACCCGTGTCCATGCATCCTAGATTGAGTAGAGAGACACAAGTCCCACCAGCTAGAGCACAAATACAGGCCTAACAGAAATGTTAAAGCAAAAAACGCATTCCATATATGAGCTTAATAAACCAGAGCCACCGACGATGTCTAGGAGGCACCAGTTTTGATGGTTTGTGCTTGGAAAATTTTGTCATACCAATTACCAAACACTTGAAAATGTTTTTCTGTAAAAAGTTTTCAAAAGAAAATACTTTATTGTAAAAAATTTTACATTTGAAACATTTTACGGTAAAACAAACAAAGCGTTAATTCAGTCATACACAATATTCAAAATGTCAAACGAAAGAAAATGAGAAACCAAGCTGTTTGGAATAGCTTCGTTGTTTTCACTAGTTTATTTTGTTTAAAATGTTTATTATTTAAAAGTACAGGTGTGCTTAGAAAAATGCAAGGCTTTCAAAATCTGTACCTATGGAATGAGTTGTCTTATTTCGATTTTTGAACCTGACCAAACAGGGTAACAAATGTGTGTATGTTACAGCTTATTTTGGTGAGTTATTTTCCCCCAGCTTGTTAGATAAAATTTTATAGAGCATTACTTTTTTTTTCTTAGTATAGCTAATTAAATCCTTACTAATTAAAATGGATAGCACTTTTAAAAGTAAGCAATCTGAAATGAAAATTTAGTCTGTCACATGATTACTGGTTGTGCTGGACCTAGTCGTATGTTAAAGTAAGCTACTAATGTCACCACATGGGGATGTGTTACATCTACGCGATATCCCAAATGGACAAGTTACAATTAGAGCTCCCACATGCTTGCGCACTTCCAATGTGATATTCATTGCACTTCTACCACATAGCACCCTCACAATCTTGATGGGGGTCTCAAAGCATTACTCTTCGGTGCAGACTGCAGACTAGCTTTTCAGTTAAACTGTGTTCTTGAATGCGTGTGGCATTGAAAGTGAAGATTGTAAAATGAAATCTTCAAGTGTTCCACAACAAATTCTACCCCTAGCTCTATATTTGGGTGACGCACTCAAGTCTTTTGTTTCAAACTCATAATATAGCATTATTAGCCCTTGTAGTCAACTCCCATGATACAATACTTTCTTTCAAAGTCGTGTCTGGTTCTTATTCTTGTAGATGAATTGTCAATTTTCCAAGGATTTTTATTTTTCTTCATATGAGGATCATCTACACTTACCACATGCCTTTCCGACATTGTTTTGAATATTTTTTTTCATCCTTGCAGTTATGCCATTCCTTTTTTTTTTTTTTTTTTTTTTTTTTTTTAAAATTAACGAACTGCAATAAAATACTGGTTATGGTATAAAAAGCTACTAAAAGTACACAATTTTATCAAGCTCATATATGGAATGAAAGCACAAGTCCCATCAGCAAGCCAGAGCACAGATACAGGCCTAACAGCAATATTTAAAAACCAAACATTTCAGTTACATGCAATATTCAAAATGTTGAATGTAGAGTTAGTCAAACAAAAGACAATGAGAATCTAAGCATATGAAGACTCGAGCTTTGTATTTAGAAATAGTTTTGTTTTTTTTTTTTTTTTTTTTTTTCATTAGCTTATTTTGTTTAAAATGTTTATTATATGAAAGTATAGTTGTACATAGAAAATATGAGGCTTCCAAAAGCTGTACTTATGAAATAAGCTAACTTATTTCCATTTTTAAGGCTAACCAAACAGGGTAATAATTGTGTGTTTCTTACTGCTTATTTTGGCTAGTTTATTTCCCTAGCTTGTGTAGGTACAATTATTTTAGAGCTTTACTTTTTTTTTCTAATTATAGCTAATTAAAAAACCTTTCATATTAAAACCGGTGCACTATTAAAAATAAGCTATCTGAAATGGAAACTTACTCTTTCACATGCTGAACCTAGTTTTATGTGAAAGGAAGGAGTATTTGTCGTAACCCTAGGATTTTTTTTTTTTTTTTTTTGGGGTATGGACACATGTTGAATCTAACATGAAGAATGAAATATGAAGATACTATTGTCAGCACATGGAGATTCGTTAGTCACATCTATGTGATAAACCAAAAGGACTAGTTATAATTAGAGCTCCTACCATACTGGCATGCTCAAAAGGAAGGAGTATTTGTTGTAACCCCTAGGATTTTTTGCACGTTGTATGGACATGTGTTGAGTCTTATGTCGAGAATAAATTAGGTCTATCTGGGCGATATATAAATACAAATGAGTAGTACATGGAGCTACTATTGCTACCAAATGCAGATTCATTACTCACATCCATGTGATATCCCAAACAAACTAGTTATAATCAGAGCTCCTGCCACACTTACGTACTCAATGTAAATGTTATATTCATTGCACTCTTACTGCATAGTGCCCTCACAATCTTAATGGGGTCTTACAACATGACCCTTCAGATCAAAACTAGTTTTTGAGTTAAACTCTATGTTGTTGAATGCATGGCATCAAAATTGAAGATTAAGCAGTTAGGTTCTAACCCCCTCCAAAAAAATGAATAATTTGACCAGTTAAGCTAATGAATAGGATGTAAGGGGAATCAAAAAAAGAAAAAGAAAACGAAAGCTATTAGAGCATCTCCAACAGTGTCGGTATACTTGTTTTTTGGCTAAAATTTGGAGAGTTTGTGCATTGTTCATGCTCCAACAGATGTGGTATACTTGGATTTTTTTTTTTTTGGCTCATGAACAGTAGCCCATCAAGTCTGATGGGCTACTGTTCATTCTTCAAATGCATTTTTTCTATTATAATAATTAGGTGTTGAATAAAAAAATGTTGGAAGATGTGTAGTTGTTAAAAAAAGAATAAATAATGAATGAAGAAATAATATTTAAATGAAATAGAGAATGGGATAGAGAATCTGTTGGAAGTGTATTTGAAAAAATGGGTAGCTAAAAGGTAAAAGTCACTGTTCATTCTCCAAATAATACAAAAATTTGGAGATTCTGCTGGATATGCTCTTATAAGTTCATTTTTAACCATCAGACCCAAACACAACCCGTAAAGCTGTACCAGGTTTGTTACCGCTTATTTTAATGAGTTTATTTCCCCTTGCTTGTTTAGGAACAATTTTTAAGAGCATTGCTTTTTTTGACCTTAGCATAGCTAATTAAAACCTTATTAAAACAGGCCACACTTTTAAAAATAAGCTATCTGAAACGGAAATTAACTCTTTCACATGATTAACGGGTTGTGATGGGCCTAGTTTCATGTTAAAGGAAGGAGTATATGTGGTAACAACCCCTACGATTTTGATGAAGTTGTATGTACACATGCTGAGTTTGACATTAAGAATGTACTATGCCAATCTGGACTATATATAAATGAGTACATGGGGATGCGTCAGTAACATCTGCGTTATATCCGAAAAGAACTAGCTATAATTAGAGCTCCTGCATTATCATCACATATGTGTGATATATCAAAAGGACTAGTTATAATTAAAGCTCTAGCGCTCTCGTGTGCTTCCAATTCATGAGGATAACTAAGCTGACACAACAGGGTGATGTTATGTTCATAGCACTCCCTAGTCCCTACTACATACAGGACTCACAAAAACCTTTGATCAAAGCATTACTCTTGAGTATACAGACTAGAATGAATTTTTTTATTTCCAGTTAAACTCTGTATTCTTAAATGTTTGTGGCATCAAAAAGTGAAGATTTTGGTGTAAAGTTCTCTAATTTCCACCAAAAAAGTCAATAACTTGATCAATTAAGCTAATGAATAAATTCAATTTGATCGGATTCGGACCCAAACACAACCCGTAAACATAAATATGTAAAACAAAAACAAAAAGCAAAAACAAAAACAAAAAGCCAAAGCAAAAGAGAGAGAGAGAGGAAAATTACATCTTGTTGACGATTCTTCGACGAGAATCCGGCTGTATTTGGCTCCGCCAATCAAGAAAATCCATGGCAGCTTCTCCACCGCCGCCTCCAGGAGCTCCAACGCCGCCTCCAGGAGCTCCAACGCCGCCTACAACAGGACCTTGAGATGGACTTGGCCTCCAATTATTGTTATCCATGATGATCTAAATTTTGTAACCGAAATTCCAACCACCAAATTTATATAAAAATAATGAAAATGCCGAATAAGACCTAGGCAGAAAAGAAAGAAAAGGACATAACTTAAGGGAGGATTGTTAATTTATAAATAAAAGGTTGAAGAGTTTCAGGCAAAAAAGGATTTTGAGAGTTAGAGCATCTCCAGCAGCCTCTCCAAATTTTTGCCTAATTTTTGCCTGTTTAGAGAATGAACAGTGACATTTAGCTTTTAGCTATCCACTTTTTAAAATACACTTTCCAACAGACTCTCTATTCCTTTTTCTATCTCATTTAAATATTATTTCTTCATTCTTTCTTTATTATTTCTTTAATCTTTCTTTATTATTTTTTTATTCATTCCCAACAACTATATTTTTCAAATTCCTAACAGCTATATTTTTAAATTTCCCAACGGTAACATTTTCAAATTTTCCAACAATTATATTTTCTCAATAGCCTTTTTTTTTAAGGGTTATTTTTTTCAAATGGTAATATTTTTCAATAGTCATACTTTTCAAAAAGACTTGATAAATTTCAAAATTAACACAGATATGATAAATTTCAAATTACATCGAATTTAACCTGTAGAAAACTTTCATAAATGAAGAGAAATTTCAAATTACATCGAATCACTATATCGTTGCCACAAGTGCTCAATGAGATCCAATTGGAGTTGAAAATGAGTTTCTGTATCTCTAATTTTTTCATGGGCTGCAATGAATGCCGTAAATTGACTAAATTCTTCTGCAGGCTCATGGGACACTGTTGTAGGGATGCTTTCAGGCAATTGTTCATAATCAAAGTCTTCTGCTCCATTAGTATCACGTTCATCTTCAATTATCATGTTATGCAATATTATGCATGCCTTCATAATGTAATCAAGAGCCTCTGTTTTCCAAAGACGTGCAGGCCCACGAATGATTGCAAATCGTGCTTGAAGTACTCCAAACGCACGCTCTACATCCTTCCTTGTTGACTCCTGAGTTGTAGCAAAAAGACTATTCTTTCTACCCAGTGGAACGGAGATTGTCTTTACAAAAGTGGACCATGAAGGATATATACCATCAGCAAGATAATATCCCATTGTATAATCATGTCCATTGATTGAGTAATTCACCGAAGGTGCACGACCTTGAGCAAGGTTGGTAAATATAAAAGAACGGTCTAGCACGTTGATGTCATTATGAGACCCAGGTAACCCAAAAAATGCATGCCATATCCAAAGATCATATGATGCTACTGCTTCCAAAATAATTGTTGGCTCACGACTATGACCAGTATACTGACCTTTCCACCCCGATGGGCAATTCTTCCATTTCCAGTGCATGCAATCAATGCTTCCTAGCATCCCTGGAAATCCACGCCTTTCACCAACTCTTAGCAACCTAGCAATGTCATTGCTATTTGGAGACCTCAAGTACTCTGTAGAATAAATATCGACTATGGCTTCAACAAATTTTTTGAGACTCTCTATTGCAGTGCTTTCTCCAATTCTCACATATTCATCTGTAAAATCTGCCGCTACTCCATACGCAAGCATCCTTAGTGCGGCAGTCATCTTCTGAAGGGAAGACAAACCAAGCAATCCGGTAGCATTTCTTTTTTGAACAAAATATTCATCTTTCTCTTCTAGATTAGACTTAATACGTAAAAAAAGAGAACGACTCATTCGAAACCTCCTCCGAAATATGTTAGGAGGATATACTGGTGATTCTGCAAAATAGTCTTGAAAAAGTCTTTGGTGGCCTTGCTCATGATCACGTTGGATACACCTACGGCCTGGAACAGAACCACGACGTGATGTTGATGCCCTTTCTTTTTCTAATCTTTCTTCTTCCAATGCAAGAAGCGCAATTATCTCAAAATCATCATCGGAATCAGAGTCATTTAGAAGCATATTACGTACATAATTTGTATTACGACCCATGGACAAAATTTCCCAAGTTGCTGCCAAGTATCTAAAAAAGCATTCAAAAGGTTTACTTAGCAAAGCATTTAAACTTTTAATCTCTAGCAAAACAAGAAACAAACTCCAGAGGAATGAATGATAAATGATAAATCACAAATCAACACCATACTTCAGGCCTAGGTCTAAATAAATGTTTTTACCACAGGGAGTTCTTTGTAGAAGATTAAGAACTCCCTTATATGGCGTCCAGGATACTCACATTGCAAAAAACAATGGCTTCCCTACAGTTTAGAAACTGAGTTCTGGTTTTAGAAAGATCCTCTCCACTGAAACTTAAATAACTTCTTGCATTCATGTTGGTTGGTTATTTTAGGCCCTGTCCTTGGCCTGCTCTCAACTACCCTAGGCTGGGTACTTCCATTTTGAGGCTATCTTTAGTCTTAACCCAAAAAGCTTGCCCTCAAGCCTCTCGAACCTAATACTGAACGAACAATTTCATTGCTCCACACAAAGATATGCACTTGTTTTTTTGTTGGGCATGACACATTTGTTACTTGAGAGGAGATTTATTGAAAACAGACGAACATAACAAAATAAAATCAATGAAAATCAAATTGAAACAGCTGCCGTTTTCTTTAATTGGACCTAAAAAGTTCAGAAGTCAAGGAAGAAGATGACGCCGTTTTCTTATTCCCGTCCATTGCTTCTCTCAGAAACCTCTCTGTTGGTGTGTGTCTATATATATATATATATATATATATTCAACAACTACTGTCTAAGAAAAAATTTCCCAAGTTTCCCCTGCCTTCTCTGTTTTCCTCAGAGCAAGATTTCAATCATATTACTGTAACACATGAATCAAAATGCATTGAAAAAAAAATAAAAGAACAAGAAGAAGGAAGGAAGAAAGAAAGGGATTAAGCTCTGTATCAGGGAAGGCCTTAAGTCGAACAGTTGGCATGCAAAAATAGAGATGAAGCCAAAAAATTTATTAAAAAATAAGAAACTAAAAGGAATCAGATTAGCTTATTGACTCTAAATAAGATTGATTAAATAGCTATAGATGAGATCAAGAAACAGAGTGAAAAGAAAAACACAAATCAGAGATACATAGAAAAAACCCATAAATCCAAAACTAAATCCAGACAGTAGCAATAGCAAATCATGCAAAACCACCAATAAATTCAAACATTATTAAAAAAAAACCATGAAATCAAATTTTGGGTACCGATTTCCGCTGTCGACCGATATTCTCAGATTTCCATTGTTGACCGATGTTCTCAGATTTCCATTCTTCCTCACTGGTGGTTGAGCCACGATTTGGGCTTCAAAATATCTGGGCAGATCGTTTTGTGAGAGAGAGCTTCGTCGATTTTGAGCTTCGTCGATTTTATGCTTCACCGTCGTTTTCTGATGAGAAGCAGAGAGTTTTTTTCTGATGAGAAGCAAAGAGAGAGTTTTTTTCTAAAGAGAAGCAAGAGAGAGACGGAGTGAAGAAGAAAGAGAAAGGAAGGAAAGAGAAAAAACTATTTTTTTAATTCAACCGGTATTAGTTTAATGAGAAATATTTTTTGCAAATGCTACAGTGATCGCTACAGTGCTCTCCAGACCTGGAGAGTCACTGTAGCAAATCTAAAAAAAAAAATAGAGATAGAGAGGCTGCTGGACTTCATTTTGGGCGTGAATAGTGGTTTTTTTCTCCAAATTTTAGATATGCCTAGTGCTGTTGGAGATGCTCTTAGAATTGATCGATTGAATTGAGAGAAAGGGGAATATATAGAGATGTATGTCATGTCATGTTTGGGGTTGTTTTTGGGAAAGTTGGATTCTTTTATTAAAGCTGAACATCGATTGAAGTGAAAGTGTTCTGAATATGGAGTCATCTATATGGCTACAAAATACATACCCTATATGCTATGCCTTTTTAGGAAATATACACATCAATCAGCTGGACTTCCAAGAGAAAGTAATGCACCAAATAATGCATATAGATAGTCCACTGGTCATGAAAAGATGATGCACCAAATGTCGTTTTCGTGACTATGGGTTATGTGTGTCATCTGTCAACCGAGGGAGTAGGGGGTATTTTTCGTCCTCTTAAAAAATGATTTTCACTTGTACAAATCATTGCCTATCTATATATTTTTTAAGGGTAAAGTTTCCCCACAATCTTGTTTGGAGAAACTCTCTCTAAACTATGACGTGTCAGCACTAAAAATTGACACCTGTCCAACCCAACTAAAGCTGAAGTTCATGAACTAACTCCCGTTAGTTCAAACGTTAGACCTTTCCATATCTTTTTTTATTAAAAAAAAAAAAACTTCTCACCATCATCACCGAAACCTAAACACTCTGTCCTCTCTCTCTCTCTCTCTCTCCTTCAACGCAAATCCCTTCTCCATCTCAATCCTTTGTTGCAGACCGTTTTTCCCTTTCTTCAATCGTTTTCAATCCCAACTAATCCTCCCTCCACCGGTTCCCCTGATCTATCTCTTGTTTTCGATGGTCCCACCCATCAACCACTCTCCATCGTTCCACTCATCAAATCCCTTCCCTCTCTATCGGCACTACTCCCTCCAAAACTTATTTTAACATTTACGAAGAAAAAAAGAAATTTTGAAATTTATGTTTATGTGTACACATCGTGGTTGTCGTTTGGATGGCGATTGGGTCGGATCATGGGCATCTTCGAACAAAGGCGAAGCAACAACTATTCGTAATTGTTCCAATTTGGGTATTGGTGAATCTCTTCTCTGGCCCGGTGCTCTTTATAGTTTTTTGGGTATGGGTATGAGATTGTTTTTCCCGTACGGGTATGCAATTGTTTCCGGTATGATTGTTTTTCCGATATGGGTATGTGATTGTTTCCTGTATGGGTATGTGTGTTTTTCCTATGGGTTTGTGATGGGTTGTTCAGGCTGGCCGATGGCTTTGGGCTATGGATTTGCAATGGGTCATGATGGTAATGGACCAGTGGTGGTTGTTTGACCGATTTGGGTTTGGGTTGGGTTGATCCAGAGTGGGGGTTGATCCGGTTTCTAGTGTTTTTAAGGATTTTGTTGATGGTGGTTGGGGGTTACATATTTGGGTGGCAATTGTTCAGAGTTTGGATCGGATTTGGATGCGATTGTTCATAGTTTGGGTCGGAGTTGGGTGGTGTTTGGGTTAGATTTGGTGGGTTTGTGTGTGTTTCGGTGGTTGGCGGTGGCAATTTTTTTTGGAGTAATTTTGGTGGTGATAGAAGAGTGGCTGAGTTTTGGTGGATGGTGTTATGTGGGAACGACGGAATGAGTGAGAGAGAGAGAGAGAGAGAGAGAGAGGACAAAGTGTTTAGGTTTAGGTGATGATGGTGAGAAGCTTTTTTTTTTTTTTTAATAAAAAATGATATGGAAAGGTCTAACGTTTGAACTAACGGGAGTTAGTTCTTGAATTTCAGCTTTAGTTGGGTTGGACAGGTGTTAATTTTTAGCGCTGACATGTCATAGTTTAGAGAGAGTTCCTCCAAACAAGATTGTAGGGAAACTTTATCCATTTTTTAAAGTAAAATGGTTTAGTCCAGTTATACACCACATCGGCATTTCGTTAAGCCACGTAGGACATAAACTAACATATATAAATGAAGAGATGAAAAATAGTACATTTTGCAAAGTTTATGGACCAAAAAAGAACTTTTGAAAGTTTAGAGATGACAAACAAACTTTTATGAAAGTTTAGAAATAAAAATATATTGAGAGAGAGAGAGAGAGATGTTGGGGATATTACACAAAATAATAATGGAAGAACAAGGTTAACACAAAAGACAAACAGAAAGTAGATAACTTGGAGGCATTATATCGTTTTCCTTAGACAATATTTGCCCCCCACACTATTGTTGCTAAAGGTTTATTGCAAATTTATCCCCAGGATACAACCAAGATGTTAGGTTCTACAGATAGCAATTCTAGAAAATAACCACAAGATTTCTTGTGTTTCTCTCTTACTTACTATTTTTTTCAAGTGAACATAAGCCTCTATTTATACCCATAGGGTTATGTTTCATCAAAATGCATGTATGGAGAGTTAAAATGTTTCATAAAACCATTAACAAGGCTTGAAACCTCTTCAACCTTTTTGAACTGTCACCAGAAAGTTCTGCAGAAAATATTGTTTCACGATTTTTGATCGGTCGAACAGGAATCGAACAGCGATTGAGACATATAGAAACTCCATGAATTTTTCTTTACCATTTTCAATCGATTGAGCCAAAGCTTCAACCGATCGAAAATACTAATTTTTGAATTTTCACTTAGAAAATTCCAGAATTTGAATTTTCACTTTATGAAACCATACTCTCCAAACTCAAACATTATTATTACAACTTATCCTTGTATATACTTATATATACAACAAGAGAGAGATATCAAGATTGAGAAAGAGGAAGTGTTTTTGGCAGCTTTAGGCCAATACTCAGCGGCTGGACCTCTCTCTCTCTCTCTCTCCTCTATAAAAATTGAATAAAGTAAAAAAGGAAACAAAAAATATTAAAGGTCCATGCAACTTGATTGAGCGCCTTACATTCACTCCTTTACCAATCTCACTTATAAACCACTTTTGTCGTCCAGAAACTAATTTCTTCACTATATTCCACTTCGGGACACTATTCTCTCTCTCTCTCCCCTCTCTCCCTCTCTTACACACACACACACAAAATTCATAGCTTCTAGCAACAACCTTACTAATCAGTAACATCCAATAAACTTGATTTCCTTTTTTCTTAAACAATCTTATGTTTTTTTTTAGAGTGTAATGATATTGGTTATAATTTGATTTTTCTTTCACTTCAATAACCCATATGGTGAGTTTCACAAAATTTTAGTAATAAGTGATGGAAACATAGCAAACCAAATATAGCCTTATTTTGAGACACTGAAAAGATGGTAATCCAACTTTAAACATGTGTTCTTATTCATATAACTCAAGGAAATTACTTATTCTGCATTTTCAATTGTGATCCTTAAGGTTATGCTTAATCAAAAAGATCCAAAATGGTTTCAATTTTTCATGAAAATCGTACTAAAAATTTAGCATGCGTTACATAGAAAACATGACATGTAGAAAAGATGATGGAAGAAATAACTTAAAGACTCTAGAGACTACTTTAACATAATGGAAAGATAGTAGTCTTATAAGAATAATACAAGAAAGAGATGACATAAAAAGACAAAAGAATATAATAGGAGAAAGAGAAGTGAAAGAAATGATGGAAAGGCAAAACAACAAAGAAACTAGTTCTATACAAAATATACGTAAAGAGATGAACAGAGATAAAGACATGATAAGGAAAGAGAAAGAAAATGAAGGTTTGGTAAACTTAGTCAACAAAGAAAGAAAAGATAATTCCAAAAAGAGTAATAGTTTCAAAGAAGAAATTGATGAAAGACTAAAATCAATTGAAAGAACTATGCTGGCCTATACCCAAGACAATAGTTTAGTAGAATTAGCTAAAAAAATAGAAGTTTTGAATTCACCTATAGAGAAAAAAGAGATAGAAAAAGACATAACAATTGTAGAGATTATTGAGTTATCAGATAATAAGAAACTCGACAGACATACTAAAAACACTATTTGTCATAAATGTAAAGAATATGGGCATACTAAATAACAATGTGATAGACATAATAAAAATGTAAAACGTATAAGTAACCTAGAGTTTAAGAAAGACATAATAAATGAATTAATGGAAATATTTAATGTTACGCAAAAAGAGATAGACCAAGTAATGAAAAGGAAGAATTAAAATCAGCCAACCCACTCAAAATTTATAAAAGAAAAAGGAAACAAAAAGACATAATAATGAAATTGATAGATAATCTACCTAATCACCTAAAAGATAAAAAAGGCTATTTACTAAAATTGAAAGATTCTATAGATATACTTATTGCTTGTGTTAAGTGTAGGAAATATGGACACCATGTTACAGGATGCGGAAAAAGAGAAAAGGCTAAGAAAGAAAAGGATATAAAAGAAAAGACAAAAATAAAGCAAGATGGAATAAAAATAAAACTACTAACTCTACAAGACTTAATGACAGAAGCAAAAATAATAAAATAAGAAATTAAAGAAGATGATTCAACGGACAGGATAAAATATTGCAGAAATAATAAATCTAAAAGAACTTTCTAAACCCATGATAGACCCCCCCCCCCCCCAATTAGAAAAAGATGATAGCAATAGAGAAAATTTTTTGAGTTTAATTGATAAAGTAATTTTTTAAAAATGGCATACAGAAATCACTTTAGTAATTAATAAAGAGTTCTCTTTGAAAAAAATTGTTTTAATAGATTCAGGTGCTGACATAAATTGTATACAAGAAGGATTAATACCTTTAAAGTATTATGAAAAATCATTTGAAAGATGAACTCAGGCTAATGGAGAAAAGCTCATAATTAATTATAAAATTAATGTGCTAGTTTTTAGATTCACCTCACCCCTAATCCTGACAGAAATTCGTTCATTTAATAAAGTCTCTATCCTAAAAGATATTAAAATAGAAGGAATTTGTAGAACAAATGATGACCAATTGACAGATAGTGACATAAAGAAGTTTAGACAAGATATAGAGACAGAAATAGGAATTTCCTCTCATCCTCCCACTACTTTGCATAAGCACCGACATATAGTCCAGACACCTGGTGTACAACAATTCAATGGAAAACATGCAAAAGATAGAATTATGATTACAATTTCTTTTAGTCAATATGTATGGACTAGCAGTGTGAAAGAGATACCAAACAAAATTATAATAAAAGACATATATATACACTTTATAGTATCCTCAAATACTCATATAAAAAATGTTTTAATAATAGAAGTCTTGACAGATTCTCCTTCACTAACCATTAAAGAAAATATTAATTGTGGTAATTTCTTAAACAAAGACAGATTTAATTTCTTAACAGTTAATCACGACTCCTTGATAGATTTTCCCCAAACTATTATAGTGGTTAATGAAAGACTTTATGGAGAAGCTTTATTTCACATATTCTCGCAGAATGAGAGATTTAGTAATATATATAAAACGGACAGAATTATAGCAGACTTTGTAAAGTTTTTGAATTCCAGTCATTCTGATATTGACAGACTTCATCATGACTACTCTTATGCCGCTACTCAGTGAGAGCACAAAGGTGTAAAGCTTTGTCATCATTATTTGTATTACTTGTTAATGTACTCAAATTATTTGTATTATTATAGTTATAATTATAATTATTCATATCACTATCAGAGTCAGAATCTATTTCATAATCCATATTAACATTTGTTAGAAACTGAAAAGAATGTGGATGGACACCCAAAGTGGGCATGTCCTTCTGTATACCTCAGATTGTAACATCTAGGAGTTATGGAGTAATGGTTTAGACCATTACTCTACCCCACTAAGTCCATTATTCCACTTAATATTAATGGAGTGGTGTGTATATAAATACCAAGAGTGGTATCCATTGTACAGAAAAACAAATTCCACATTTCTCACAGTGTTTACAGAGTGTTGTGAGGTTCTTAAGTTGTGAGTTATGTTTGCATCACTCTAGTAGTGTGCAACACCGTCGGAGAAACGTTTTTGGTTCGTGGGTTGCACAAATTAGAATTCAAAATGTGTTTGAATAGCTGATCTACGTGGAGGCTGGCTCTAGACAACGTAGAACAATCTCAAGGCTCTTGTGTGATCGTCGGTTTAGGCCGAGAGAGGTATGCCGAAAAACCAATTATTTATATTCCACTGCAAGTCTCTGTTTTTTACATTGGTATCAGAGCTTTTATAGGTTGTTCTCGATGTCATAGGCATATATGATTAGTTCTTAATACGTTTTATGCTTCTGTGATATGCTATGAATTTCTATGCACCTCACATGGCCTTCAATGGCAAGTTTTGATTCTGAGTATTTCGTGCCTTGAAATTAATATATGTTTTTTATATTACATGTATTAATATCTACCTTAAATTTCGTAGCAAATCTCTAAGTGTGCCATGAGATATAGTTTAACAAAACTTAGAACACCGAAAATTTAAGGACAAAACTGCTCTTATATGATTTCTATTTACAAAATATGATTTCATATGATGAATCTATGTGTTATAAGCTTTAAATCGGTATATGGTACATTAAAAATGGACTTGAAATGAAGAAAATATGAAACTTTGAAGTTTATGTCTGAAACTCGTTTTTTACTGTAAGATAACTGATGTTGGAGGTTGAAGACAACCACGTGGGCCTGTGGCAGTTCCACTTGCATTAAGGCCTAAAGTGGTAGCCAATCAAAAATCACAAGGGGGTTCCACAGATGTTTGTTATATTAAAAAAAAATAACTATACACGTGTAATAGTAATACACACCACTCTTTTGAAAGTAGTGTAAATGTACAGTGCCTATGTGCCTTTTTTTTGGGGATCTTTGTCTCTTGTGAATTTTTTAAACTAGTCACTAACCCGTGCGATGCACGGGATAATTAAACAAAATTTATACACATTCACTTTTATTGGTACAATCATTTGAAAATAATTCTAACTAATACATTTAAAAAAGTTAGTAATTTATCCCCCACTATTAGTATACAGACACCAAGTGCGGTCGTCGTAGCCCTTTGAAAGAACCTTCCCCAATTGGACCTTATAAAAAAAAAAAAAAAAAAAACACCCAATTAACAAAATTGATCCAAAAGGGTCTAAAAAGCACACAAAATCAATTCAAAAAACAAAAATATGAGACAAAGTAATTACTTTCCGCTGCCAATGAAATCGTCTTTTGTATTGCTTTTCCAAACAGCAGCACTTATCTCTCTAAGGCCTTCAATTAACAAAAACACAAACTTCTTTTGGAATACCGGAGTATTATGACCATCTATACACACATACACAAAAAACAAAATCAGCATAACTCACTATAACTCTATAGAAGCCTAAAAAATATAAAGAGAAATTAAAGGGGTTGAATTTGATATTTACGTTTGGAGAGAGAGAGTTTTCAGAAACTATGGCTTTATATTTCTTAACTTGAGAGAGAGGTAAGGTTGCTAGGGTTTTATTTCTTAACTTGAGAGAGGGGTAAGGTTGTTAGGGTTTTGAGGTGTTATAATATTTTTATTTTTATTTTTATTTTTTATTTTTTAAATATTGTGCTGACGTGGAAAATTGTGGTGCCAGCAGAGGCTTCGGTTTTATATATATATATAGATAAGCCTACTGCATCGAACATGCCAGGTTATCAAAAAAAAAAAAAATATATATATATATATATATATATTATAACATTTAAAAAGCATGGCAATGTGAATATGTTTTTGAATAATGTTTCTAGTTTAAATAACATGAAGATGAAAGATTCATTATTCTTAGATTTAAAGAGCTGCTACATTTTACTAATGATGATACAAATTCTAGTTGTGGATATATTTTTAAGAAATATTTGTATGAATATCAATGGATATTGGGACATTCTTAAATGCTATGGAATTGATATAATTTCTAAATTGTTTAATTCCATGATTATTTATTAGTGAAATATGGTATATTTACACAACGTTAAATATTATATTTAATGCGACCAAGAAATAATTATTTCTTAGTGAAATAATAAAATGCCTATATGAATTGTTCTCACGAGTTTAAATTGTGATAGCATATTTGACTTAATAGTTAATTGATAAAATTGGTGAATTGTTTTCAATACATATATTTTGTAAATATGTTTACAATTGAAATATGGAATAATAGGAGTATGGTTGAGTTGCGTTATCTCCCATACATAATTTTGCACGAATAGATTAAAATTAAGCTTAGTAATAGACACTAGTGGCGCAAGAGATTATTAAGAACCTTAGCGAATTTTTGATCTTGTGACGTGTGTTGATTATCTAAGTTTATTTTAGATCGAACGTCAAAATTTTTGAAATGTGTTTGTAATGTCCCATTTGTGAAATTTTGTAGTGAAATGACTTCTAAAGGTATAGTTGCTGATCTCAATAAAGGAGAGAAATTGGATGGTGAAAATTACAATATTTGGCACCGCAAAATCCAGTATGTGCTGAATGAGCAAGAAGTCCTAGAGACTCTAACTCATTCATTGAGTAAACCCAATGAGGGAAGCACTGAGCAACACCAACATGATCTTGCTGCCTATGAAAGTTGGCGCAAGAAGGACTTGTGTGCGTGCCTTACAATGTTAAGCAGCATGCATAACGACTTGATTGGTGAATTTGAGTAGTATACAACTGCACAAGACATGTGAAAAGCTCTAAAGCTAAGATATGAAGGGACATCAGCCACTAGACTACGTGGCTTAACAATGAAATTTGATTCATATAAGATGCGCTCTGAACATACGATGAAGTAGCATCTTAGGGCAATGTCCTCCATGATTCGAGAGCTCAAATCAGCTGGAAACAATCTTACTGACGAACAACAAGTCCAGGCAGTGATTCGTTCACTACCAAGTTCATGGGAGTAGTTTTGACACATAATGAGAACATCAAAACATTTGATGATGTGGCTCGTCACTTGGAACTTGAAGCTGAGTGCCTTGAAGCAGCCAAGCCGATTAGTTCTATGCACATGGCTGAGACTAGCTCGCCTAAGGCATCTAGGCCTAAACGCAAGCAACTTGATTACGCTCCTGGACAAGAGAGACCTAATGGGCCATCGCCTAAGAAGGCTAAGTTTGTCAAGTGCAATACTAGAGGAAAGCGCGCAAAGAAGGACAAGTCTAAGTTGACTTGTTATAATTGCGGAAAGAAAGGACATATTGTTTGTGAATGCACTGAGCCAAAAAATGTAACACCTAATCCTACATCTCATCATGTTTTGTAACTAGTCATGTCCTTGTTGCTAATTCCGCTCCTATGTGGACTGTAGACTCAGTGGCAACAGAACATGTAGCAAGAGATAGAGTGGGATTTGTGGAGTACCGCCAGATTCCTGTTGGCAGTAGAGACATCAAAGTGGGAAACGGAGCTAGTGTGGAGGTACTTGGAATAGGTACCTACAAGCTAGAATTGCGAGGTGGTCGCACTCTGTTACTCAATGACGTATTGTATGCTCCAGAGATCCGGAGGAACTTACTTTCCGTAGTTACTTTGTTAAGACTTGGTTTCCGGTTTATTTTTGAGAATAATTATGCTTTATTGCATTTGGGAACAGTTTATTATGGTCGTGGTTTTATTTCAAATGGTTTTTTAATCTTGGATATTGAATATTATAATAATGATAGTTCAATTTTTTTGACTCCATCTGAAAATGCTTCTGATAATTCAAGTATATGGCATGCTAGGCTTGGTCATATAGGGCAAGAGAGGATGACTAGGTTAGCTAGAGAAGGCCTTATGGGCAATCTCGCTAAGATCACTTTGTCCACATGTGAACATTGTCTTGTGGGAAAGTAAAAAAGAAAACCATTTGGAAAAGCCACAAGGGCATCTTTTCCATTGCAACTAATCCACTTTGATATATGTGGTCCAATGAATGTGAGGGCAAGACATGGTGGTTTCTACTTCATCACATTTATAGATGACTATACACGTTACGGTCATGTCTATTTGATTTCTCATAAGTCTGAGGCTTTAGATTGCTTTAGACGATACATGAGATTGGTTGAGAATCAATTAGACAAGAGCATTAAGGCTCTCAGAACTAATCGTGGGCGTGAGTATCTATTTGAGCAATTTAAGGAGCTCTGTGATGAAAAGGGAATTGCAAGGCAGTTAACGATGCCTTTTACACCGCAACAAAATGGTGTGGCAGAAAGGAGAAATCGAACACTACTAGAGATGGTTAAGTCAATGATGGCGCAAGAAAACTTACCGATTTCGTATTGGGGGGATGCACTTTTGACTGCAGCCTATATACTTAACCGAGTGCCCTCTAAATTAGTATCTTCCACACCTTATGAACTATGGACCGGTAAGAAACCTGATTTGAATAACTTGCGGCCATGGGGTTCAATAGGTTATGTTCACAATACTTCTCATATATATGGGAAGTTAGGGCCTAGAAGAAAGAAGTGTATCTTTATAAGATATTCTGCGCATTCCAAAGGCTATGTGTTGATAGGTGAACAACCTGATGGAAGTGTGATTGAATTAGAGTCAGTGATGTTGATTTCATTGAAAGTGAATTCCCTAACATAGGTGAGGTTGAAAAGAACTTGACTCTTTATGAAATGATGGATCAAGAGGTAAGTGCCCCAAGTAGACTAGTAGAGGACAAGGAAGAAATTCCTGAAACTCCTAAAGACAGTGGGAGTGACTCACAACCTAGTACACCACTAGAAGTTGATCCACAAAAACCTCAGTCATGTAGAAGCAACCGAGGAAATATTCCTCGTCATCGTTTTGAGATTGAGGGGGAAGCTTTCATGATTGCTTCACAGGACGATGATGAGCCAACAACTGTGCAAGAGGCTCTCTCATCTTCTGTTAGTGATGAGTGGATGAAAGCAATGAATGATGAAATAGAGTCTATGAGGACTAATCAGGTCTGGGATTTGGTAGACCTACCGTCAGGGCGTAAAGCAATTGGGAACAAATGGGTTCTTAAAATCAAACGCAAGGCGGATGGGTCAATAGAAATGTATAAAGCTCGATTAGTGGCAAAAGGATACACTTAAAAGGAGGGTGTTGACTACGAGGAAACCTTTTCTCTGGTTGTGAGGTTTGCCTCTGTTTGACTCATTCTAGCCATTGTTGCAAACTTGAATTTGGAATTATATCAAATGGACGTTAAGACAACTTTTCTCAATGGAGAACTAGATGAAGAAATCTATATGGATCAACCTATTGGCTTTGTGACCAAAGGTCAAGAGCACAAAGTGTGCAAACTTAAGCGATCCATATATGGTTTAAAGCAGTCATCTAGACAGTGGTATCTGAGATTTCATAGAGCCATTCTATTGAATGGGTTTACGATGATCGAAGAAGATCATTGTGTCTACGTAAAACGATCCAAGGGAAGTTTCATTATTGTCATTGTATGTCGATGACATATTACTGGCAGGTAATGACATAGAGATGATTATCGCCACAAAAGGGTGGTTGTCCTCTAACTTCGAGATGAAGGACATGGGTGAGGCAGATTATATTCTAGGGCTTAAAATCCTTAGGGATCGCTCAAAGAAACTTTTAGGTTTATCATAACAAACCTACATTAAGAAAGTTCTTGAGTGTTTCCAAATGCATAATTGCAAACCCATAGATACTCCAATTGCCAAAAATGAGAGCTTAAGCCTGGATATGTGTCCTAAGACTAAAGATGAAAAAGAAAAGATGGCTTGTGTTCCTTATGCTAATGCAGTTGGAAGCTTGATGTATGCAATGATGTGTACTTGGCCTGATATATGTTATGCTATTGGATTAGTCAGTAGATTTCAGTCTAATCCAGGACTTGCTCATTGGAAAGCTGTCAAGAGGATATTAAGGTATCTAAAAGGGACAGCGGACTACGTCCTTTGTTATTAGGGTTCAGATTTGCGTATGATTGGCTATAGTGATGCTGATTGGGGTAGTGACCTAGATGAACGTAAATCCACATCTGGATATGCTTTCTTGCTGAATAATGACGCCATCATTTGAAGTAGCAAGAAACAACCCTGTATAGCATTATTAACTATGGAAGCAAAGTATGTAGCATGTTCAGCAGCTGTTCAGGAAGCAGTTTGGTTGAGGAGGTTCTTTCAGAATCTTGAGGTTGTCAAGGATGCCTCGGATCCCATTACGGTACATTGTGATAGCATGACAGCACTTGCCTATGCTAAAGATTCTAAGTATCATGGTAGAACCAAACACATTGATATACGATATCACTACATTTGAGACATGGTTGCTCACAATGAAGTGGTTCTAAAACACATTTCTACAAGCCCCATGATTGCTGATCCTCTTACAAAGCCTATAGGAAGGGATGTCTTTTAGACTCATGTTAGGAGTTTAGGGCTACGTAGAATATGATGATATGTTGTTTTTTAGTTACCATTTATTGTACTTTTTTGGGATATTTTGTTTTAAATACATATGATGTTATTCAGTTAATAATATATATGTTTACACACACATATACCACATAATGAGTTTTGTGGTATGAAAGGTATGTCGGCAGGTTTAGGTCGGCTCACTCACACGAGCGATCACCTCTGGCACTTGAGTAGTGAGCAGAGATGAGACATTGTGTCATTCAATGCTTATGTAGCATATATAGATGGTTGACACAAACAGTTGTCGCCTTAGTTGGGACTAAGATGAGGTCTATAATATATTTATCTTGATTAGACCGTACATGGATAGCCCATGATCCATGTAGCCTGTGGTTAATCAGATGCAAGAAATTATTTGATTCCTGAGGTGGCAAGTGAATAAAGGACTCGAGTTAGGCGCTTGAGTAGCGACTAGACTAAGATTTGTACGGTGTATAGAGTTAAGACATACGCTCTTGTTTAAAAGAACTCCACCATAGCATGTATTTCATACTACATGTGCTTGCTTGACCAAAAGCGGAGGTGAGAGAATAAATCCCTGCTTCTTCACCGTGTGAGTCCCATGGATCTTTCATTAAGATCCTACTTATGCCCTTGTTACTTTTGACTATGTCATGAAGCTGAGGTTTTGATGTCTGCTACTTTGACATGTTATCCATGGCCACGTTGGATTCGGTCTAAAGAGACATTACTGGGAAAGCGATTAGACCAAAGTTAAAGGACATGAGTGCAAAGGGAAGACTATTTTTTTTAACACATCCTTATATTTGTACTCACTATCGACAGGTTATAGTGCTTAAGGTAGTGAAATAATCGTGAGTACATCTAGATAGTTATGATGGATCAAGCATAAGTCTGAGTATTAAACTCAAGAGGGGTTAGAGATGCTTGATCCAATGTGTTAATATATGTTTAGGGCATAACAAAACACTTTAGGGATGTTGCTATGCTGGTCTTGGTATAAGATTTAGTATAGTGCTCCCAAATTTGTTTTTTTCAAGTGTGCTCGGCAGTCGCACAACCTATTTGCTAGTATGAACGCACTGAGAAACACATTGAGAGATGGATAATAGGGCCATGCCTACAGTGGATGAGTGGGAGATGTTAGAAATTGAAAAGAATATGGATGGACACCCAAAGTGGACATGTCCTTATGTATACCTCAGATTGTAACATCTAGGAGTTATGGAGTAATGGTTTAGGCCGTTACTCTACCCCACTAAGTCCACTATTCCACTCAATATTAACACCAAGAGTGGTACCCATTGTACAGAAAAATGAATTCCACATTTCTCATAGTGTTTACAGAGTGCTGTGAGGCTCTTAGGTTGTGGGTTATGTTTGCATCACTCTAGTAGTGTGCAATACCGTTGGAGAAACGTTTTTGGTTTGTGGGTTGCACAAACTGGAATTCAAAACGTGTTTGAATAGCTGGTCTACGTGGAGGCTAGCTCTAGACAACGTAGAACAATCTCAAGACTTCTGTGTGATTGTAAGTTTAGGCCGAGAGAGGTATGCCGAAAAACCAATTATTTATATTCCGCTGCAAGTCTTTGTTTTTTACAACATTTAACCAATTATTGTCTGTATCTCTTATGCTATAACCTTCATCATAATCAATATCATCATAGTCCATGTTTCTAATTAGTGTGTGCCTATCTTAAGTGTAAACAAGCAAACAGATGATGATATTGTAATATAGTTAAGGAAAAAGAAAAAAGCTCTTATAATAGCCCTTTCTCTCTCCCTTAGAAAGAATCCTGTAAACCTTTCCCTCTTGTAATCTTGTAACCCTTTCCTTCATACAGAACTTTGTAAACTTTCAAGCAGATTTTATTTTGTAATCTTGTAACTCTTCAAACAGTGTTTTATTTTCAAGCTTGTACTATATGTCGATGCCTATGCCAAAAAGCAGTAGGAAGATTAGAACAAATTTCTGCCTTAATCTGTTGTCTAAACAATTTTATTTTATGATTTAATATGGGGTCTATCAATTGATCGGCAATTCTTTCATATATTATTTCTGACTTTAAAGATTCCAAATGTCTATTTTTTCTGTCAATTCTTCCTCTATCAATTTCCTTTATTATGGAAGTATTAGTAAGTGAATAAATTTCTTTCAGGATAGGCGGAAAAATGAATTTGAATAGTATGTCTTTTCCTAGCACATTAGTTTTAATCTCTTCTTTTGTTGTTAAAAAAGGGTAAAGAAAAGCCATAAAGGGATTGCCTAAAATGATTTTTTCTCTAATGTACTAAATATCAAAGTCAAAAACACTTAAAATAGCTTGCCATCTAGCAAAACTTTGTTTAGAGACAAGATTTTGAACATCTTTTTGTAAAACTTCTTTAGCACTTTTACAATAAACTCTAATTAAAAACTTTTGATTAAAAAGATCATTTTGGAATTTGAAACACATAATATAACAGATCACTATTCATCTACAATAGATCACTATTCACCAACATACATGAATAGCTTCCAGACAAATCCAAGACAGTCCAGACAGATGTTCATAAGTCACTACTATTTACAACCATGCATGAAAAGAGATCTAATAGATCCCCAGACAGACTACTAATCATCAGTAGCAATTTCTATAATATTCTACAAGTTTTCACCGACAGATTAACTTGAGTTAGTTTTACTTACTCAGGTTACTTTGGAAGACTTACTATGGTTCACTTCATCTATAAAAGAAAAGGACTCCGAAGACAGAGAACAAGTTTTTGTAGAAAAAGATGCTATATCACTGTTAGATATGAGAGAGAGGGGAATATATAGAGATATATGTCATGTCATGTCATGTTTGGGGTTGTTTTTGGGAAATTTGGATTCTTTTATTAAAGCTAAACATGGATTGAAGTGAAAGTGTTCTAAATATGGAGTCATCTATATGGCTACAGAATACCCTATATGCTATGCCTTTTTAGGAAATATACACGTCATTACAGCTGGACTTCCAAGAGAAAGTAATGCACCAAATAATGCATATAGATAGTTCATTGGTCACAAAAATGATGCGAAAAGATGATGCACCAAATATCGTTTCGTGACTATGGGTTGTGTGTGTCATATGTTTTATAAAACCGTTAACAAGGCTTGACACCTCTTCAACCTTTCTGAATAGTCACCAGAAAGTTTTGCAAAAAATCTTGTTTCATGATTTTCGATCGGTCGAACAGGAATCGAACAATGATCGAGACATACATAAACTCATGATTTTTTATTTACCATTTTCAATCGATCGAGCCAAAGCTTCGACCGATTTGGCTCGATAAATAGAAAATACTAATTTTCGAATTTTCACTTAGAAAATTCTAGAATTTGAATTTACGCTTTATGAAACCATACTCTCCAAACTCAAACATTATTATTACAATCTATCTTTGTATATACTTATATATACAACAAGAGAGAGATATCAAGATCGAGAAAGAGGAAGTGTTTTTGGCAACTTTAGGCCAATACTCAGTGGCTGGACCTCTCTCTCTCTCTCTTTCTTCTCTATAAAAATTGAATAAAGTAAAAAAGGAAACAAAAAATATTAAAGGTCCATGCAACTTATTGAGCGCCTTACATTCACTCCTTTACCAATCTCACTTATAAACCATTTCTGTTGTCCAGAAACTAATTTCTTCACCATATTCCACTTCGGGACACTATTCTCTCTCTCTCTCTCTCTCTCTCTCTCTCACACACACACACACAAAATTCATAGCTTCTAGCAACAACCTTATTGATAAGTAACATTTAATAAACTTGATTTCCTTTTTTCTTAAACAATCTTACGTTTTTTTTTAGAGTAATAATATTGGTTATAATCTGATTTTTCTTTCACTTCAATAACCCATATGGTGAGTTTCTTGAAAAATTAATAATAAGTGATGGAAACACAGCAAACCAAATATAGCCTTATTTTGAGACACGGAAAAGATGGTAATCCAACTGTAAACATGTGTTCTTATTCATATAACTCAAGGAAATTACTTATTCTGCATTTTCAATTGTGAGAAAATGTATGTAATTTTCTATGTAATGCATGCTAAATTTTTAGTACAATTTTCATGAAAATTGAAACCATTTTGGATCTAAACTTATTATTTCCTATTCTACTTTAGAGAAAGTTTCTCTACAATCTGAATTGGAGGAAGTCTCTCCAAACTGTGACGTGTCATTATCAGAGAATGACACCTGTCCCACCCCACTAAGACTTAAATTCAAGAGATAAATCCTATTAACTCAAATGTTAGCCACTCTCCCGTTCAAATTTTTCGCCTTTCAGAGCAACCAAATAGACCACACAATAGCCATTTTGTAGTTCATTTGACAGACTCAAAAGCTTATTAAAAAAAAATTCCAACAGAGAACCAAAAGGGCAAAGAGAACTCCAAACAAAACAAAAATTCAATACATCAAAATTTAGAAAATTGTTAATGTATAAAAATCAGCAAAAACATTTTCAATTTTGAGGAGTCAAACTAAAGAAGTAGAATAAATTAGTGCACTTTGTTTTTGAAAAGATTGTTGTTTTTGTTATTTTTTGTGGTTTAAAAAATGGACGCTTTGGGTGGAGGCCTTGGCGGGCTCTGGAACTCAAACCATCCCTTCAGAAAAAGACCCAAAAAACCCGATTCCAAATCCACATCCTCCGATTCCGCAACTGCAACTGGCAGAGCCGGTTACCGATTTCCATTGAAGCAAGCCGTCACGCTGGCTCGCTCGCTCTCGCCAGCGACACCATCGCTCAACTCAGGGAGTGGTGGACTAAGCAAGAGCCTTTGAACTCTAATTCCAATGCTCTCACTGAAGTCATTGGAAACTCAAAGTTGCTCCTTTTTCTTTATTTTCCCCCTTTTTTTTTTGTTATGTTGTGTTTGGTTGTTGAGAAAATGAGGGGAAAAAGAAGTGTGAAGTTTGAAACTTTTGAGAGTTATGTGTTTGTTGTCCTCTATTTGGGTGCCAATGGAAGTGTTTATCTAAAAGTAGAAATAATTAACAATTTTTTGAATTTTGATGTATTGAATTTTTGTTTCGTTTGGAGTTCTCTTTGCCCTTTTGGTTCTCTGTTGGAATTTTTGTTTAATAAACTTTTGAGTTTGTCAGATGAACCACAAAATGGCTATTGTGTGGTCTGTTTGGTTGCTTTGAAAGGCGAAAAATTTGAACGGGAGAATGGCTAACGTTTGAGTTAATAGGAGTTATCTCTTGAAAAATTTGAGTCTTAGAGGGGTGGGACAGGTGTCACTCTCTGATAATGACACATCACAGTTTGGAGAGACTTCCTCCAATTCAGATTGCAGAGAAACTTTCTCTTTCTACTTTTTGCTAAACTTTCATTTCCCTATTCAACATTCTCTCCCGCTCTGTGTCTTTCTCATCAATATGGATATGTGCAAGTGCAATTGTGCAAGAGCAGCAAACAAAGACTGAAGTGGACTGATCAAATCATTGTAAATTTGCTTGGTTTTTGGGCTCCTTCCTCAACACAAAGATAGGAGATCTGATGTTTTTGGGGTCACTGTTGGTGTCTAGGCTTCACCACTTTAGGCTTGAGAGCATTTTCAAAAGCAAAAATCTCTCCTCTCAACTCTGAAACAAAATCTCTCTCTCTCTCTCTCTCTCTCTCTCTTTTAAACACAGCATTTGAAGTTTTAATGAAAAACTGCTAAAAACCGGTTTAACTGTACTGGTTTCTAGTTTTTCCGATTAAACTGGCGATTTTCGGTTTTTAACAATTTTTCTTCTATTTTTGGTTTTTAACAATAACCAGACCGAATTAATGCCCGGTTTCCGGTTAAACCAATTGAACTGGCCGGTTTAGTTCGGTTTTTAAAACCACAGTACCCATGTGCTTTTCTGGTAACTTTCAAGGTGATTTTGTTTTTTAAAATTTCTCGGGAATTTAATAGAAAAGAAATATTATTTTTGCTGGTTTTGGGGGTGTTCTTGACCTATATATATGCATTGGTTCTTGTCGTAGGAAGCCTGTAGATTTCGTGTATAAATCCTTTTTGGGTTGTCTATTATAATTTATAATTCATTCATGTTGAGTATATCCTCTGAAAGTCATTGTTGGGCTAGATCTCTGTTTATTTCTCCTCCCATCAAGTTTCCTCTGAAAATATCTAGGTTTTATTTTTATTTTTAAGTACCATTACTTAACTATATATTTATCTACTTAAGCTATTTTGACTGTTTTAAATGAATGAGGTTTAGTACTATGCAGGATCCTTCTCGTGCATGCTATGGACCAAAGCCCGTTGAGGTTGCCCATGAACAATTGGCTATCCAAACACTTCTCCTTGTAGATGAACTTTTCAGGTTAGCATTATAAATGTTGGACTTCAGAGAGTGATTTGTGATTTGTGAATCTGTGATTTGTGAATCTTAGTTTTATTTAGTTAATAGTTATTACTTATTATCAACTATTGCTCTTAAATTTGGTATATGTTTGTATAATGTGAAAAAGTATGCTTAGCAATATATTAAAAATATAAATAAAAATATTTTTAATAATTTTTTAATCGCCGAATCCCGCCACACTTGCACCCACCTTTTTCAAAAATTGCCGAGTCCTGCACCCGCGCCCGCGCCCACACCTGCACCCGCACTCGAGTCCCGAAATGCACCCGTGCTTCATAGCTTATCACCCATTTCTCATAGTAGGAGATCCTCTTGGTAAAGCCCTAAAAGATGGGCCATTGGAAACAACTAAAGGTCTGTTTGTTTTAGCTTAAAATATGCGTGTGTCCCGACTGGCCTTGGTAAGTTGGTATTGCCTGGGCATTGAAATTAGCTTTGACAAGCTCAGACAAGTCTATATATTAAAGCAGGCAGCTTAATGAGTCACCAAACCTATGTGATGGTATTTTTATTTGGAGGTTCTCGTGTGAGGAGTTGACTGTTGTCCCTACCCATGTGCTTTTCTGTTGACTTTCAAGGTGATTTTGTTTTTTAAAATTTCTCAGGAATTTAGTAGAAAAGAAATATTATTTTAGCTGGTTTTGTGGGTGCTCTTGACCTATATATATATATGCATTGGTTCTTGTCGTAGGAAGCCTGTAGATTTCGTGTATAAATCCTTTTTGGGTTGTTTATTATAATTTATTCATGTTGAATGCTATCCTCTGAAAGTCATTGTTGGGCTAGATGCCTAGATCTCTGTTTATTTCTCCTACCATCAAGTTTCCTCTGAAAATATCTAGGTTTTATTTTTATTTTTAAGTACCATTACTTAACTATATATTTATCTACTTAAGCTATTTTAACTGTTTTAAATGAATGAGGTTTAGTACTATGCAGGATCCTTCCCGTGCATGCTATGGACCAAAGCCCATTGAGGTTGCCCATGAACAATTGGCTGTCCAAACACTTCTCCTTACAGATGAACTTTTCAGGTTAGCATTATAAATGTTGGACTTCAGCAGGATATGCTAAAACTAAAAGCCATAGTATATTGGTATTTTAATTGGAAAAAAAATCTTCTTTTACTTGGATGTGTCAACCCCATGTTTGCTGCACTCAACCCAGTTATATTCCGCTGCATGTTCCATCCATTAATTTATGCATATTACCTCTGGTGGTGTGAAGTTTTATGTGTAGTATACATTCACAAATAAAAGTAGTCTTTTCCTCTGAAGTTGCTGACTGAGTATAAGAAACAACTATTTTTTTTTTTTGATAATTATTTCCAATCATATGTATCTATTCTTTCTGTCAAATGCTGTTAGTTAGAAAGATACCATGAACTTTTATTACGAGGTGTAGATTGCAAACTTGTTTTTTTAGCAAAGTACTCATTTGGTTAAAAAGAGGAGAATGCTCCTGAAAAATTATATTGAAATTTCAAAAGATCAATAAATTCTACAAACGAGGTGGATTGAACACTGTCTGAGGCTGACAGAATTCTAGAAATTCTGTTGATTGCAATCGTCTTTGGATGGTTTACAATTTTTCTCTATCAATCGTAAAAAGGCTGAATAATTAAAAAGACCATTTGAAGAAGAGGATTTGAGGCAATAATTCATATGGATGGTGATTAAGCTACAGGCCCAAATTGTTTTTCTATTGTGTTCTTCCACACTTGCAGAGCTGTTCTCAATATAAGATATCCAGGGAAAAAGCCTTGATGCTTCTTTCATTCCTCTTATTCCCAAGAAAGCAGGGGTAAGTTGTGGTTATTAACTATTTTAGGCATGTTAATCTTTCTTTGTGGGATTCACGAAATAAGTGCAAAAGTTTTGATCAATAGAAATAGATTGAAGATGGTTTAAGGAAGCTTTTATTCAAGGTAGGCAGATTTTAGATTCTATTTTTATTGCCAAGGAATATATGCATGGATAATAGATTAAAATTAATGAGGAAATTACTGGAATTAACAAAGATGAGTTGGAGCTTCAAGTTGTTAGTTGTATATGATTTAATTTCCGCCTTTGTTTGGAGCTTTGAGCAGAATGACACGGGTCAGGGGTATCAAAGCTCAATGGGTCTCCTCCTGTTAACATTTTGGGTTGATTGCTATGGATTGATTGGATCCAAATTGGGCTGAGGTTGGTTTGGTTTGGATTAGGATATCCTCATTCTAGATAAAGGTCAGTAAAATGTGTAACCAAATAAGTTTTAAGAGCCTGACCTTAGAACGGATAAGGTTATGCTAGCTTAGCCCTCACACGTGTCTCTCTCCATTCCATATTTTCTAACTGGAGTTCTTTCTCTCAGTAGACAAGTTTGATTTCTTTTTCTTTTTTTTCTTCCCTACTTTATTTTTAAGTCCTCTATGATTCATGAAATCTCCTTCTTCCTTTTTTTATGATTCTCATAAGTCATAAGCTCTGCTATTTGCTCAGAGAGTGAATATGAGCTGTGCTAGTACCACATAATTGGGTATAATTTTGTGTCACAACTCGCCACATGACGAGTTGTGTTTGGCAAAGGTGTGTCGGTGGACTATGTGAGGACACACCTTTACCAATCATAACTCACCATGTTGTGAATTGTAGTATAAAATTGTGCCCAATTACATAATACCAGCATAATTCGAGTGAGTATATGTGTACAAGTTAAAAACCACACTTCAAAAACAAAGTTTAGTGGTATGGTATCACATCATAACAATAGCAGTAGCATCTTTTCTACCTCCCAAGTAATGTGTGCTGCACTCTTCTTTAATTTTTAATTTTCCCTTTATCACTTTTTTTTTTCTATTTTTATTTGCTACTATATTTATAAGATATATTTTCATATAACATATAACATATAATAAATTATTATTAAACTGATAAAGTATACGATACATCATCTAAAGAAAATAACGTAACGTTTGATGAGTTTATTTGATTATATTAATTTATTATGGATCTAAAAATTGTTTGTCTAATTTTCAACAATCTTCAACCTATTCGTAATTTTGTTATGTCGATCATTATACTTAATAGGTTGTAATTAATTTGAATATCTAGGTTTATAAGTGATTCATTCCTTAAAAAAATTGAAGATGAGTGTAATTAATTTGAATATCTAGGTTTATAAGTGATTCCCTCTTTAATGTTAAAACCTCAACTTCCCATTAATGTTCTTCAAATAATAAACTAGTAAGTTATATAGTGCTAAATTTGTGTATTAAATTGTCTTTGTAGTACTATTTTAGACTATTATATTGTACATAATATGAATATAGCATATACAAAGAAAAAAAAAATAGTCATCACTTTATTATTCTCCCCCCCCCTCCCAAAGGCAAATTACTGGTTCTGCCACTGTGCTATACAGTAAATCCGAAAGCCCACTTTTCAAACCACCTATACTTAAATAAAAATTCTAATTTTCAGACCCTCAAACCTAAATCAACCAAAACCCAAACCCACAAACAATAGAAAATGAGGAGTTTTCGGATCATACCAGAGAATGAAGAGATAAAAATAGAGAGAGAGAGAGAGAGAGAGAGAGAGAGAGAGAGTAGGAACACAGCCTACAGCTAAAAAACCTAATCTGAAAATACCCATACACAACCCACACCTCCTTTGTTAAACTCAAGCCAAATTTTGACTTTATCCCAATCCAAAAAGAAACAAAAATGAAATTTTCGGAAATCACAAAACGATCCCAAATCTTTCACAAATTACAAGATAACCCCAAAACTTTCAAAATTACACTTTGTACATATTTGTGTTTGCTTCAATGGGTTCATCATTTCCCTGCAAAGTTCATCGCTTTCCTATTAGTTTTGCCAAAACAAACATATGAGAGAGAGAGAGAGAGAGAGAGTACCTGTTTCCTATGAGTTGAGAAGGGAAGAGATTGAGATGCCGAGCCTTGACAGCCATGAAGATTGATATATGGAAGAGTTTTGTTTTTGTTTTTGATTTTTCTTTGTGTGTTGTTATATTCTATGAGTCTGGCTCTATCTCTAGCTATTTGTATGCAGGGGCGTAGCCAGGAATAAATACTTGGGGGGGGGGGGGTCGGGTTGTAACAGAGATATACTAAATATAATTCTTAAGTCTATTGGATGCAAAATTATCAACTTTCATATATCATTATATACTTGAACATGTTGGGAATTCAACCGAAATTCCAAACCTGTGAGAAACAAAAAAATAGAGAAAACAAAATGCCAAAAGAAAAACAATCACACGCACAAGACAGTATTTACGTGGTTCGGCAATTTGCCTACGTCCACAGAGTTGCAGGGATTTCACTATTATTAAAGAAAATTATAATGTGCGGCTACAATGTTTTTCTTTCTCAAAAACAACAACAAGACAAAACCTTAATCACCAAAAAAAAGGGCTTTTATATCTTGCGCACAGGATTCACAATGGGCTACAAAACGGGCCAAAATTTTTTTGTCGGCCCAAGCCTCCGCTCCATGGACTAAGTCTCAATAAATCTCCCATTATTTGGGTCAGGTTGGGTCATCAACTGGATCAAATCATGCCTGACGACGATTTAATTTGTCTTTTATAATGTATTGGTTAATTTAATTATATAGCTTTAATTATTGTTGTTTAGCATAACAATAAACTATATTGCTTTAATTTATTTGTCATTAATTATACTGCTTTAATTTGTTATATTGTTTAGCCCCTTGTACATATTACATTAAAAGAGCCGAACATTATACATTCCATGTGCAGCACAATAATTAAAGCAGTGTAATGTGCTGCACATTACATTGCTTTAATTATTATTTACCCGGCCCCATGAGCCGATCTACCCCCTCCCCACCCCACTCAACAGACAATAGACAAGCACAACATGCGCCCCAATCACAATAGCCAGCTGCAATCAGAAAATTTCACAATGCCAATCACAAATCACAACACACGTTACACTAAATGACAATCAATATTTCACCAACACCAACACACTGACCAACAAAAAGGGATAAGATAAAGCCAAATTTAAAAAGACAAAAACAGGAAAAAAGCAAAAGCCAGCCAATAAGAGACTTAGAGACTCACAGTTCAAAAGAGAGAGAGACTTACTGAGATCAGATAGGCTATTAAAGAATAAAGAGAGAGACTCGTTCATAAATTTCATTTCATTTTTTCATTCAGTGAGATAAAGAGAGAGAGACTAAGAGAGAGTCAGAAAGAAAAACCTTGAGGGAGGGCCGGACTGTCGGATATTATACATTCCATGTGCAGCACAATAATTAAAGCAATGTAATGTGCTGCACATTACATTGCTTTAATTATTGTTTACCCGGCCCCATGAGCCCATCTACCCCCTCTCCACCCCACTCAACAGACAACAGACAAGCACAACATGCGCCCTAATCACAATAGCCAGCTGCAATCAGAAAATTTCGTAATGCCAATCACAAATCACAACACACGTTACACTAAATGACAATCAATATTTCACCAACACCAACACACTGACCAACAAAAAGGGATAAGATAAAGCCAAATTTAAAAAGACAAAAACAGGAAAAAAGCAAAAGCCAACCAATAAGAGACTTAGAGACTCATAGTTCAAAAGAGAGAGAGACTTACTGAGATCAGATAGGCTATTAAAGAATAAAGAGAGAGACTCGTTCATAAATTTCATTTCATTTTTTCATTCAGTGAGATAAAGAGAGAGAGACATAGAGAGAGAGTCAAAGAGAAAAACCTTGAGGGAGGGCCGGACTGCCGGAGGGAGCAATGAGCACCGCTGCACCGGAGCAGAGGCAGAGCGATCTGCGATCTCCGATGACTGATCTACGATCTACAAAAATTTCATTTCATTTTTTCATTTCAGTGAGATAAAGAGAGAGAGACTAAGAGAGAGTCAGAGAGAAAAAGAGAGAAATACCTTAAGGGAGGGCCGGAGGGAGCACCGAGCACCAAGCACCGGAGCAGAGGTAGAGCGATCTGCGATCTCCAATCTCCGATCTTCGATCTAAGATCTGCAATCTGCGATGAGGGGCGAGCGACGACGACGACGACGACGACGACGAGCGAGCTGTGGCGACGTAACCGTGGGTTACTGGGATTGGTTTGTTGGGGTTTGGTTTTGGTTTGTGTATTGGGGATTTTTTTTTTTAGATAAACACCTCTGTGTTTTGTTTGCTGGAGTTTGTTTTCCTTTTGCTCTGTATAGACAATATTGGGGTTTGATTTCTTTGCCAGTGACGTGATGGGTTTCATTTCTGATTTTCTGTATTGATTTTTTTTTTTTTTTTTTTTGGGTTGAGAATCTGTGGGCTCGCCATGGGCTTGGCTCTGTTATAATTTTTTTTTTTTTTTTTTTTAGTTCAAATTTTTTTTGGGCTTTTTTTTTTTTTTGCTTGAAAGTAGAACAGAATATATATATATATATATATATATATATTTATTTATTTATTTAATTTGAGGGTGTTCCTAATTTTTGATTGAGGGCTGGGAGAATGGGTAGGGGGGCCCGCTGTCTAATGTTGGGGGGGCCATTTATTTTTTCTTCATAGTCTTTTTTTTTTTTTTTTTTTTTTTTTTTTGCAGGGGCCACGGCCCCCCCAAGCCACTATATGGCTCCACCCCTGTTTGTATGCGTTTAGTTGTGTGTTGGGTTTTTGTTGTTGAATGGGTTTTCTTATCTTTTGGTTTTTTACTTTTTTTAGAAGGGGGAAGATATGGTATTGATATAAGATGGAACGACAAGGACGAGCTAATGAACAAAAGGGCATGCAATAGAGGTGGCAAGCCTGTATGGTGGGGTTTATTTAGGGTTTGGTTTGGTTTACAATTAAATTTTAATTAAAAAAAAATAAACCCACTTTTTTAGATGAAATAATAACAAGAGAGATGCTACATTCATAATATTTTCACAATATTTTTACAACAAATTATAGGAGATTAGTTGTTATTGGTTCAAATCTGAACCTAACACTAAGACTACTTTTTTGCCCCAATAATAACAATCTACCACGTAAAATTTTTTGTAAAAATATTGTGAAAATATTATACACATATCATTTCTTTAATAACAATAACAAAGTAAAAGTAAAAGTAAAAGAAGAGAGAGAAATAGAGACATTTGTGTGTTGGTTTTGGTTTTTTCTATTTTAGGATTCGATTGCCAGAAAAGCCTTTCCTCCTACTTGGCTCCAATTTCGTAACCAACAAAGATCCGGTCAGTCTTGTAATTCCAATGATTTACTAGGGGTGTTTCCGGAATATAGGTTTGAGTTTATTGTAGCCTTGGTTAAATTTTTTTTAAAGAAAAATAAAATTACAAATCGCTTTGTTTGTTTCAGCAATGATGTTTTCTAGAAAATGAGTCATTTTTCAAAAATTATTTTCTATAAAACTATTTCATTTTCCAATGTTTGGTAGCAATTTTAAATAAGTTAAAAAAAAATTTCCTAACTTCCCTTATTTAGCTTGCTGTGCGATAAAGTTGTTTTCCAAAAAAATTTAATGGAAAACAATGTCTAAAAATAAGCCATACTTTTTATGTTGATCAAAGATAGTTTTCCTTTGACTCATCTTTTTTTATGCTACCAAACACTGGAAAATATAGAAAACTATCTTTACACAAGGTTTTCTATTGAAACAAACGGAGCGCAGCAAAAGAGGTATTTTTTTCATAATAAATTTGTCATTACGCTCCGTTTATTTTGAAGTAAAACATTTTCCAATTTTCAGGTGTTTGTTTGCAGGTAAAATATTTTATGTTTGAAAAAATTTTATTTCAAAAAAAACAAATTTTATCTCTTTCATTTATACATTCGGTATTTATCTCTGTCTCCCTCTCGAGCTCTCAATCTTTTTCTCTATTTCAGATTGAAGCGGGTTAGGGTTTTTTTTTTTTTTTTTTTTTTTTTTTTTCACGTATAACATTGTGTGGAACCACTTTTTTTAATTTATGGGATTTTTTAATGAATTTGATTTTAAAATTAAGTAACTCAAATTAATCATTAAAATCAGGCTAAAACTACGTCCTTCAAGTATATTAGTATGTTTATACTTAAAGGATTAAATTATATGGTTTTTTTTTTTTTTTCAATAGGGAATACATTATAAGTTTAATGCTCTTTCATATGCTTTATTATTTTCTACAAAAATATAAGTTGACAAAATATGATTGAAAATTATTTAATTTTCCTAGTTATTTTTTGCAAAAGATTATTATTGATATTTATATTTTAGTTATTTATAAAATATTAACAAAAAAAAGACACAAAATAACTATTCTTTTATAATTCCCAAAAATTATTTATTATTAACTTTTTTTTTCTAATTATGAAGCAAAATGTTTTAATGTATAAAATTAAATAGTCCATTACAAAACCCTCATCCATATATAAAATCTAGTTTTAAAAGTATTAAACTAATTTACCAATTAAACAAACAATTATAGAGCATAATAAAACAAAAAAAATCAACCATAAAAAATCTATCTTCTCAACCCAAAAAAAAAAAAAAAAAAAAAAAAAACCCATGATAACTCAAGCATTTTCCTATCTCAATAATCCCATCCTAATAAATTTGTCATTAATTTTATCTCTTTCATTTATACTTTTGGCCTTCGATTCTTTATTTAAAAATTTGATGGTGAAATTTATATTTGTTTCTAATAGTCTTTTCTATCTTATTATGTTATTATATGCAATGTGTAGTGTAAGGACTCGATTTGTAATGACTCATAATAATGTTGGGTTCGCGCGTAAAAAGGCCCAAACAATATCATTTATAGAGCGTGGGTTTGAAAGGCTAGGCCTTGGTCACCAGACAGTGGATTTTTCGTGGTGTTCATACATAATTAAATCGTATTTGCCCTAGGAGTCTTTCTCTTGGAGGCGGGCTTGGAGGCTCTGGTTTTTAGCCATTTTTCCCAGCCCCCCTCCCCGAATTGCTTGTCCCTCTTTTTATATTAGCCTGTATTCCTTATCTTCCGTCCACGTGTAGGATCGACTTTTCCAAGACTGATACTTGTCCCATCAGCCCATACCCAAAGTGATTGGGGGTGGTTGTAAAAGCTGAAGAGCATGGTTCTGTCAGGTGCAGAGTGTTGAATGGCAGTAATGGTAGTTTTCCCTTTGTTCTTAGTCGCTATACTATCCAACGTCTCCTTCTTTATTGACATAGATATTTTAGATTTTTTTCCGAACTGTTCCTATATCTTTTTTACCCTTCCTTCCAGGGGGACCTCGAATATGCCGAGGACAGAATCATCCTCGGCTGTGTCTTAAGAATATTTGGGCTTTTATTACCTATCCTCGGCCATACTCTTCCTCGGCTCGAACCTTGGGCCCCAATGCAAAAATGGGCCAGGGCCACAAATTATTGGACCCCACAGTAGCCCCTCAAAATCCTGCTGTCCGACCTCTTGGTCGGAGAGGAGGGTTTTGGTGATGCCAAGCCTTTATTACGGTTCGTTCAGCTCTGTCCTTCATTAATGTTGGTGTCTCTTCATCTGCTTAGGAAATGTGCTGGGCTACGAGACATTCTTCTAGATTTACACACGGTGCGCTCCTGTCGTTTCGTTATCCGAAACGCGCCTTTAATGATTTCCCTTTACGAGACCATTTAAATTCGACGGTTATTAACGGCGTGGGGAAGTGGAGTGGGTATATTCTCGTTTACAGATTTTCTTGGGAATTTGGGTAGATTAAATGCCTCCCGTTTCACCTTTCATATAAGAAGAAAGGCAAGAGGTTACCTCTCTTCTACAGAGACCTTTTAATCCTTTTAAAGTCTGAAACCCTTAGCCTCCCCCAGAGTTTCCTTTATTCGCTAGTTTACACCTTGAATTGTGATATGTTCGAGATAGGAACGGGAATGAAGGGACCATACCCTTCCCAGAAATGCCATGTTCTTCAGAAGCTAAAAATGGCTCGGTCAGGGCAGGGATGGCAGAGACTCAAGATACTTCTCATCCTTCCTTCAACCCAAATCCGAAGCAGGGGTTCGTCGCGTCAAACTTTTGGTGCGACTGAGCTGGGGTCACCCATTATCAGTACCAACCGCTCTCCTATGAGCATAGCTAACATGGCACCAGCGTGTTAGGAGTCAGGACTGACGTAGGGACAAAATATCCCTACTTCTTCCTCTCTTCCTTCACTGGTGCCTCATTTTGCCTCTCCTTCTTCTTTTTTCCCATCACCAGATCCATCCTGGTGCTTTTCCTTCTTCCTCTTCTTCTCCTCTCCCACCAAAGAAGGTCCTCCTCTCAATATGGGTGCTACTGGGGCAAAATTTGGAAAGACTTGGGAGCAGAGCTTAAAAAGATTTCTAGCTGTTTTTTTTATTTTATTTTTATTTTTATTTTTTTATATTTTTTGTAACTCGTTTTCTATATAGGCTTGTTTAAGCCCTTCATTGTACGCTATAATACCTCTTTATATTAATAAAAGTCGTCATTGCTTTATTTCGTATATTCTATCTCTTCTTTTTGAAATGGTTATGCCGTGAATAGACATACTATCCTGTGACTTCTTTTTTATTTTTATATTATGAACGATACTTAGGGCCGAGATCTCAGTTAATAAAAAGACCTTACTCTGTGCTTATTGAAACTATCCGGCATAATAATGCCGATTTGAACAAATGATACTTTGGATGGAAATCCTTACTAAGAAGAAAAGAAAAAGATATTATGATGAGCTTATTAGAGCTGTCTGGCATAATGACGCCGACCTGAGAAAACAATACTTAGGGCCGAAGTCCCTTACTAAGAAAAAAGATGTTATTATGAACTTATTAGAGGTATTGTGTACAATAAGACCAACCTGAAAATGGGTTGTATACCCCAAACTTGAACGAGATGATGGCGGAATGCTCGATACCGTGTAGGAAATAATCATCCGAGGATATATAACCAAAAATGAACAGCCCCTTGCAGGTCGCTGAATAATAAGGTATTTCGCCATCTTCCTAATAACTTTCCTAGCCTTAACCTTTTCTGGTATTTGGTCCGAGGACTGAGTGACTTAGAATTCTTCTTAAGTAGCTGACTTTCCCAAAGGTCTAAGTCCGAGGACCATGCAATACCTTGGTCTTGTCCAGAACTTGATATTTAAGTAGTTGGTTTCCCCATAGGTTTGAGTCCGAGGACCATGCAATACCTTGGTTCTGTCCAAAACTTGATATTTATAAGTAGTTGGTTTCCCCATAGGTTTGAGTTCGAGGACCATGCAATACCTTGGTTCTGTCCAAAACTTGACATTTATAAGTAGTTGGGGGAATTATCCCCTCGGCTATGGCGTGGGACCTTGGTTTAAGGGGATTAGCTCCTCGGCCAAGCCCCTAGAACCATCCTTGCTGCTGACGCTACAAAGCGCAACCCCTAGTGAAGAAATGTAGCCCCTAGTGGAACTTTACGCCAGAACACTATATCCGGCTGTTGGAAATGATGTGTGGGACTATCTAAATCCACCACCTGTGCCAAAATACAAGCCCTTCCTACAGACGGCGCCAATTGTAAGGACTCGATTTGTAACGACCCATAAAAATGTTGGGTTCGCGCGTAAAAAGGCCCAAACAATATCATTTATAGAGCGTGGGTTTGAAAGGCTATGTCTTGGTCACCAGACAGTGGATTTTTCGTGGGGTTCATACATAATTAAATCGTGTTCGCCCTAGGAGTCTTTCTCCTAGAGGCGGGTTGGGAGGCTCTGGTTTTTGGCCATTTTTCCCAGCCCCCCTCCCCGGATTGCTTGTCCCTCTTTTTATATTAGCCTGTGTTCCTTATCCTCCGTCCACGTGTAGGATCGACTTTTCCAAGACTGATACTTGTCCCATCAGCCCATACCCAAAGTGGTTAGGGGTGGTTGTAAAAGCTGAAGAGCATGGTTCTGTCAGGTGCAGAGTGTTGAATGGCAGTAATGGCAGCTTTCCCTTTGTCCTTGGTCGCTATACTATCCAACGTCTCCTTCTTTATTGACATAGATATTTTAGATTTTTTCCCGAACTGCTCCTATATCTTTTTTACCCTTCCTTCCAAGGGGACCTCGAATATGCCGAGAACAGAATCATCCTCGGCTGTGTCTCAAGAATATTTGGGCTTTTATTACCTATCCTCGGCCATACTCTTCCTCGGCTCGAGCCTTGGGCCCCAATGCAAAAATGGGCTAGGGCCACAAATTATTGGACCCCACATGTAGCATGTGCTGCTACATTTCAAAAATATGTTGAATACGAGACTGCTGACGAATGGTAATTGTAAGGACAAAGATTGGAGCCCAAGCCCAAATTGTATGGAATCCTGGTCCAAAAAGTCCAATACTATAAATTTTATAGAGTATGAGTCAAAGAATTAAATTTAGAAGAGTTGAGCAACGGCTTACATGGGGTTAAGAAGCAATCAGACACGAATAAAAGCTATTATGATCAAAGGACCTTCCGTCCGAGGAGACTAGAATTTTACTTATAAATATAGATCACCGCATTAGGGTTCTTTTACATGCTACAGTATTCTCTTCTTCTTCTTTGTTGCTTTCTCTTCATGGGGGCTTTTTCACATTATATAGGCTTTTCCTAATCATCTGGACCTTACATTTGTTGATAACCTGGACCCCCGCTTGAGCACCCATCTCATCAAACACTCCTTTTAGTCCTCTGTGAGTTGCGGCAGCCAAGACAGCACTGTTCAGGGGTCTTCTCCACATTAATGTGGCCGGAAAAGCAGCTGCAGTGTATTTAATGTGGTGGTGGCAAGTTTTCCTTAGATATTTTAAGTTTTCTTCCCTTTCACGTGTTCAGGGGGCGTACTTCAACTGCTTGAGTATACACTTGGTCTGGGTCTGTCGTGTCCGAGGAGAAGTTCCTCCTCGAACTTTTTTCTCTTTGTCTCCCACTGATGAGACTTGTAACGAAGATCATCTAAGTCGTGTTTCTCTCCTCGGACTTGTTAGTGTTCTCAGACAAGGCCTAAACCCCAATATATTATTTTGGGCCATAGTCTTCACAGTAATCATAAACTAATCTATTTATACATGATTTTGAAGATAGCGGGTGGTGGGAAAAATAAAATTTACGAAGCCAAGTTTAATCAATTGCCAAGTTTAAACTTTGCTTTGTAAATTTTATTCTTCCACCATCCACTACTTCTAAAGTCAAGAGAAAATGGGCTTTTGCCCTTTTCTAAAAAAAAAAATTCAGCATTTTGTCTCATTTTCAAAACTAATTAGGGAAATGTTCCTGTTTTGAAACTCGATTTTCTAAAATTGAGTTATAATAAACTAAAAATAAAAATTCAGGAGCCCTATAATGGCGTTTTAAGGAGCCTTATAGTGGTGTTTTGGAACTCAAGGTCCATGAACTCGAGTTCCAAGCATTTTTTTTTTTTTTTGATCACCCCATATCTATAGTGGTATTTTAAGGAGCCTATAATGACGTTAAAACTCGATTTTGAGAAAATCGAATTTCAAAACTGGGACATTTCCTTAATTAGTTTGGGAAATGGGGCAAAATGCTGAATTTTTTTTTTTTTTTTTTTTTTTTTAGAAAAGGGCAAAAGCCCATTTTCTCCTCTAAAGTCATGTATAAACAAAATAGTTTTTGGCCATTTGTCAGCTGTCTTGTATCTAATACCTTTTTGAATTGTAATAATACATTCTACACATAGCATAGAAAAACATAATATGATAAAAGATTATTAGAAACAAATATAAATTTCCCGACCAAAATTTTAAATAAAGAATTAAAAAAAATGTATAAATGAAAGAAATAAAATTAAGGAAAACTTTATTAGAATGGGGTTATTGAGACAGGAAAATGCTCAAGTTACTATTATTATTGTAAGGACACAATTTGTGACGACCCATAATAATATTGAGTTCGCACGTAAAAAGGCCCAAACAATATCATTTATAGAGCGTGGGTTTGAAAGGCTAGGCCTTGGTCACCGGACGGTGGTTTTTCGTGGTGTTCGTACATAATTAAATCGTGTTCGCTCCAGGAGTCATTCTCTTGGGGGCGGGTTGGGAGGCTCTGGTTTTAGGCCATTTTTCCCAGCCCCCTTCTTGGTGCATTAACCTTCACATTATATAGCATTTCTTGGTGGATCTTAGCCCTCCACTTGTTGATTAGGCAGGTGCCTACTTCTGTACTCGTCCCATCAGCTGTCCCTCCTTGCTTTCTGTTAGTTGCGATGATCGAAGTCACCCTGTCCAGGCGTCTTTTCTCATTAACATGGTCAGGACGCTGGCGGGTGCATTTAATGCGGAGGGGACGTATTTACCCTGAACCAATTTCACACCGTACCCCCATGTGGGTCCCATTCTACTCGCATTTCCTTCAGGGGGCTTTTTGGGGGCAGCTATCATCGAGACGTTGCTCTTACCCTTGAAGTCCTGGAGTGCCGAGGACAGGGTCATCCTCGGCTATTCCACTCGACACTTCGGCCTTTCTCCATTCGTCCTCGGCAAATACCCTTCTTGGCACGGGCCCCGGGCCCTAATAGAGTGTGGGTCGGATCACAAGTTCCCTGGCCCCACAATTATTATTATTATTTGTTGAGAAGATAGAATTTTTATGGTTGATTGGTTCGTTTTATTATGCTCTTTAATTGTTTGTTTAATTGGTAAATTAGTTTAATACTTTTAAAATAATATTTTGTAACAATATGGATGACAGGTTTTCTAATGGACTATTTAATTTTATACCTTAAAACATCTTGCTTCATTATTATTTAGTAAAAGAAAATAATAAATGATTTTTGGGAATTAAAAAAATGGTTATTTTGTGTCTTTTTTTTTGTTAATATTTTATAAATAACTAAAATATAAATAAAAAATAATCTTTTGCAAAAAAATAACTAGAAAAATTAAATAATTTTCAAGCAAATTTTGTGAACTTATATTTTTGTAGAAAATAATAAAGCATATGAAAGAACATTAAAAACTTATAATGTAATCCCTATAAAAAAAATTTATAATTTAATCTTTTATGTAAAAACACACTAATATACTTGAAGGACGTCATTTTAACTTTTTTTTGTATTTTTATTTTTTTTAGGGACAAGAGATTTTAATTTCTTAATTTAAAAACCCTCATATCACTCAACTAGGAGGAAGAAAATTTTTACTCTCTCTATTTTCATGGACACAGTGAATGTTGTTATGTGAAAGAGAGAGCATACAAAAAGGTATATGTGGTTCGGCCTAATGGTTTATGTCAACAATGAAAAAGCCTTGACAGTTACATATTTTATTAAACACTTGTGTTACAGTGAAACTAATGTAAGGTTTATCTACTAGAAAATATATGACTAATTCTAAGTTGATCATAAACTAACCTAAGGATAATATACTTGTTTTACAAGTACATGGGCCTACAATTGGATTGGGCCACTTGGGACATGATATATATAACAGACACCATAATATAACAGACACCTTTTTGCAGATAAAAAAAAAAAAAAAAAAAAAAAGCTATACCTTTTTGTATTTATAAATATAATATTGATTTAATAATATATATTTTTCATTTAAAAACGGTTTTTCTTGTTTTGTAAGATGCAATATGTATTACAAAATTTTCGATTTGATTAAAATATTTATTATAAAAAAAGGCAGGACAACTTATGAAAACATACCCAAAAAATACATATTAAATAACCTACTTAGCAAAATAAAAAGGATCAGTACAAATGAGAAAATTCAAAACTAAATAAATTATATATATAAAAAAAAATTGGAACAGAATAACAGAGGAAATGTGGGTTGATGCGGTAAGTATTTTATCAAAATGATGTTCAGGGGTGGAGCCACGTAGTGGCTTGGGAGGGCCCCGGCCCCTGCAAAAAAAAAAAAAAAAAAAAAAAAAAAAAAAAAAAAAAAAAAAAAAATTCCATTAGAGTAGGTGGAAAAAAAAATTGGGCCCCCCAATATTGGACAGCCGGCCCTCCCCCTCATGCCCAATTCTAAACTATTCTCTCAAGCCCGGCTCAAATATACTCCCAAGCCCAGCTTTAGTTTTAGGCCTTATCACCTTATGTACTCCAAATAAAACAAGCCGACCCGCTCAAGTCCAAACACTAAAAACAAAACTTCACTCTCTTCATCTCAAAAAATCCACCCACTGACCCACAGAATCCCTTTCTTTACTTCTTATTCTTTTGTTTTGTCTTCTTTGATACACTTTCATCTGCACTGGTACCATTGCCTACCTCCCAACCCCCAAAACTCCAGTCCTCTCTACTCACAGTCCGGGAAAAAAAAAAAAAAAATTCCTGACCAATTTTTTCTTTCTTCATTAGCTTTAGTTTTGGAACTTGGTGACTACTTGGTGATTGGTTAGTTTTCTGCTCTTTCTTAAGCATTAGACATTCATATCTTTTTAATGTCTTTTTTTTATTTTCTCAACTATCTACACCTAAATATTCACATGCTCTTTATATTTTCATAGATTGTTAGAGAAATACATGATTGAAAGCATGGGGAGATTGTTTGTGATGAGTCTTGAAGGGAAGATCTAAAGTTGGAGGCAGTCAGGCAGAGGCAGTATGCATTGCCACATGGGTGACCCATCTTTGCACTTTGTGAAGACAAATTTTCTAAGTTAAAATTGTTTTGATTTATTACCTATTTTTGATTAGTTAGATATCATGTCACTGTGGATGTGGCTGTGGGTGTTGTTAAATTGTTTGGTTTATGTTGTGTACCAATACTCGTGTGTTTAATTTTTGTTTTTTTTTTTTTGAGGGGTTATTATTAATTAAAGTCGTATTAAAAATGGGTTGTATGTTTAAATTATAGTGGAAATTTTGTTTTTTCTTGAGAATGAATAACATCCATATAACTAAGTAAAAATTTCTAATTAAAATTTTATTTTTTAAACTTCTTTTCAGGTTTATTTTTGAATCATATTCTTAAAGCTAAAAGAATTATGAGCAAACGAAAAACAATTGATGCATTCTTTAAGAAAAAAGATGTTAGCAATTCAGAAATTAGGACACCTATGGCTGTAGAAACAAATGTTGATACTTCAATTCCTGATGAACACCCTGACCCCTCCAAATGTTCAAGAATTCAATCTGAAAAGATAGATCGTGATCAAGGATCACGTAAACAAATATATGAATTCCCTATCAACAAACAAGATGAAATCCGACGAGCTTCTCTCAAAGAAGTTCCATATCAACCTAAAAATATAGACTATCCATACAACGATGATACTCATCGTCATCGATTTCAACGTTCATGGTTCAAATCGGCCGCCCAATGTAAAAATTCCTGGCTACGTCCCTGATGATGTTGATGTGATAACAGGTATAAAAAAATGTAGAAAACGTGGAGAATAAATAAAGCGGAGGAAATCTATCGATAAGGTGTAACGACTGTAAACATGTTGATCATAGTAGATATAAGATAATGAACGAACTAAGGATAGCATGTAGGCTGTAGATAACGTGTAGTCTATAGTGTAGATAAGTTTGAATCTTTGAGAGAAAATTAAGAAACTTATAAAAAAAATTAATTAAAAAAAAAAACTAAAGAAAAAGAGAGAAAGCCAACAACAATAAAAAGGAGAGAACCAACAACAACAACAAAGCAAACTATAAGGAGCAAAACCAACAATCCTCCCATGAACATGTCACTATAATATGTTGATGCAACAAAATCCATTGCTACAAGAGAAATCTTATGTCGCTCAGCACTTTAACAATATTTTCATAACAAATCCTAAATTATAGACAGTGGCGGCTCCAGAATTTTTTTCTAGGGGGGTCAACAAGAAGATGTATTTTGGGTAAGAGATGAATTTTGCGCTTTACAAAGATTTTTTATTACAAATTTACCAATAGTATGCACGAGTAAAAGAATAAAAAATAAACTATAAGTTTATTTAACACATTATTTCTAAATACAATGAACATATTAATTATTTTCATTAAGTGAACTTTAGTTATTACTATTTAAAATATTTTTATCTATTAGTTTAGGACAATGATATGTTAATATTGTACTATTAATGTAAGATTTATATTGTAGACTAAACAAATGGGTGCAATATTATACAAATTTGCAAAAAATGTACAATACACATTTGTTTAGAGACAATGTAAATCTTATATATACAATGTAAACTAAGAATTTTCTATTAGTTTATTTCAAATTTGTTAAAATCTAAATAGGCTTTTTTTTTTTTTTTAGGTTTAAGATGATTTTTTGTTTGGGCTTTTTTTGTGTGTTTAAAAAGACCAAAATATTGTTAAGAAGATCATATTTAAGCTTATTTCAATTGTACTAAAAAAAAAAAAATCATGGTCAGGGTATTCAAATTTTAATTTTAAGAGGGACAAATCAAAAATTAAAATTAAAAATATTATATATTATAAAAAAAAAATGTCAACTCAGGGGGTTCATTTGAACCCCCTGAACTCTACATAACGTCGCCCCTGATTATAGATTGTTACTATGAATTAAAATGTAATTTAAGTGGTGGGTTTAAATTAGAACCAGTAACAACTTATCATCTAGAATTTGTTGTAAAAAGTTATGAACATAACACTTTTCTTATTAAAAAGAAAACTATTATGAACTCCCAAACAAAGAATTAAGAGTAAGAGAGGAGGTCAAATTATCATACAAAATTGATGAGGTTATTGTATGAGAAATCACCAATAAGAGGAAAATAGTGTGAGTGAAGGGATTAAGTAAGATCCCATCAATCTGCTTGATACCATATTAAATAAAAATGAAATAGAGAATATTGTAGTGAAGGTAGAAGCAAAGAAAGAGAGAAAAGGAACATAGGAAATTACGTAGTTCAGCATAACAGCCTACATCCTTAAGACAATGGCCTAAAGAGGTATATTTTCTCATACACCTTTCTTGAAAATACATTACATGGAATACATATTTATAAATCGATTACATAAAAAAGTCGATAATAATTTGAATTTGAATTGCATAATTATTACCTCAATCCTAAGATTTTCTCTAATAATTAATACCTTAATTTTCTCTTAAAATCTATGTTTTGACGTGGTATTCAATGACATGGATAGTGAATTATTCTTTCCAATAGAAATTACATTAATTGCCGTATCAATTTGTAGGCAAATTAGTAATAACTTTAGTATTTTTCCCAATTTTATCAGGTTGTGTAGTAAAAAAAAAGTGTGTTTTGTTGGAATGAAATCTAGGTGGACGGAAAAGGAAGGAGAGAATTTTTTTTTTTTTTTGGTTTTTCCTGAATTGGTTGAAAGCTGAGGGGTTGGGCGGTCTCGAGGTTTTCTACCCAAGCCCACCAAAATCTAATCTCTCCTGATTAGAGAGATTCTAGAGGAAAAATGTGACTGTCGGCAAATACCACATCTTATGCGAGTCCAAATCTTCTGTCCCACTTTTCTTGCTCCACTCTATACTCCACCAATAAAAGCTTGCCACGTGTTAAATAGTATTTAATTAATTATAATTATGTTAACACGTGGCAAGCTTTTATTGGTAGAGTATATAGTGGAGTAGGAAAAGTGGGACAGAAGATTTGAATTCATCCTATGCTCCATTCACACTGATGGCAATTAAGGCATTAATTTAGTATATGGAATTATCTGTGAAACACAAGGCCAAGGTGTGATAGCTCCATTCACACTGATGCCAATTAGTTTACATCACTTTTTCTTTTTGGTGATAAGGATATTGCATAAAACATTAACTAGCCAAAATGGCCAAAGTAGCAGTGGTAAGTCGATCTACCATAATACAAACCATTAGCATCAGAAATTACAAAAGAGTTTATATCATTAGATGGAGGGGTTTCAAAAACCACAAAATCCTCATCTTGAGACAATCCCCCCTGGCCAAGGCGTCAGCACAGAAATTAGCTTCTCTAAACACATGCCGCCTCCTGATCTGATGGAAGCTGCTCAACAGTGATCTGCAATCATTGAGAAGGAAAGAAAAGGGACTGTTAGATACTGAATCAGCTTGCAAAAGATCAACAATAATTTTGACATCAAGTTTACATCACTTCAACCACGCGCGAATCACTTAATGCTCGCTAAGTCGGGGACATTATATAAATCAATTAATTTTTTATATTTTATTTTTGTCTCCTTATTTTATTTTATAATATTTTTTGGTTTTCAAATGTGAGGATTTAAACCGACCATATTATTATAATATAATGGGATGCTCCAGATTGCTTCAAAATGCCTCACAAGTCTACCTTCTTCAGCCACACGTTTTTCACCATTCAAGGGTATGATTCACTCCAGGGCCGGCGCCATATATTTTGGAGCTTAAAGCCCTAAATTTAGGTTGAAATTTATGTATTTAACTATCAATATAAATAAATAATTTAATAAATTAATATTAACCAAAATAATGTTAATTTTATATAGAGAATCAGAAATAATGTTAATTAACTAAAATAAATGAAATTTTTTATTTTTATTTTAGAAATTGAAGTTTACTTTCCTTTTTTTAAATAATCAAATTGAAGTTTACTTTATCGTGGATAAGAAAATGCCTCTTTAAGTAAATCTGTAATCTAGTTTTCAATTTTAATTTTAGTGTTAACAAAGTGATAGAGATTGTTTTGTATTTGTGTTTTTTTTTTTTGATGAGAAATGCTTCACTTTATTAAAACCAAAACATCAAATTACATTTCTGTCATGCGCACAAGCATGTTCAATCAGGCTAGGACATTCCTCTAGCCATGCAATATAATCCTCAACGTATTTGGCGTGTTGAGCTAGCAAGTGAGCAGGGACATTTCCCTGTCGTTTAGTGTGTGAAACTTTCCATTGTCTAAAGTACGACATTTGGTTCATCACTCCGGCGAGCACATTCACCACTGAGGAAGGCGGTGAACCCAGTCCTTGTAGAGCATTGCAAACTAACAGAGAGTCACTCTCAAACTCTGCCTCTCTAATTCCAACGTCTCTGGCGAACTCAACTCCAGCTTCCAAAGCTTTAGCTTCCGCTTCTATCGCTCCCAACGGACACTTCCATTTCTTGCTTAAAGCAGCGATCACCTCACCGGCGCCGTCCCTGATTATCACTCCGGCCCCCGCCTGGTTCCTCTTCGAGAAAACCGCACCGTCCAAGTTTACTTTATAGTATCCTTGGCTTGGTGGTTGCCAAGAAATCGGAAGTTCCGGTGTGGCCTGATGCTCTGTTTTACCATCATTTGCAGCTCGGAACTCTTCTACCAGGTGCATGGCAGTCCGCAACACTGTTCTGCCTGCCCGTCCCTTACCTCCCATCCGAAGATCATTCCTGTTCTTCCATATACCCCAACAGATCGTGATGAACTGCTCCAACTGTCCAGGCCGCAAGTGTTCATTCCTCTGTAAATTCGCGACTACGTCCAAAAAACCCCAGTGCGACGAAATAGTAAATGGTAAAGCGAATTTACTATTCTGCCAAACCTCTTTAGCATGTTCACAAGTCCACAGTAAGTGGCATATTGTTTCTTCCTCCTGTCCACAGAGGTCACACGTGCTATCTTGAATAATTTTCCGTTGAGCTAAGCTGGATTTTGTGGCAAGGATTCCACGGCCTGCCTTCCAAGCAAAGTGTTTTATTTTCTGTGGGGTCTTCATCTGCCATATGGTCTTCCAAATCTTCCTCCTAACTGAATCATCTGAGCAATTTGCATTAGTATCATGAAGTTTCTCTTCCAACGCCAGTGCATAAGCGCTTTTCACCGTAAATTTCCCACTTCTATTTACAGCCCAAATTAATCTGTCCTGTGTGCAGCTTGAGCTCAAAGGGATTTTTAGAATGGCTTCTCTGTCTTCGGGAATGAACCAGCTTTCAATCTTGTCTTTATTCCACTCTTTTGTTGCTCTGTTTATGAGCTCCGAAACCAGAGCATTTGTTGACTCTGGTTTTTCTGCTGTAATCAACTTGTACGTTGAAGGTCTAGGAACCCATTTATCATGCCACACTCGTATCTTCTATCCGTCCCCTACCTGCCACCGCATGCCTCTCTGGATTATGTTTTGCGCTGCCATTAAACTTCTCCACGCATAGGATGGGTTTCGACCTATTTTTGCCTCTGCAAAGCTGCAATGTGGGAAGTATTTGGCCTTGTACACTCGGCTAAATAGAGAATTGGAGTTTGTTTGAAGCCTCCATCCCTGTTTGGCCAAGAGCGCCAAATTGAAACTTCTTAGCTCCCGAAATCCCAGACCTCCTGTGTCTTTTGGCTTGCACATCAAATCCCAGTTCAGCCATGCTACTTTCTTCTCATTCCCAGTCTGTCCCCACCAGAATTGTCTAATCACCCTAGTCAGTTCATCACATAGATTCTTAGGCAGCAGGAAACAACTCATTGTATATGAGGGGACGGCTTGAGCTACGGACTTAATCAGAACTTCCTTCCCAGTAGGCGTCAAAATCTTTTCCTTCCAACCCGAGACCTTATTAGCCATTCTCTGTTTAAGTTGGGCAAAAGTATTATTCTTGGATCTTCCCACAAGTGATGGCAGACCTAGGTATGCTTCATGAGGTTTAATAACCTGAGCTCCAAACATCGTTTTCACCCTTTCTTTGGTTCCATTGTCTGAGTTTGGGCTGAAAAATAAGGAAGTTTTGTGACAATTAAGCTGTTGACCAGAGGAGACCTCATAGACTTTAAGGATCCGTAGAATTTCCATGGCATCACTCACTGTTGCTCGACCAAACACCAAGCTATCATCGGCAAAAAATAAATGGGATATTCTAGGACCATTCACGGAAGCAGCCACCCCTTTAATTGTTTTCCTGTATGCCGCCTGATGTAGTAATGCTGAAAGACCCTCAGCGCATATCAGAAAAAGATACGGAGACAATGGATCGCCTTGTCTCAATCCTCTTGATGGCTTATTCAAGTCATATGGTTGCCCATTAATTCGAACTGCATATTTCACCGAAGATACACATCTCATCACCGTGCTAATCCAATTCATATGAAATCCGAGCTTCATCATAATCTGCTTCAGACATTCCCACTCAACCCGATCGTACGCCTTGCTCATATCCAGTTTTATGGCCATTTCGCCACATTTTCCTTTTCTCTTCTTGCTAATATGAGTCATCATTTCGTGAGACACCAGGACATTGTCAGTGATGAGGCGTTCCGCCACAAAGGCACTCTGATTCTCCCCTATGATTTCCTGCAGCATCGGTTTCATCCTGTTTGCCACAACTTTTGAAGCTAATTTGTAAGCAACATTACATAAAGAGATTGGCCTATAATCCGTTACTTTTTCCGGGTTTTTCGTTTTGGGAATAAGCACAATGTGAGTATCATGGAATTTAGGAGGGGATACACCATGGTTAAGAAAATCAAGTGCAGTATGGATGACAATAGATTTAACAGTAGGCCAAAATTGATGATAAAATAAAGGTGGCATACCGTCTGGGCCGGGAGCCGTTAGCGGGTGCATTTGTTTTAGAGCTTTCTCCACCTCCATTGCTTGAAATTCCCGCGTAAGAATAGAATTCATTCTAGCAGTGACTTTGGGGTTTATTGCATCAAGCATTTCTTGCTCCACCTTTGGCTTTGAAGTGGTAAAAAGCTCCTCAAAATAATGCACAAAAGTCTGCCCAATTTGGTCTACATCCTCCAGCCAATTGTGATTTGCATCCATAATCTTGCTAATAGTATTCCTCTAGTACCTGTTCGTGGCCTTAGTATGGAAGAAGGTGGTATTTCTATCTCCTGCCTTTAACCAATTGTTCCTGCTTCTTTGATGCCACATTTCCTCTTCAATTCCCAGCCACCTATTAAGCTCCAATTTTGTTGCATGGATTTCCTCCAGGTCCGTCCCATTACCCTTCATTGCTTCAAGTATTTGGAGCTTTTTTTGTATCGTAGCCACTTGCTTTCCTACATGACCAAAGGTATGAACATTCCAGGACTTCAAAGATTGTTGGCATTCCTCCAAACAAGTTTCTAAAGGCCACGGTGAGCAGCTGGACCGCCCCCTTTCCCATGCCTCCTCTACCACTTTTTTACATCCTTTATCTTCCAGCCACATAGATTCAAACCGGAACAACTTTGTTTGCCTCCTTTGCTGTCTCAGTGGACTAGTTTCTTTAAGCACCAAAATACTATGATCAGAGACTGAGTTTGATAAGTGGTGGAGCTTTACTCTTGGAAAAACTCCTGCCCAGTTCGTGGATACCAATGCTCTGTCAAGTCTTTCTCTCACCCATCCTCTGCTACCAAGTCTTCTACTCCAGGTATAATCTGATCCCACATACCCTATGTCTCTCAATCTGCATCTGTTGATTGTCTCCCGAAATTTCCTCATCTGACCTTCTGGCCTAACCCCACCACCAACTTTCTCCTTAGCATGCATTATTTCATTAAAATCCCCCATGCATACCCATGGCAAACTACTCCGACGACTAAGATCTTCCAGCAGCAACCATGAATCCCCTCTTTTACTGGTTTCCGGGTTGCCGTAAAATCCGGTGAACCTCCATTTTTTCCTGCCCTGTTCTTCAGATATGATTGCATCAATATGTCCAGGTGAGCATGACATTATATCAACCTGTAATGAGTTTTTCCACAAGAGAGCTAGACCTCCAGCCCTTCGTATGCTCGATACTACCAGACCTTGCTGCCTTTCTATTTTCCGTTTAATATCGTCCATCTCCGTAACGTCAAACTTAGTCTCCATTAAAAAGACTAAGGTGGGATCTTTCTCCATCACTACTTTTTGGAGAGCATTAACTGTTAGGGGGTTCCCAAGCCTCCTACAGTTCCAACTGATGGCACTCATTGTGCCCGGCGGGGCTGCACCGCAGCCTCCGCCGATCCCAAATGCTGTGCTAAAAGTTGGCCAAGCTCCTTAACCTCCCCCTCCCTTTTGATGCATTTCCCATTATCTTCCTTATCTTCCAGCTCAGTCAATGGTATCCTTGTTCTTCTTTTGAGTCCCACATCAGCCATGTCAAACTCCATGGTCGTTGTTTCTGTGGTTTTTTCTCCCTGGAGTTGTACTACCACACTACCCGACTTAATCTCCTGCCCAGAAAGTCCTCTGTTTTCTTTATTCTTCTTTTGGCTGCCAATTTTAATCTTTTTTACTCCCTGGGCCGTGTGATGTTTGGGAGAAGCTAGCCCCATAGCAAACGTTGCCCCAGCATGAATTAAGCCCACATTCTCCTTATTTTCCTGCCTGGGCTTGTGTAAAGTGTTCTGCGGCCCATACATGCCTGGTTGGGCTTGGTTAATGATATTCGGCCCACTTGCTTGCTCTCTGTCTTCCAAGTTCAGCGTGGTCACGTGCATGGCCTGCATTTTGGTCTCCTTCCCTGCGAGAGAATCCTGGTTTTGTACGGAATTTGCGGCAAAAACATCTCCGTTAATAGCGTCATCGATTTCCTTGAGTTGCTGTTCAAGAGTCAAGGCACGCGGGATATCCGGTGTTAGGATACACCCATGAGCTGGGTTTGTTGCAGGTTTTTCCACGTCAGCCCTGGAGGCCGATAGCTTCTCCGTTAATAACTTCTCATGCTCCGTCACCGTCTCCGGCTGCGAAACCATTACTCCGGCCAATTCTGTTTCCCGGACCTCCCTTCTGACGTCACTGGGCCTATTTTCTCCTTGTGTTCCTGCTATAACAAGCTGAGGCTTCTGGGTTTTTTCTTGCATCGCGCGTAGCCATGGACCAAATTGCTTCTCGTCTGGTTTTAGAGAATCACTACTTCGTATCCACTGCAAGCAGTCCCTTTCATCATGGTCAATCTTCCCACACAGATAGCAAAATATAGGAAGTCTCTCGTATCTAAAGTCCACCCATTTTAAGCCATATTCCCCTAAACGCACCTTCCGACCCCGACATAGTGGCATAGAAACATCCAGAATAACTCTTATGCGCAAACAGTTCCCCAAGCAAAAACCTTCCCCGTTGGCATCCACTTTTACCACCTCCCCTAAGGTTGCTCCGATACTCCTTCCAACTTCTTTAGTCTGACACATTGTGGGCAGCCCGTGTATTTGAATCCAAAATGGTGATCTATTGAACTTTATCTCCTTAACCGCCTCACCACGCACCATCTTATGAAGGATCAACAAATATTTATCAAAAGACCACGGGCTGAGCAATAAAACCCTATCCATATCATCCTTCGATTGGAAAAGAAACATTACCTTATTTTCCCCCAGATCGCTGACTTCGAAATTGTGTTCCGCTCTCCAAACCGATCTCAAAACTCTGGCCACCGACTCCAAGTTGATTTTCCGCTTGGTACAAAATTTGCCAAGAAGGACAAGACCCTCCTCTGGCATTGGAGCATGGATTGTTACTTCAACATCTTCTTTCAACGATAGCTTCAACTTTGCACACCTATCTGTAATCTCCTCCATGTTTCTCTTTTGAAGTCGTTTCTACCGTTTGCACGGAGAGAAAGATTGCCTGACGGCAGCCCTGTTGCTATTCTAGCCCCTTTTTTCACCTCTAGGGTTTCTAGAGAAACCTAGAGAGAAGACTGAACCTTCGTTGTTGAGGATATATTTTATAAGGTATTGGAAAGTCTCAAAACATTTTTTTTTTTCCTTCGACAGTTTAGATTTTGTTAGATTGAGTTTCTATTGGTCTAATATGTTTTAAACCCTTTTAGAGGTGAAAAAAAAAAATAGTGCACAACCCTTTTTTATTGTCTAAATTATTTATTATCATACAATTTTTTTTTAAAAAAATGCTAAAGGTGGTACAAATTTTATTATATAAAACATACAAACTAATGTGACAATAATATTGTTGAGATTCAATTATGTAATTATAAATGAATGTTTGATTTGATTTTGTGGGGTCCAATAATTTATGGCCCTGGCCCATTTTTACATTGGGGCCCAAGGCCCGAGCCGAGGAAGGTTATAGCCGAGGATAGGTAATAAAAGTCCAAATAGTTTTGAGACACAGCCGAGGATGATTCTGTCCTCGGCATATCCGAGGTCTCCTTGGAAGGAAGGGCAAAAACGGTATAGGAACAATTTGGGAAAAAATCTAAAATATCTAGGTCAATAGAGAAGGGTACGCTGGATAGTATAATAACCAAGGACAAAGGGAAAGCTGCCCTTACTGCCATTCAATACTCTGCACCTGACAGAGCCATACTCTTCAACTTTTATAACCATCCCCAACCACTCTGGGTATGGGCTAATGGGACAAGTATCAGTCCTGGAAAGTCGAACTCACACGTGGACGTTGGATAAGGGATACATGCCAGTATAAAAGGAAAAGTAAGCAATCCAGAAAAAGGGGCTGGGAAAAATGGCCAAAAACCAGAGCCTCCCAACCCGCCTCCAGGAAAAAGACTCCTAGGTCGAACACGATTTAATTATGTATGAACACCACGAAAAATCCACTGTCTGATGACCAAGGCCTAGCCTTTCAAACCCACGCTCTATAAATGATATTGTTTGGGCCTTTTTACGTGCGAACCCAATATTATTATGGGTCGTTACAAATCGTGTCCTTACAGATTTGATTTGATTTTTTGATTGGTGAGACAAAGTAATATTAACTCAATATCCCTAACATTACTCTACAATTTTTGGCCTTTTTATAACTAGGTGAGCCTTTTTTTTTTAAGGGTAGAACCTTTTTTTTAATGGGGCCTTGAGCCACCACTGATTCTTTCCTTTCACACACACTATAACCTATATATTAAATGAATTAGAGAAAGAATATTTAAACTTTTCTTACTAAATTCATGTCTAAATTGTTTAATTGTTTTTTATTACTATTATTATTTTCAAATGCATGAGAGAAATGCATAAACTGTTCTATACATGTATGCTTTGAGTTTATTAATTGGGACTCCAATATATGTCTCATCATGTAAGTGTATGTTTGGTATACTAAATAGAGATTATGATAAGAATAGTAATTTGTATTACTAGGATTAAAAGATGTTGTAATTGAATAAGTATTACTATTCATTTGTTTAGTTGTAAAAATTAATTGTTTACATGTGAAATATTTGTAAAATGTGATGCACGTGGAATTTTTTTTTTTTTTTTTTTTTTTTTTTTTGAGAGAGTTTCAACATTCATGGTTCAAATCAGCCCCCCAATGTAAAAATTCCTGGCTACGCCTCTGATGATGTTCATGTGATAGCAGGTATAGAAAAACGTAGAAAACGTGGAGAATAAATAAAGCGGAGGAAATCTATCGATAAGGTGTAACGACTGTAAACATGTTGATCATAGTGGATATAAGATAATGAACGAACTAAGGATAGCATGTAGGCTGTAGATAACGTGTAGTCTATAGTGTAGATAAGTTTGAATCTTTGAGAGAAAATTAAGAAACTTATAAAAAAAAATTAATTAAAAAAAAAAAAACTAAAGAAAAAGAGAGAAAGCCAACAACAATAAAAAGGAGAGAACCAACAACAACAACAAAGCAAACTATAAGGAGCAAAACCAACAATCCTCCCATGAACATGTCACTATAATATGTTGATGCAACAAAATCCATTGCTACAAGAGAAATCTTATGTCGCTCAGCACTTTAACAATATTTTCATAACAAATCCTAAATTATAAATAATGGTGGCTCCAGAATTTTTTTCTGGGGGGGTCAACAAGAAGATGTATTTTGGGTAAGAGATGAATTTTGCGCTTTACAAAGATTTTTTATTACAAATTTACCAATAGTATGCACGAGTAAAAGAATAAAAAATAAACTATAAGTTTATTTAACACATTATTTCTTAATACAATGAACATATTAATTATTTTCATTAAGTGAACTTTAGTTATTACTATTTAAAATATTTTTATCTATTAGTTTAGGACAATGATATGTTAATATTGTACTATTAATGTAAGATTTATATTGTAGACTAAACAAATGGGTGCAATATTATACAAATTTGCAAAAAATGTACAATACACATTTGTTTAGAGACAATGTAAATCTTATATATACAATGAAAACTAAGAATTTTCTATTAGTTTATTTCAAATTTGTTAAAATCTAAATAGGCTTTTTTTTTTTTTTAGGTTTAAGATGATTTTTTGTTTGGGCTTTTTTTGTGTGTTTAAAAGGACCAAAATATTGTTAAGAAGATCATATTTAAGCTTATTTCAATTGTACTAAAAAAAAAAATCATGGTCAGGGTATTCAAATTTTAATTTTAAGAGGGACAAATCAAAAATTAAAATTAAAAATATTATATATTATTAAAAAAAAAAAAAATGTCAGCTCAGGGGGTTCAAATGAACCCCCTGAACTCTACATAACGTCGCCCCTGATTATAGATTGTTACTATGAATAAAAATGTAATTTAAGTGGTGGGTTTAAATTAGAACCAGTAACAACTTATCATCTAGAATTTGTTGTAAAATTGTTGTAAAAAGTTATGAACATAACACTTTTCTTATTAAAAAGCAAACTATTATGAACTCCCAAACAAAGAATTAAGAGTAAGAAAGGAGGGCAAATTATCATACAAAATTGATGAGGTTATTGTATGAGAAATCACCAATAAGAGGAAAATAGTGTTAGTGAAGGGATTAAGTAAGATCCCATCAATCTGCTTGATACCATATTAAATAAAAATGAAATAGAGAATATTGTAGTGAAGGCAGAAGCAAAGAAAGAGAGAAAAGGAACATAGGAAATTACGTAGTTCAGCATGATGGCCTACATCCTTAAGACAATGGCCTAAAGAGGTATATTTTCTCATACACCTTTCTTGAAAATACATTACATGGAATACATATTTATAAATCGATTACATAAAAAAGTCGTTAATAATTTGAATTTGAATTGCATAATTATTACCTCAATCCTAAGATTTTCTCTAATAATTAATACCTTAATTTTCTCTTAAAATCTATGTTTTGACGTGGTATTCAATGACATGGATAGTGAATTATTCTTTCCAATTGAAATTACATTAATTGCCGTATCAGTTTGTAGGCAAATTAGTAATAACTTTAGTATTTTTCCCAATTTTATCAGGTTGTGTAGTAAAAAAAAAAGTGTGTTTTGTTGGAATGAAATCTAGGTGGACGGAAAAGGAAGGAGAGAAATTTTTTTTTTTTTGGTTTTTCCTGAATTGGTTGAAAGCTGAGGGGTTGGGCGGTCTCGAGGTTTTCTACCCAAGCCCACCAAAATCTAATCTCTCCTGATTAGAGAGATTCTAGAGGAAAAATGTGACTGTCGGCAAATACCACATCTTATGCGAGTCCAAATCTTCTGTCTCACTTTTCCTGCTCCACTCTATTCTCCACCAATAAAAGCTTGCCACGTGTTAAATAGTATTTAATTAATTATAATTATGTTAACACGTGGCAAACTTTTATTGGTAGAGTATAGAGTGGAGCAGGGAAAGTAGGATAGAAGATTTGGATTCATCCTATGCTCCATTCACACTGATGGCAATTAAGGCATTAATTTAGCATATGGAATTATCTGTGAAACACAAGGCCAAGGTGTGATAGCTCCATTCACACTGATGCCAATTAGTTTACATCACTTTTTTTATTTTGGTGATAAGGATATTGCATAAAAAATTAACTAGCCAAAATGGCCAAAGTAGCAGTGGTAAGTCGATCTACCATAATACAAACCATTAGAATCAGAAATTTCAAAAGAGTTTATATCATTAGATGGAGGGGTTTCAAAAACCACAAAATCCTCATCTTGAGACAATCCCCCCTGGCCAAGGCGTCAGCACAGAAATTAGCTTCTCTAAAGTCTAAACACATGCCGCACCCTGATCTGATGGAAGCTGCTCAACAGTGATCTGCAATCATTGAGAAGGAAAGAAAAGGGACCGTTAGATACTGAATCAGCTTGCAAAAGATCAACAATGATTTTGACATCAAGTTTACATCACTTCAACCACGAATCACTTAATGGTCGCTAAGTCGGGGACATTATATAAATCAATTAATTTTTTATATTTTATTTTTGTCTTCCTATTTAATTTTATAATATTTTTTGGTTTTCAAATGTGAGGATTTAAACCGATCATATTATTATAATATAATGGGCTGCTCCACATTGCTTCAAAATGCCTCACAAGCCTACCTTCTTCAGCCACACGTTTTTCACCATTCAAGGGTATGATTCACTCCAGGGCCGGCACCATATATTTTGGAGCTTAAAGCCCTAAATTTAAGTTGAAATTTATATATTTAACTATTAATTAGATAAATAATTTAATAAATTAATATTAACCAAAATAATGTTAATTAACTAAAATAAAAGAAATTTTTTATTTTTATTTTAGAAATTGAAGTTTACTTTTTTTTTTTTTTTTAAATAATCAAATTGAAGTTTACTTTATCGTGGATAAGAAATTGCCTCTTTAAGTAAATCTGTAATCTAGTTTTCAATTTTAATTTTAGTGTTAACAAAGTGATAGAGATTGTTTTGTATGTGTGTTTGTGTGGAAGATTAGGTAGATAATGTTGAGGATATATTTTATAAGGTATTGTAAAGTCTCAAAACTTTTTTTTTTCCTTCGACAGTTTAGATTTTGTTAGATTGAGTTTCTATTGGTCTAATATGTTTTAAACCCTTTTGGAGGTGAAAAAAAAAATAGTGCACAACCCTTTTTTATTGTCTAAGTTACTTATTATCATACAATTTTTTAAAAAAAATGCTAAAGGTGGTACAAATTTTACTATATAAAACATACAAACTAATGTGACAATAATATTGTTGAGATTCAATTATGTAATTATAAATGAATGTTTGATTTGATTTGATTTTTTGATTGGTGAGACAAAGTAATATTAACTCAATATCCCTAACATTACTTTACAATTTTTGGCCTTTTCATAACTAGGTGAGACATTTTTTTTAAGGGGTAGAACCTTTTTTTTAATGGGGCCTTGAGTCGCCATTGATTCTTTCCTTTCACACACACTATAACCTATTTATTAAATGAATTAGAGAAAGAATATTTAAACTTTTCTTACTAAATTCATGTCTAAATTGTTTAATTGTTTTTTTATTACTATTATTATTTTCAAATGCATGAGAGAAATGCATAAACTGTTCTATACATGTATGCTTTGAGTTTATTAATTGGGACTCCAATATATGTCTCATCATGTAAGTGTATGTTTGGTATACTAAATAGAGATTATGATAAGAATAGTAATTTGTATTACTAGGATTAAAAGATGTTGTAATTGAATAAGTATTACCATTCATTTGTTTAGTTGTAAAAATTAATTGTTTACATATGAAATATTTGTAAAATGTGATGCACGTGAAATTTTTTTTTTTTTTTTTTTTTTGAGAGAGTTTCAACCTATGGCATCCGCTCCTAATGATAGCTTATTATTATCAGACCAAGACACCAATTAGTTTTTGGTGTAGGCGGGGATTGAACCCCAGATCTCTTATACAACCATCAGAAACTTTACCAGTTGAGCTAACTGGAACCCACATGCACGTGGAAATTTTGTATCTTTTTGAAAATACATTAATTTCAAAATTGTTAGACATACTTAGGAATAACTATTACAATCATTTTAAAGATAAATAACTATTCTCAATTTAATGAGTTATTCCTAAGTAAAAATCATTCCCGGATGCATCAAATAACCGAATATTTATAACACATAAATAACCATTTAATTGCAAGATCTATTACCACATACAAAACATGCCCTAAATATTTTAGTTCCTTCGACTTGCATAGCTGTATAGACCAGCCTCTTTTTTCTATATTATGAGGTAGTTGCATTTGAAATGGTTTATGCCATCGTACCGTGTCATCAGTCTAATGATAAATTCAATTGAATATGCCCTGTTTTTACGTACCTAACCCTTGAATTATTTTTGGTTGCTGCATTGCTTATGGTGTCCACAAAGTATCACATTTTTGTGCAAATTAACGCCATTTGTGTCATCCAATATGAATCCAAGAAAGTGTATAATCTTTCTCATATTATATATATATATATATATATATATATATAGCCTCATATTAGCGAAATTGAGATAGTCTAGTTTATGGGAAATATTTTACTTTTTAAATTTGACAGTTTATGATTAGACACTAGATACACCTTCAAAATTGTTAAATTCATTAAAACCATTAAATAGATCCATTTTAAATGGAGAAGATACTAATATCATGATTTTTAGACAGAATCCAGACCTAATAATCCAATTATCACTTACCTAAAAATCAGGAACTGAAGAATAAATTAACTTATAGTAATAGGAATCTGATTAGGATGATTACAAGAATTATTTCCTTGATCATTAGGAAGTTGAACTTTACAAGCTAGCCCAAAAGCTACATATGCATAACATGTATTCCCTGCATTATTATAGCAGCAAGAATAAACTTGCGTGCATGATCGCTTTCACATATCTGACATCTAGGTGGCTGTTTGTAGCTAGAGAAATATCCCAAGCATTATTTTAATATTTTACAATCAGTCACCAGCGCAATTGTTATTTATAAAAATAGATCCTTGTAGGGCAGAAACTTGCATTAGTTTTTTGGCAATTCCTGCATCACTTGGTCAAACGAATCTATGTCATCATGGTATAAAATATATGGAGATATTGGAAACTCAACTGGGATATTCATGTTGTCTGCTACAAATGGTTCAGTCCAAAATTCTCCAAAGGTGTCTTCAAATGTTTCGAATGAAGTAAGACAGTCTTCTTCAGCCCAATTTATGCCAGCTACAGGTGGATGATCATAGCCCAAAGAGAAGAGTTCAGGGGAAGATAGTTCTGTGGACAAGGGAGAGCTTTCTAAGCTTTGGTGATGGGAAGCACTGGCATGAAGACTTCCACTTTCTGATTCTCTATTTTTCTTGGCTTTGCATTGGGAAATTTCATTAAATTGCTCCTTCACCTCAGATGTTTTTGGATTTTGCTTTACATGCTTCTTTAGGTGCGTGTGCCAATGGTTCTTTATCTCATTGTCTGTTCGTCCGGGTAAATGCTTGGCAATCATAGACCATCTGAAAGGAGAACATTTCGCGTCAATTCACTGAAGAAGAAGCTTTATGAAGGACATCAAGAAAAAATTACGAATAAACAATACTTTTTTTTTTGGTTATTCAGGTAAGTGAAAATAGATTATAGTATTATATATATATATATATATATATAGATGTATGTATGTATGTATGTCACAAAGTTTTAAAAAGTGAAATTTTTTTATATATACTTGTTTCCAGCTTCTTCATGTAACTTGATGATTAAATCCTCTTCTTCATCGGTGAAGTTTCCACGTTTTACACCTGGCTGGAGGTAGTTCAACCATCGCATCCTGCAACTCTTGCCACACCTTGATAAACCTGTCCAAAACATCATAGTATTATTAATGTTACATCATACTATATTATTTTCATTTCTTATCTCTCACACACATACATGTATAATTAATCGCCAGAAACAAATAACTAAAAGTTATATAAACGGAATTAAAGTGACAAAGCCATACATATATAATGAAGTTTCATGCATAAGAGAATTTTTTTACATGAAAAGAGAGGAACAACGTGCAGGAAAAGATCTTATTGCTTAATAATGTTGTCTTCTAGATGAAAATCCTTTCACTTGTCTCTTGTAATCTTCTAATTTAGATGGAATGCTAAAATAGTATGTTCAAATTCATATTCACTGAAAAAATAAAAATTTCACCCAGACAAATGATAGGACCCTAGGTAATTTATTAAAAAAAAAAATTATAATCAACCTACATAAATTTTTTATTATTTAAAAAAGAAAAAGAAAACCAAAATCCATTCTTTAAAATAATATTATATAGTTTCATACCGGCGAGCATGGGAAGTTTGTACCAATTTGAGTGGCCATATCTCTGAATAAAACTTCTTAGCTTATCATCTTCTTCTGGAGTCCATGCACCTTTCTTCAGTCCTTTTTTGTCATAGACGGGAGCTTTCACCATCTCTCTCTCTCCCCCCATGGTCTTGTAGCTCAAAATAAACTATGTATGCTTATAACAATAATTGAACTATCATGAAACATTTTATGGGGACAGTTGGGCCCTAGCGAATTTGCAATCATGAAGCCAATAAGTATACAATAATATTTCCACCGGCCCAAATTGTTTGGCTTGTATTCCTTTTTATGATGTTCCAAAATTAAGTCCTATTTGAAAAGTCAAACCCTATTATTTTATTAACATTTTCATTATGCCATTGTAGAATTTACGAATAATTGTATTAAAATTTGAAGATAAGTTTGTAATCTACAACTAATAGAGTTTGTAATTGTAGTTGTAGACTTGTAATACACTAATAGAGTTTGTAATCTAAAACAACTTTGAAAATTACTTAGCAGAAAAAAAGTTTATTTTTTATATGCACAATTGTTTAAATTTTTTATAAATTTGTTTAAGGGTAATTTAGGAAGCTTAGAACTTATTTATAAAGAGATAAGACATTTAATGATATTTTCCTAAATAGTGGGAACTTTTAAGTAGGCCAAACAATTTGAGACGGAAAAAATACCAAAATTTTGGACAAGGAGCTGGACGTCATTAAAGTGACCAAGATTTGGAAAGACAAATAATATAGGATTGCTACTAGGTGAATTTTTAATATACATAAAAAATAAAAATAAAAAAGTATCGTTTTATATATTAATTAGTTGGCCTACTAGAAAGTAAAGTTTACACTTTGTTACGTTGAAAAATCCTATGTGAATTTAATTTTTTGCATTTTTTTTGGTGTTTGGTAGCATGAATTTTTTTTTTTTTTTTTTTAAAAAAGCTATCTTTAATCAACATAAAACTCTATTAAAAATATGACTTATTTCTAAGAGATTGTTTTCAACTTATTTTCAAAGTTTTTGTCAAACATGGGTAAATGAGATACTTATTTAAACATTTCATTTTTTAAGAAATGACACATATTTTAGAAAATATTTAACGTTGAAACAAACATGGTGAAGCTGGGCTAAGTTTTGTAACTGGGTCCAAACCCTAGCTAGTGCTTGTCGTGTATATAAATCTTGTCTCAATTATTTAACAGCTGCACAGTGAATAAATTCTAGCTAGTGCTTGTCAAACCAATTTGCAGCAGTACACTACAAAAAAAAGGTTCTATGGCCGCGTTTTTAAAACGTGGCTATATGTCAAAAAAACGTGGCTATAGCCTATAGCCGCGTTTTTTTAGGCCACGCTTTCTAGTGTGGCCTAAAACCTGTGACTATAGGACTCACGGTCCTATGGCCACACTTTTTAACCGCGGCCCAAGACCAGGTCCTATAGCCGCGTTTAAAACGCGGCCTAAGGTTGTGGTCTTGGGCCACATTTTAAACGCGGCCTAAGGTTGTGGTCTTGGGCTGCGTTTTAAACGCGGCCCAAGGTTTAACCTTAGGCCACGTTTAAAACGCGGCTATATACCCTTAAATTTTTTTTTTTAAAAAAAAAAAAACTTTGATTACCAAAAATTAATTTTCGGTAATCAAAAGTTTTTTTTTTAAATTAAAATTAAAATTTTTAAAATTAATACTTTCAAACTTTAAAATTTCAATTTTAAATAAATAAAGAAATTCAAAACAAAAATACAAACCCAGCAAATTCAAATTCAAACAAAAACCCAGAAAATTTCAAAATTAATCAACCACAACATGTTCTAAAATACAAGAAAACAGTACAAGAACACAAACAAAACATCTCCTTCAACGAAATCAACCCAAACTGAACACAAACTATTCAAGGAAAACAAAAGCACAAGCTCAAAAATACAAAAATCCCCATAACAAAAAATGCGGCCTAAGAACCTGTCTATGGCCTCGTTTTTAAAATGCGGCCAGAGTTAAGGAAAAGAAAAAAAAAAGTTTGCCAAAAAATAAAATACGGAGGTCCTTAGGCCGCGTTTTTAGCTCAAAAAAACGCGGCCTAAGAACCTGTCTATGGCCCCGTTTTTAAAATGCGGCCACAGTTAAGGAAAAGAAAAAAAAAAAGTTTGCCAAAAAATAAAATACTGAGGTCCTTAGGCCGCGTTTTTAGCTCAAAAAAACGCGGCCTAAGAACCCGTCTATGGCCCCGCTTAAAAAATGCGGCCTAAGAACCCATCTATGGCCCCGTTTTTATGAAATGCGGCTTCAGTCTATCTTGGGCCGCGTTTTTTATAGCCACGGCTTAAAAAACGCGGCCCAAGGCCCCCGCATTTTGTAGTGGTAGAAGTATACATGTCGTGTGTATCATAACCATACATTGAATCAAACACGTAATGTACTTTTGCATTGAAAAGAAAGGGGGTAGTTTGAGTCCAGTGTTTCCAGTGAACTAGACCCGTTGAGATAGTGATATGTGTCCAAAAATGGACATGTGTCACAATTCCAACGAATCTAGTGTCACTGGACATTGGATCTAATCTAGACTTGAAAAGAAATGTACGCATTCATGTTAGATGCTTGAATTGAGCTTAGAGGCAGAGCTAGGCCGGGGGGCCATGGCCCGCTAGCTTTTGAAACTTTTCATTAATATTCCTTTACAGTTGGTAACAAATCTAAAAATTGCACAAAAATGTATTCGTCAGCCTACCCTGAGAATTTGCTCTCTCAAAATTTTAAGCTAATCTAGTAAGAGTTTAACAAAAAAAATTAATTAATTGGGAAAAAAAAACTCAAACAATTAATTTGGTATAAAAATAATAAAACCTCAAAAAAAAAAAAAAAAAATCAAATCCACCATCTGGCCTATTAATCTGCCCATGTCCCTCACAAAACTCCTTATTCACCTTTAATAAATTCCAATTTAGCAAGATATATAAAGATGTGTTCGCACAATGTCTTATTTTGTTCTAATTAATGGGAAACCATATGGCAATATCATCCCTTCAAGGGGGTTGCACCAAGGAGACTCTTCTTGTCGTGTGAAGAAGGCTAATCATCTCTACTCCAGTCATCAATAGTCCAGGGACTTCTTAGGGGAGTGGCGGCTTGCAGAGGTGCTCTGAAAATTTCTCATCTATTTTTTGCTGATAATAGTATCATTTTCTGTCTAGCTACTGTGGAGGATTATTTCAATTTAGAGAAGATTCTGGAAACTTATGAGCAAGCATCGGGGCAACAGCTAAATAGAGATAAAACTTGGATATTTTTTAGTAGAAATACATCTCCAGATATCCAGCATGAAATCAAAAATCGTTTTGGCGCTAAGGTCATTCAACAACATGAAAAGTATCTTGGTCTTCCATCACTAGTTGGGAAAAATTAATGCAACACTTTTCGGCAACTTATTGAAAGATTGGATAATAAGTTATCGGGGTGGAAGGAAAAATTACTTTCTCACGCTGGAAAAGAAATATTAATTAAAACTGTGGCTCAGGCAGTACCTACCTATACTATGAGCATGTTCAAGCTCCCAAACACGTTGTGTGATGAAATGACATCAATGGTTCAAAATTTCTAGTGGAGACAAATGCATGAAAGAACTAAAATGGCGTGCTTAAGTTGGGACAAATGTGTCTTCCAAAAGATGAAGGAGGGTTGAGTTTTTGGGATTTAAAGGCTTTCAATCTTATGCTACTAGCCAAACAGGGTTAGAGACTAAATCATTCATCCTGCACTTGGAGAAGCATTATGTCGGTCTAATCAATTGTGGAAAAGGGTTGTAGATGGTAGGTGGGGAATGGAGATTCTATTGGGCTATGTTTTGATAAGTGGTCGCCAACACCATCCAGATTCAGCTTGACCTCACCACCAATTGGATTACCCATTGTTGCCAAGGTCAGTTTAATCATCAACCCCTCATCTAATACTTGGCAAGCGGATGTGATCCGACAAGCTTTCTCCTCTCATGATGCTAATACAATTTTAGGCATTCCCTTTAGTTCTAAATGTCCCATAGATCGCTTAATCTAGGCATACACATCTAAGGGTCACTTCACAGTGAGCAGTGCCTATAAGGTGGCTCTTTCATCCATATCCAATCCTAGTCTTGAAGGTTTGAATGGGCAGAATTGTAGAAAATTTTGGAAATTTTTGTGGGGTCTCAATGTGCCAAATAAGGTTAAAAACTTTGCATGGTGGGCTTGTCGTAATATACTCTCCACTATTGCTAACCTCTACCACCGAAAAATTCTTGATGATCCGACTTATGAGGCTTGTGGTTTGGGGACTGAAAGTAGTGGCAATTTATTCTAGTTTTGCCCCAAAGCTCAGGAGGTTTGGACTCTCTTGAGTCTCCCACTTGACATGTAAGGTTTCCATTTTCCTGAGTTCATTGATCTTCAGTGGTACCTCAAGTTTGTGCAGAATGTAGGCAATGGCGTGTTGGAGTTAGTTATAACCATAGCTTGGAGTATATGGTTCAACCAGAACCAAGTTAGACACAATAAGCCATGCCAATCTGCAGCCATGAATATCCACAAGGCAAGAGCGTTGATTGAAGAATTCCAGGTCGTCAACTTTCAACCTTTGAAGCCAGCTGAAAAAGAAGAGAACAAGTGGGCCAATATAAAATTACAAGTCTTTTCATCAAAAAAAAAAGAAAAAAAAAAAGGAAAAAATAAGAGAAAAATAACAAATTAGGTTACTGTGTGTACTTTCTCACACACACAAAAAAGAAAGGTTACTATGTGTACTACTGTACTGTCCCAATCTGCCACTTGTTGTCTTGCTAGGAGTCCATGACGCCATTCCTTGACGGTACTACTAGTGCACCTCCCTCCCTCTCTCTCTCTCTCTCTCTCTTATCTAGTCGTCTGTGTGCTAATTGCTAAGCACTACTGTGCAGTTCACTTTTGGCCTAGTATATAGTAATGAAGTTCCATTCTATACTGCTTGATAGAGGTATTTTTGACTAAGGATTCAATAGTCCTAGACACGCCATGGAAGGAAACTGACGACGCCTATGGATCTGTCAGTTTTGTAAAAGCATATGGAGGATAAAGAACGACGGAATGAAAAGTGACAAAGCCACATCAAAACTCGACAGGGTGCATGGCCGACAGGTGAACGAAAGAGTCAACGGGTCCAACGTGGCCTTGCTTGATCTTACGAATGTTCATATAAGGAAACATCTTACATATCACAAAAGATGAACCTACTACTAATTCATATCTCCCTCATATGGAAAGACACCTTACAATCTCTGAAACCCTAATACCAGATCTTCTCCATAAGGAAGAATCCCCACTCTCAAGGGATCTTAGTTCACCACTCACCACTATATAAGTGCCAAACCCTTTCTTTTCTTAGGTTCGCAGAAAACCCCTAACTCTCTCACTATAGAGTTCTTAGAGGTTTCTCATTTACTGACTTGACCTTCAGAGGGTTCTTGGCCGGTACCACACCAGTGCCTTTTGTTTGGTCCTTCTATTCTTATTTCACAAGTACACATTGGAGTGATTTGGAGCCTACAACTCACTATCGATTTCAACACATCATCAGTTGGCGCTGTCTATGGGAAGCAACGACTGTGATTGACCATATTGTCGCTTCTGAGACAAAAGAGTTGCATGGTCCAAACATGTTCAATGGCTACCATCAACCAGGAAACAGGAAACCCCTCCAATGCCTTAAAGAGACAGGTGCAAACCCTGGCTGCAACAGTAGAACAGCTAACCCGACGCAACCAGGAGTTGGAGCAACAACTAAACCAAAGGAGCGAGCAGTGTCAAGAAGCCTCATGAGATGAGCGAGATCTCAACAAGCAAAATGGAAGTCACCTACTAAAGGGGGACAAATAGGTAAGGGAAGACTAGGAAGAAAGCAATATCCCCAACAAAAGGGATGGCCCGGAAGATACTAGCCACCCCTCCGAAATGGAAGTCGGTGCGCTACGCATGGCCTAGGATATGCAGATGATGAAGGAGAAGATGGACATGATGATGAATGCTATGAGGGGACAGGTATCTACCAATTTAGAAGAGTTGGTCCATCGGACCAACTTCTTGTTCATTGCACAGGTGACTTACTTCCCCCTTCCAATAAAGTTTCGAATACCACAATTAGAAGCATATGACGAATCAAGTAGGTTTATTCTTACCTCGACCATCTAGAGTCGTTCAAAACCTTTATGCACCTACAAGGAGTTCTAGACAAAATTATGTGTAGGGCCTTCCCTACCACATTGAAAAAGCTAGCAAGGGTATGGTTCAGCAAGCTTACCCCAAACACGGTCTTCACCTTCGAAGAGTTAAGTGGACACTTCGTCACACACTTTATTGGAGGGTAGAGACATAGAAGATCCTCCATAGCCATACTAAACATTAAGCAATGGGAAGACAAAAGCCTGAGGTCGTACGTGACCCATTTCAACAAAGAGGCTTTCTTGATTGACGAAGCTGACGACAAAGTCCTTGTCATTGTCATCACTAGTGGGTTGAAGTGAGGGGACTTGGTTCTAAGGAAGGTAACAACAGCTACCAGAGATCCCGCACGGGGTAAGTTAGGCCCTAATTGGAAAGTACCCTACAAGATCATTGACTACAATAGAAGGGGGACCTACTACCTGGAAACCCTCGACAGGCAGAGGCTTCATCACCCATAGAACATCAAGCACCTAAGGAAATACTACCAATAATAGACAAAGCAACTTATTTTATCACTTTCCTTTATTTTCTTGTCAGAATTGAATGTTAAGTTTCTTTTTAATCTCTTTTTAGTTTTTTTAAGTTTTAAGGATGTTAGGTTTCATTTATTATTAAGAATGGAATATCAAAAACGTGGCTCTACTCTCCCCTTTTAGTGAATATACTAAGTCCTACCTTCGGGGCAGACAGACGACCAAAACATACTGACAGGTATTTGGTCTCGCGAAATATACTAAGTCCTACTTACGGGATGGATGGACAAGCAAAAAATACCGACGGGTATTTAGGTCTCACAAAATATACTAAGTCCTACCTACGGGGCGGATGGACAACCAAAAAATACTGACGAGTATTTAGTCTCCAATTATACTAAGTTCTACCTATGGGGGTGAATGGATGACCAAGAATACCGACGAGTACCTAGTCCCGAATTATGTTAAGTCCTACCTATGAGGTGGACGGATGGCCAAGGAAATCGACAGGTACTTGGTATCAAGTTATGCAAAGTTTTACCTATGGGGTGGACTGATAAAATAGAATACCAACAGCACCCATGCAATAGGGGCATATACACAATTATAATAAAAATAAAAATGAAACAAGTATAGGCAATAGATAGAAGTAGTAGATGTAAACACAAATAATCATTGTCTTACAAATAAACCCATAAAAAGAATTTAAAAGGAGAATGGTAGGAATTAAGACAGAGGAGCGTCAGAAACAGTCGGATTCATAGTAGTTGGGCCATCCTTAGTTGACAGATCCACAACTGACGAGACTACGGGAGCGTAGGGGCCCTCAGGGGTAGGCTGAGCAATGACCACGCCATTATCCTTCACCTCTTAATCAATCGTATGAACGGAATCATTGGTCTTGTCGCTGACAGCATCATCTCCCCTAGGAGTTGGCAGTACGATGTCATCTATGATGATCTGGGTCAAGTCCAGATCAAGGTAGACAGATCCAACTTGTTTTAAGCAGTCATCAAACCTGTCGTCATAGTAGACACCACATGCATCAAAAAAGGGTTAAGAAACCTGGAACTCCGCCACGGCGTTGGCCTTGGCCTTGTCCATTTGATCATGAACAGCAGCCAGCTCTGTCATTAGATTGACCTTTGCTTTTCCAGCCTCCTTACGTAGACGGGTCTCCTCTGCAAGCGCAGCAAGCTTGGCCGTTAGCTCTTTATTAAGGGTGCAGACGACCTCCTTCTACTGTTCTCATTCTTTCTTCTCTATCTCCTAACGCTTGTGAAACCGATGGATCAACCCCTCGGTTGCCATGCACCTATACTAAAGAGCTCTTATTCGCACCAATGCCTGAGCCATAAATGACCGTTAGAAGGAGAACAAAGAAAATGCATAGTATTATAAGTGACAAAAGCATACTCTAGACAGGTTATAGAGACCGAACGCCTTTAAGTCTTTTGAAGAGTGTTCACCACAAGGATCCAAATCCGTCTCCTTGGTGATCAAATTAACCATCTCGACGGCATAGTCTTTGTGTGTGACCAACCTCTAGACGGGATTGGGGGCGACGGGACCCTTCCTCGTCATCAGACCCTTCCTTACTCCGTGGCGAGGAAGGGGCAGGGGATGAAGAAGAATTCCACTGCTTATCCCCAACAGAAGACCCGTCCCCATCTTGGATAGACGATCATCCTTGGCATTGTTTTTTCCCTTAGGGGTTGCCTTAGCACCCACCTTCGAAGCCGACGGTAAAGCCCCACCCTGGTGCTTACAGGCAGCAGCGGACTTCCTCACCATTGCCCTTTGTCTACCTATGTCCATCTCTACAAAAGGATGACAACAAATGTTAGAAAAGAAGGCAGACAGACCAAATAAAGTATTAAAACTAAGACTTACGTCGACAGGAAAAAGCATGCTACCATCGGGCTACAAGCATCGATTCAGGGCCACCACAAAACGCGTGGAGAATGTCAAGGATGACCAGATCCTTCCACTTCCTTTGCTCAAAAGGTATGGCCCAAACTCGTCGGTGGAAGCTTTCTTGCTCATTGCTAACTTGCAAACGGACTTGTGCTAAAGATAATGAGGAAATATGTTAGGAGTATCACCAAAATAGATGGAGCTAAAATAAAAGCAAACACCAATAACCCACCTGACTCCTTTACACTCCCCCAAGTGTTATCAAAACCATTAGGTATACTATCCCATTCCCTTGAATGAAGAAATAACGGTTCTTCCAATTTCTATTGGAGTCAGGCATATCTGACACCAAGCTAAGCAACGTCTTCCTTACCAAGAAATGGTAAATCCCCTTCGACGAGGAGATTTGTTGGGTTTTATAGCAATAAAAGAACTCATCGAGAGATAGAAGACGGTTGCTACCACTAAGTTGACCCCATATCACCTCCGCACCAATAAATATTCTCCATGTGTTGGGGGTAATCTGACTAACAAACAAGCCTAAGTAGTTGGCAAGCTAAGTGTAACTCTGTCAGTGGCAGCCTCTACCCTGTAGTGAACATGGCATCGTACATGCTGACGTTTGCAGTCCTTCCAGAGTAGCACTTTTCAAACTTTCTAGGCAGACGAAGGGGGATGTTCTTAGGGATTTAATAATGGTCGTGAAGGGTGTAGAAGACCTTATCATACATCGTAGGATAAAAATCATTAACCATCCATATTAAAGGGAGAATAAAAGGCCAGGTACCCCCGTCTACTTGGCCTATAGCCTTGACTCCCTCGAATTGATCTTCCTTGTCAACTCTCTCTCCCTCGTCCTCCTCATCTCCCTCATCATATTCATTTTCCTCATCCTCCTTCCTTCCTTATCTTCCTTGTCCTTCTTTTCTTCCTTGATAGGGGAGTGGGTAGACGGTTTTCTTTTTGGGGACCAAGGGACATCTTCCTCGAGCTCACGCCCTGATGGATAGACCTTATCGTAGCCCGCACCCTCACAGATTGGCGATGATTGTTTTCTCGTCGCTTCTCTATCTGACATCTATTCACCTACAAGCGATGGAGGTTTTATAAGAACCTATTTGATGGGTCTTTAAAACAAATGATGACTGCCCAAAAAGTAAGAGATAAAAATAATAGGGAAAAGAAACTTACAAGAATAAACAGACGATGGATCGAAACGATAGATTCCTCGAAAGCAACGAGGTCATGATTGACGGGTGATGTAGACGACAATGCGACAACTCTAGTCTCAAAAATTTCACAAAAAGAAGTAAAGAAAATGAAAGGAGGAGGAAGAACTATTTATAGAGCGAGGGGGCACGACATACGAAGCAATGCTTCTGATTAGAAACGAGGCCAACCAGCAAGTGCCACTTGTCACCTAGCATTTAAACCCAAGGCTGCTTATGCCATTTAATGACACCTTCTTCAATAAAGCTCTAATTAATGATCATAAATATTCATGATACTCCACAGCCCGTCAACTAAAACCAACGGAGCCATGGAGTAGGGGGCAATTGATAGGGCTATTTTTGACTAAGGATTCAATAGTCCTAGACACGCCATGGAAGGAAACTGATGACACCTATGGATCCATCAGTTTTGCAAAAGCATACGGAGGATAAAGAATGACGAAATGAAAAGCGATGAAGCCACACCAAAACCCAACGAGGTGCAGGGTCGACGGGGTGAACGAAAAAGCCGACGGGTCCAGCGTGACCTTGCTTGGTCCTCATGAATGTTCATATAAGGAAATATCTTGCATATCACAAAAGATGAACCTACTACTAATTCATATCTCCCTCATATGAAAAGACACCTTACAATCTTGGAAACTCTAATACCAGATCTTCTCCATAAGGAAAAATCCCTACTCTCAAGGGATCTTGGTTCACCACTCACCACTATATAAGCGTCAAACCCTTTCTTTTTTCAGGTACGTAGAAAACCCCTAGCTCTCTCACTATAGAGTTCTTAGAGGTTTCTCATTTACTGACTTGACTTTCAAAGGGTTCTTGGCCAGTACCACACCGATGCATTCTGTTTGGTCCTTCTATTCTTATTCCACAGGTACCCATTGGAGTGATTTGGAGCCTACAACTCACTGACGATTTCAGCACATCATCACTGTTGTATAGCATTTTACGTATAATAGTTTTGTTTTATTTTATTGTTTTTATAATAGATATATATTAGTTTTGTTGAATTTAATGTTCCGTTAGCAGTACAACATTTTATATCTATACTACTATTTAAGGGGCTTCCTCTGTTTTGGTTCCTCAATTTCAATACGAAAAATACCCTCAAATTCACCAATTTGTAAAGCTAAAGTAATAGGGTTATACATGTAAAATTACTGATTTAAAAACTCCTAAATTTTACTTTTTTTTTTTTTTTAAAAGTTCTTTTATCTCAATTAAAAAAAAAAAAAAAACATACTTGTTATTCTATCCAAAAAAAAAAAAAAAAACCTAACACAAATGGCTCTTGTGTGTTTAGCTTACATGTTCTATTAATACTAGTGATCCCATGACGATCTAACTTATAACCAATTCCTTCTTGAGCTACATCATACCAATCACATTTAAACAAAACAACAGAATTCCCCTTTGTGTAACGGAGTTCGATGATGTCTGTCATCAATCCATAATAAGACATATTTTGATATTCCCCTCTCACCATAACACCACTATTTTGTGTTTTTTTACCATCATCGCGTTGTTTAGTACGAAACCTAACCCTATTGACATTGTAACAATGGTAGTGTGTAGCTCGTTTATCTGGACCCTAGGCCAATGATCGCACATGCTCATCAACTTGCTCGTTTCCATCATTATAAAGTTTTGTGATCTACAAAGATATATAAATAATGTAAGATTCATGCTTAAGTAATTAATTTAAAAAAAAAGGATGAACCAATGTGATTGTACCCTTTCTTTGAACGAACAAATGAACTCATGTCTATGCATCTCATCAATATTGACACCCAAGTTTACAAGGATGTTCCTATGTTCTCTACATATAAAATATCATAATAGTCAATCTTCAAAGTTTATACAAGAATATTAAAGAGTTGATGTACAAGAAGTAAGTCTTACTGAACAAAGGGCTCGATCTCATCACAATTTTGTAGGACATAAAGCGATGCTACATAGTAATCAGTGTTGTTTAACTCTCGTACTACACTCTTCCTAGAAGGGCGACCTTTCCTAGAGAATATGGGTAATCGGGGGGTATCATCACATGTTGCTTGACATCGATCATCATTTTGCTCAAGTCGATTAAATATTGTTTCGATCCCAATTAGATACCGTAAGCAAAATCTTAGACATTCATCCGCCACATACCCTTTTGCAATCGACCCTTCTGGGTGTGCCTTGTTACGAACATAACCCTTAAGCTTACACAAATACCTATTGATGCATCAAATTAATATGAGTAATTAAAAAAAAAAACTATATTGCAAATAATATCTCATTTTAGCTTTCACTTATAAAAAAAAAAACTCATTTTACCTTTCAATCGGATACATCCATCGATATTGCACTGGACCGGCAACTTTAGCTTCCCAAGGTAGATGAATTGGCAAGTGTACCATTACATCAAAGAAAGCAGGTGGAAAAATTCTTTCTAACTTACAAAGAATTATAGGAATTGTGTGCTCCAAACGCTCCAAGTCCTCCAACCGTAAAACTTTAGAGCATAATTCTTTTAAAAAATTGCTAAGCTCGATCAAAGCATCAGATACCTTTTTAGGTAATAATTCACCCACTACAAGAGGGAGTAATCTCTCCATGAAGAGATGACAGTCATGAGTTTTCATACCAAAAATCTTCTGTTCTCCTACATTCACACGCCGAGACAAATTTGCGGAGTAACCATCCGAAACCTTCACATTTTGCAACCACTGAAACACAGCCTTTTTCTCATCTTTTGAGAGTGTATAACAAGCATGAGGAAAAGTAGTCTTCCCATCTTTAGGAGGAAGTTCCTTTTGTATACCCATCATTTTTAAATAGAGCCTAGCATTTAAGGAATCTTTACTTTTCTTATCAATATCTAATACTGTCCCCATCACACTATCACATATATTTTTCTCAATGTGCATCACATCTAAATTATGACGCAATAACAATGTTCTCCAATACGGCAAATCAAAGAAAATACTATGCTTCTTCCAATTGTGGCACTTTCCCTGCCCAGGTAACCTTTTCCTTTTAACGGCCTTGCCTAGTGTTATTGGTGGCAGAGTACCAAGTTAATTCAGCACATCATCACCAGATAATCGTTTTGGTGCCCCTTTTCTCTCTCTCTTACCTTCAAATTGTGCTTTCTGTGATCGCCATTTATGGTCAGAAGGAAGAAATCAACGATGACCCATATAGCACATTTTGCTACCATGCTTTAACCTACGATGAGAAGTCTCAATACCACAGCAAGGGCATGCAAGATTCCCTTATGTACTCCAACCCTAGGTATAAGCGTACGCAGGAAAGTCATTGATAGTCCACATTAATGCAACTCTCATTTGAAAGTTTTCCTGCATTGAAGCATCAAAGGTTTCAACACCCTTTTCTCATAATTCTTTTAACTCATCAATTAATGGCCTTAAAAATTCATTGATATCATTGCCAGGACCCTTTTGGCCCGGAATAAGTAGAGACATGAATAGGTAAGGCTCTTTCATACACATCCATGGGGGAATGTTGTAAGGGAATACGACAACAGGCCAACAACTATAGCTAACACTCATGTTTCCAAAAGGATTAAAGCCATTGGTAGCTAACCCAAGCCTTACATTGTGAGGATCTGAGGAAAAGGACTCATGAGTTCGATCAAATGATTTCCAAGCCTCAGTGTCTGCGGGATGCCTTAGTACTTCATCATTAGAACGATTCTCATGGTGCCATCTCATGTCTGGAGCTGTTTTTGATGACATAAATAATCTTTGTAGCCTCGGCTTAAGAGGAAAATATCGCAATACCTTCCATGGGACTTTTTTAGCATCCCTTTTACCACCCTTGCTATTCAACTCCCATCTTGAGATCTGAAAAACTGAGCACTTATCTACTTCTGAATGCTCCTTGTAATATAGCATACAATCATTTTGCATGCATTGATCTTTTCATAGTTTAGACCAAGATCACTCACAATTTTCTTTGCCCCATAGTGGGATATGGGCAGTTTTTTGCACATTGGAAATGCATCCTTCAGTAGCTCCAGCAAAATTGTGAATGAGTTGTTGCTCCATGAATTCTTGCACTTTATGTGCATTAATTTGACAATAAAGGACAAATTGGAATACTTTTTACATCCCAAATAAAGTGGTTGGTCTGCCTCTTTAACCAATCTATAAAACTCCTTTACTTCTTCATTTGGATCTTGCGATTCACTCCCACTTGTTTCCTCAACATCTCTCATACGAGGATAAGCATCTCGTATCATATTATGGATATCATCAATATTTTGTTCATCATCACTACTATTATCCTCATCCTCATCACTACCTTCCTCGTCCTCATCACTATTTCCCTCTCCATGGAGATACCATCTAGTATAATCACGCCTCATCCCTTTCCATAAGAGGTCTCTTGTAACCTCAACTCGTGTTCTTCTATATCTATTGTTACAATCATTACAAGGACATTTTATCTTCATATCTTCATCTTTGATACGTTGAAATGCATAATCAACAAACTCTATTACTCCATTTATATATTCCTCACATGACCTACTAGAAAGACTGATCCAAGATTTATCAACTGACATTATATCTACACCCTTCAAAAATGACATAAATATTAACAATTATTCTTGTCTAAATTGTGATAGATAAACTTATTATAAAAGTTAAAAATAAAAGTACTAAATTAACAACACCACCTCTGAATATATTGTAAACTAACTAACATGAAAAACTTAATTAAATTTTAGAGATCCACTAATTTAATTAAATAATTATATACAAACAACAGTATCCGACCAAAAAAGAGACCGCTAAAACAAACTAATGATTTCTTCATTATTAACTCACACAAAAAATCCACATATTCAAAACATATACATATATATATATATATATATATATTATATTATATGCACACTTTATTTTCTGCCACCTGCCACTTAGTTCACTTTTGAGGTAAGGACAAAACTAGATAATCATCTAAATCAAATCACCTGGGCTTCTATGGATACCATTTTATATATATATATATATATATATATATTATTTTTTTTTCCCTACCACTTGCCACCATTATCATCTTTTGAGATGATAACTCCAAGTACAGTTAGGCACATGACCTTATAGGAAAAACAACCATTATTTCTTTTCTTTTCTTTTTCTTTTTCTTTTTAATGATGGCATGTCAGAACTCAAAGGCTCGGTGCAAAAGGTTATTTCTATTTCATCAAGTCCCTACTTCGGCATTATTACTGCATATTTTTCTATGCTTAGTAATTGACTTAGGCGGTTTGGTAAAACATCTTAAACATATATTTTCAGTTTTTAAATAATATTATATATATTTTTACACACTTTTTTACTCACACATATTTAAAAAAAAACAACAACATTACTCGAATTTCTCTACAAAACATGACCTTAATCTTTTCTATACCTTTGTGCGTTAAGCGTGGAGAGAAGCCACAAATTTTTCTTAACGAACTGCTAAAGTTTAGCGCCAACAAAAAAAATAAAGAAAAGAAAGAAGGCAGAAGGCTAAAGTTACTTTTACTGATACACATATTATTATATATTCACAACACAAATACTATTATTATAATACTATTATTAAAGCTTCAACAAATACTTATATTATTGAAAAGTGGTCAATGATACTATTCATCAAGTCTCCCCTGTACTTTCACAGACAAAAAATTATTCAAACGGTACACTAATATCCACCACACAAACACATAAGCAACAACCATTCATTCAAATATATTTTTTTAATAAAAAAAGTTTCTGCTATTCATTCCTTAGCTTTTTGGCTCAGCACCCAACATCCACTATCACTATATATCTATTGGAACGTTGCAGTATTACTTCAAACTGTACAAAAAACTAAAGTGTAGCAAAGAGGGTGAGAGAGAGTAAGTGATTCCAGTGACTTAGCAAGGCAATTGGATTTTTTGGTTTTTGTACTAAGTATTAGGGATTTGTTTAGGAAGACAGATTTGGACTTTTTTTTGTTTTGTTTTGTAATTAGGGATAGGTATACCTGAAAGGAATTTCTTATATTTTTGGGTTTTTTAACCCTTTTTTTTCTTTGAGAAGATGGGTTTGTTCCCATTGTTGTACCAACTTTATTTTCTTTTTTGAATATTTTTTGACAAATTTATAAGGGTCAATTATAAAATTTTAAAGTAAAAATGAAAATTTTTTTGGATGATCTGAATTTTAAATTTTTTGTTGCCAAATTCTAAATTTTGAGTGGGGGTGGGGGTAGGAGGGAGGGGGTGGTGGTAAAGAAAAAAAAATTTGCTGCCAAATTATAAAGGATATATTCTTTCTTTTAAAGCAAATTAACTATCTACGATAGTTAGCATGTTTGTCATAAATACAAACTCAATTTAAAAAAAAAAAAAAATTAATTGCGATGAATAAATGTTGTCACAAACGTGAAAAGTAAGGGGGCAATTTTCCCTCCAAAATATTTTAACATTTTCGATGGCTTCATGTCTGTCACTAATACCTTTTTTTATATTTACGATGGAATCATGTTTGTCGCAAATGCTAATACCATAAAAAATATATATTTTGTATTTTCGATGTACCAAAGCTGTCGCAAGTGTTAATAGTTTTGACGGTTTTTTGTTTAGTCGTCATAAATAATACCTTACTAGCGACAAACATTGTTATGCCGTCATAAAAGGTAAGGCGGGAACATTTCCCTCCCAAAAAAATCACATTTTCGACAAAAATAATAGGCATTTTCGACAAACTCAATTTGCCGTCACAAATGTGTTGATATTTGACGAGTCATTGTTGATGGAAGAGACTTGCCGTCGAAAAAGCTAGTTTTTACGATGGCTTTTTGTAATCATCAAAAAAGTGAAGTTAAAAAAAAATCCATAAAATTTTAAATACCATTACCACGTCCAAAATTTTATTTAAAACAAAAAAAAAAAAAAAAAAAAAAACAATACCATGTCCAAACCCAACCCACATTCATATTCTTATAAAATACAATAAAAAAATAAATAAAAAACCATGCAAATCTTTAACAAGTCTTCTCCCCAAAAAAAAATATATATTTAGCAAGAGTTTCAGATAACTACTATTAAAAAACCTGAAGGAAGTTATAAATATGCAACACAAGTATATGTTTTGAAATTCAAATTCTTAAAATTTATATATAAAAATAAAATAAAAAAGAAAAACCATATTTAGATCTTTAATAAGAATTTCGGATTACTACTTACTTAAAAAACTGATACCAATTTAAACTAAGACCAACTCCATCCCAATTTAAAACATTATCAAAATATATAGCTCTCCACCCTTTCAAGTGTCAAACATTACATGCTCAAAAAAAAAAAAAAAAGTTTCAAACATTTAATTGAATAGAGAGATTGAAAGTGGTTTGTGGGCTATGGAGGATTCTTAGTTGGTGTTCATAGTGGCTAAATTGATGTGGTCATAAGCCCATAAAGGAGACTGCTTTAGGATTTCATCATTGCACAACTATAGGAGCAGAATTTGAGTTCCCGCCAAGGGGGTTAATTGGTGGGTTGAGTGCTTAGAGGTATGGATTTTTAGAGATTTTGTGAGTGTGAGTTAGTGTTTTTTTTAAACCTTTATTTTTTTGCTACTAGCTTTGAATTCAAGTATATACATTTTATTTTATGTTATGCGTGTCATGTATTACATATTACAAAATCAAAAAGTTTGTGTTCAAGAGAAAATGAATTTGAGATAGAGAGGTTTGGTGGTTTTTCTGTGTGCAAGTTTCAGTTTGTAGATCAAAAAATCTTATTGGTGCTAATTTGACTTACAATGAACACTTATCATTACTCTGGTTTTATACACATTTATTAAATTTACTAGCCTCCGAGAAAGCGCTCATGTGCATGCTTAGAGGCTCTTCAATTTTTTGGGAAAAAGTTAATAATTTGTATCCATTATAACTTGGGATTACAACATTTTCCAATCACCAAAAGAAAAAAAAAAAAAAAAAAAAAAAAAAAAAAAAAAAAAAAAAAAACCTATATGCGTGATGAAAAATTATTTCACCTGCAAAGATATAATACTCATCACACCCCTAGATTTTTTTGTTGTGATTGGGAAACACATAATACTCATCACACCCCTAGTATATATAATGGTTTTGTTTTGTTTTATTGTTTCTATAATATATATTAGTTTTTTTTTTTTATGAGATATATTAGTTTTGTTGATTTAATATTTTGTATAGATCACACACGCACTCTGCACATGCAATAAGACTTTTTTTTTTTAATGTAATTTTTCAATTTAAATTTGTCTATCGTTAGTGAGGTTATACATGAAGGGATTTTTAAGAAACTAAAATTTAGGATTTTGAAAATAAGTAAACGACTGGGTTTAGTGTGTGCTAATTTTTATGAAAAAATATATCAAATGTGCGAGATATATTTAAATAGAAAGTGTGTGCTAATTTTTATGAACAAAAGTTACTTTGGTATTTTTTTGCTTTTGAATTTTGTTGAATTATAATTTTAACTATATTTTTTATTTTTAAGGAATAATAATTATCTAATTAAATTAGAGGTATTTTTGACATTTTCTAAAATCATAACAAACTTTCTGAATACTCTTAATATGTAAAGATAATACATAATAGTATGATTTATATTAGGTTATCTATTTATATTTGAAAATAGTAGGACTGTAGGAGGACAAATGATTGTTTTAATTGTTAGATTTGATCTGATTGCACTTAAATACTAGTAAATTTACACTTAATAGTTCACACACTGTTTTTTAACAAAAAAAAGTTATAACTAATTTATAAAATTTAATTTAAAAGCCATCCATAATTGATGTATATTTTATGAGATATATATTCAAAATTTAGCACCTACAAATTAATCTTTTATCCTAACTATTGAAACTTTAGATGTTGAACCCCTTAAAAAATCTATAAGATGTAAAAAAATTAGTTTGAAATTAAGTATAAATAATTTTGAATAATGAAAGAACGTAGGCACAACTTTATTGACTTCAAGTTAGTTTATGAAATAAATATTTTATTTTGGATCATGATTTAGGCCAAATTAGCTTTGGATCTTTTGCATTTTGAGTTATTATAGGCCCAACTAATGTAGGCATAACCCATCGACATCATGTAGGCATAACAAGCTTGGTCACCCGAAAAACTTTTCTGACTCTGCCACTGATTGAGCTGATCATGGGGATTGGGTAGAGGATTAGGATTCGATACAATACCTCCCGAAAAACTTTTCTGCCTCTACGACTGATTGAGCTACTCATGGAGATTGGGTAGAGGATTAGGATCCGGTATTGCACCTGTGCAATTCACCTTCCTCTCCCTCACAAATATTTTTACATTTTACTTTTTATTTTTGTTAACTTTTATCTTAACTTTTTTTAATCAATGGTTGAGATTGAAAGTTGCTTTTTGCAACTATAAATCTCAACTAAGGTATTGCACCTGATCTCAATCCTTGGGTAGAGATCCTAATTTGTACTATTTTATCAAGTAGGCTATCATGATTTAGATAATAGTTGTACCGATTGAGTCCCTAGGGGAATAACATCCATCAGATCAAAAAAAAAAAAAATCATCAATAAGAAGAATCCTATGCTATAATAATAGGTTTGAGAGAGAGAGAGAGAGAGAGGTTTCTAGTTCCACCCTGCAAGCTAGGTATAATAATAAAAAGGTATTAATCATAAACATTATATTTTTTTTTTTTTTTTTTTTTTTAAGAATCAAAATAATGAACTTTTAAAATGAAAATGCAGTTAAATCAGCTTGGATGACCGGAAAATATTGTGGTGGAACATACTCCATCTACACAACAAAGTCTGAGATATAAGCGGCATACCTGGCAAGACTGTGAGCAATCCTATTACCTTCTCTCTTAACATGAGAATAACTTAATTGATTAAAAAAAACAAGAACATCGACTTACATCATCTAGCCATGCACCATAATAGAACATCGACATACATCAAAGCAAAAGGTGAATGCATGTGATCCAAATGCAAAAACTTGTTTTAAACGTGAATGGTGAATACTGAATAGTGAATACATATGATCCGTTGATTCCGTTCTTTTTTAAAATGTGAATGGTGAATAGTGAATAAATGTGATTCATATGGACTATGAAGTTAACATCATGACCTACCATTCAAAGTTAAGAGATGTTTGGGGGGTCAAATGTAAATATAATGGGCATAAAAATAAATGCTAGCGTAGCATCTATTAGAATTCAATATAAGATTCGTCCAAAAAAAAAAAAAAATCCAACATAAGATTATCTTCAAGATTTAATTTGATCATACAGAGTTTATCCTAATGAGTTATTAATTACTGTATATTTAGATTTGTTTGATTTATATTAAATCATAAGAATTATAGATAAAGTCTTCTCAAAGACCCAAAACAAAAACAAAAACAAAAAAAGCCTTGAGGCAATCCATGAATGTTAAATTGGCTAATTGCATTGTACCTCTTGTCTCTAGTATTTCTGAGATATGTAAGGTTCAAATCATCCATCCTCAATCTGTTGGTTATAACTATCATATTATTATTATTATTTAAAAAAAAAAAAACTATTTATAGAGTAGAATACGCTGAACAGCCTGAACTGTTATTTTATAAATATTTATTCAAATATTTCAATCATTTTTTATTTTTATTGCTGAAGAAAACAAAGGGGGTTCTCTAGCCTAACTTTTGAACAAGCATGTATTTCGTTAAAGCTTTCTAAAAGTGTAGGCCATAGGTTAGAAAATTTTAGAAACTAAGTTTTTGTTTTTCTTACAAATTACTTGAAAAATCATGGTTAGAGGTATATTTTAATTTCTTTCAGTGTTTACAATTTTTTACCTCCAAAAACAGAAGCTTTTTAGTGCTTCAATTCCCTCTTATGCTAATTTTTGTTGGGTACAGAAAATGTTGCCTCCAATTTTACTGACCTAATGGCTTTTGGCTAACGCTGATTTTTGGTGGGGCACAGTCCACTGCCTAGGCTTAAAAAAAGGTTGAAAAATGCAATTTTAGCCCCCACGAACTCTTTCACAACAGGGCTAAACTTGCCATTTACTTGAGTGACACACATAGGACCCAAAAATTGTTTCTTTTAGAATTCTATTGGAAAAAGTTTTCAGTTGGCGAATAAGAAATGGTTGAATTCTTGGCAAGTTAAAGATTGTTACTGGACCACTTGTAGACCAGTAGTACACAAATTGATGGAGGTCATTATTATAAACAAAAGCTCACATGTGATAGAAATGGAAAATAAATATAATAAAATACTAGCAATTTGTCTATGCATGAAACAATTGCTTGCTACAAATAAGTTGATACCAAAAAAAAAAAAAAATGCACAAGTAATGTTGATGTTACCAATGTTTTGGGGACTAAATTTGGAGAAAAAAACCGAAAAATTATACAGTCCTCTGGTAGATCACGTCACTTATCCACTATTCCATTAAAAGACTCACACTTGTTTAAAATTGCTGAGTCAGTAATTAGTTTTTATTTAAAAACAATTTTTAACTTAGTAATTTTAAACAGGTGGGAGTCTTTTAATGGAATGGTGAATCACGTCACTTATCTACCATGAGTACTTTATAATTTCTTGAAGAAGCCGGTTTCTATTCACTGGTTCTTTGAGTAGATTATAAATTATTTGGTAATGTCGTTTACAAGTTGAAGAACAGCAAAAGCAATAAACCAATATGGCCAAAATTTATACCAATGTGTTGTCATTTTCTTTAAAGCTTGCTTGGCAGTTGTTCATATGGCTTGAAATTTTCAACGAGTATCACGTTCCAACCTATATATGCAAATGGTTTCATATGGTCGGGATTCCCATCATGCAATCAAATTAGAGCAATTGTATTTAGATCACACGCGCAAACACAGACACATATAATCAATAGAGCGAAATTAAAAATGACATGATGTAAAGGAAACAAACTTCTACCAAATTTACACACATTCACAATTTTAACATGGCCTCCAATCTCACTCTCTATCAAGTATATCTCCCAATAGAAAAGTTAACAAATGCCCTAAGATTGCGTTTGGGAACTTATATTTGGATTTTAAATTAATAGATTTAAAATGCTTTAATTTTAAATCCATTAATTTAAAGAGTTATTTCAAATCCAAACATTTTAAAGGTTTATAATCTTTGTGGATTTGTCAAATCCAAATCCTTTACATTTTTAAACTTTCCAAAAAAGTTATTTGAATTTAAATCACTCAAATCCAAATGCCCAAACCATGCCATTCAAACACACCATAAGGGTATTGGTTAAAAAATGATTTCAGGAACTTTTTATAGAAAAAGAAAAAAAAGAACAACTGATTTTAACTAATTTTTTTTTAAAATTAATATTTTTCATAAATATAGTAGTATTAAAATTTTCTTAAAATAATCTATTAATAAATGCAGTAAAACTGTAAGGGCATCCGTTAACTAGACTCTTTCTTGAATTATTAAAAGTCTTATAACTTAACTAATTGATATTTCCTAGCATTTCTAAAAGAAATATTCGAGTTTAAATCCCTCCTCCAATTATCAAGTTTTATATGTGTATAGATATAAAAATATTTAATGATGATTGCATCAAATAAACGTGAGGTATCATATGTGGTTCCTAGTTCCCACAGCAACAATGGCAAGGTCCCAACTAATGAACTTATTATCACCGTCAATGTCCAAGCTAAGAGTAATTGAATGAGTACCTGATTCAACGAAAAAACCAAGGAATACCTGTCCATCTGCGACAAAGACAATATATACAGGAAGCCAAACATTATTGAACGAACATTCAACAACCACCTATAGTTCATAGCATTTGTACAGCAATTTTTACAATTTGTAAAAATATTAAGGATTTTGATTATCGATGAAGACACTGGGATTACTTCAACCCTTACCACACAGAATATGCAATTCCGAAAATAATGACAACAGTAACGATAAAAATGAGCTAAAGTCTCCTTAAATGGGCTGGTTAATTAGTGATGAAAGCATGCAATAATAAAAAACAGCAAGTTTGATTTGGATTTACTTGCTGTGTTGGTCAGTAAGGTATCTGCATGGAAACTAGCTGGCACACTCTTGAAATATACTGTGCTAGGCAGTACTGTCTCCCTGCAGGCTGCAACCTTTCTTTTTTGTTTCTTTTTTCTTTTTTTTTAACTAGAATTATAGTAATAATTGAATAGCAAACTAGTTAATTAGGTGCGTGCATTTTATTTATATGAAAGCTTGCGGAGTCAGACTCAGAGGTTTATGATTGAGGGGCCAGAGTAACAATTATAATTATGGACAAATGAAATTATTATATTCATCATTTAAGAGCTTGGAACGATCAAGAATATTATCATGGTATCAAAGTGTATGTTGGGTCCTGATTTTCAACTTTGTCTTCACTCTAGCTAGGACCTAGGACTATAATTAAATTAAATGATTAAATTCATCTTTTTTTTTTTTTCTTTTTCATTTTTTTTTTTTTGGGGACAATTGGCATGGTAATTTATCAGTAACAATTAATGGTGATTAAAGAAAAAAAGTAATCAAAAATAAAGTGGTTATATAGAAAATATGTTAATATTATGCACAAATTCTGTGCTATGGATAAATTAATACATAATGTTATTGATATATGTATAATTGCAACGTGTCAATATATTTCTTTTTCAATCTTAATTTTTCTCAAATACAATATATTATTGTATTTGGCAATTAATCTGAAAATTCGCCAAATACAACAATAAAATTTAAACTTGACGCAACTATACATAAAATTTTGGAGAATTAATCTTAAAAATTGTATTTGACATAAAATTTTACTTAAAGTTTGTGCCTAACATGAAAATACAATTGTATTTGGAGAATTAATCTGACATAAAATTTTGGAGAATTAATCTTAAAAATTGTATTTTACATAAAATTTTACATTTTACATAAAATTTTACTTGAAGTTTATGCCTAACTTGAAATTCACCAAATACAATAATAAATTCACTAGTGTATGTCTCACAGCTAAAGAAATTCTCCTAACTTTCTTTGCTCTCACATGTACTATTTATTTCTTCTCCACACACAGCTCTCTCTCTCTCTCTCTCTCTCTCTCTCTCTCTCTCTCTCTCTCTCTCTCTCTCTCTCTCTCTCTCTCTCTCTCTCTCTCTCTCTCTCTCTCTCTCTCTCTCTCTCTCTCTCTCTCTGTGGCTCTTCTTTCTGGCTTCTCTTTTGTGCAACACTCGGTCATTGCTTTTATAAACAAGCCGATCTCCTCTTATTCTTAAATCTTAATCATATTTGAATTAGAATTCTTTGCTAGTCACATTAAGAGTGTGTTTGGTATCAAATTTTAGCATTAGATTATATGTACAACTTTTTAAAATCTTATATTTTCCTTTCTTTTCTTTTTTCCTTACTTTTTCAAATTTTTTTCAAGGACATCGTTATTGTAATTTTCATATTGCCTAATTTTTTAATTTATAAGTATGATCGTCTGAGCAATAGAAATTTAAATTGACAGGGTTAAGATTCTCATCAATTTAAAATGTAACCTTTTGAAAATTGAAAAGAAAATTAAATTCTTCCTCTAAATGCAACTTGAACAATTAGGCTTTATATTTTACTTATGAAACCTTAGGTAGAAGTTTGGAATGATAGGTGAACAATTTCATTTTTAATTTTAGTGAAATTTGGAGACCCACAATAAAAGAGCAAGAAAACTTGGCAGTTGGTACAGTGTAATGCTATAGTGTGTACTTTCCTGCGTTTACTTGACCCCAGCCTTCAGTGTTTTTCCTTGTCAATCGGATCCACATATACTGAATATTTTGTGACTTTGCTGTCCCATGCTTCTCACGCGACAGACTAGAGGTATATTTGGAAATAGCATCTAATTGGGCCGTGAGATTAATGTGGTCGAATTTGGTCAGCTCCGAATCAATCTCATTTTGTGGTGACCTCAAACAAATCAGGGGAAGCAACTATCCCTTGATTTTTGGAGTAACGACTTTCTGAAAATTGTGGGCTTTCAATAGAGCTGTTGATGACGGAATCATTTGGTTCTCGTACGTTTTGCATTACAATAGGAGAGTCCAAATAACGGTTTCATCTCTTAAATGCTTGTGCAAGACGTCACCTGGCCTTTCGGTCCAGCTCATCGCCACTGGACAATGCATAGACATCAGATTCACATTGTTCATCACCACCGGTTCAGCCCAACCCACGGTTTCACTATCAGTAGGTTTCGAAGATGAGCATTGTTTGCAGTGGCGGAGCTAGGAATTTATATTTGGGAGGTCAAATATAAAATTAGACAATTAATTATTTTTGTGTATATGTTAATTATATCCATACTAACAGTAATGTACATACAATTTAATAATCAAAACCCAAAAGTGTATTGTAAGAACATGATCTGCAACGACCCGTAATAATATTGGGTTCCCACGTAAAAATGCCCAAACAATATCATTTGTAGAGCGTGGGTTTGAAAGACTAGGCCTTAGTCAACAGACAGTGGGTTTTTCGTGGTGTTCATACATAATTTAAATCGTATTCGCCCTAGGAGTCTTTCTCCTGGAGGCGGGTTGGGAGGCTCTGGTTTTTGGCCATTTTTCCCAGCCCGTTTCTTGGTGCATTAACCTTTACATTATATAGCCCTTCTTGGTTGATCTTAGCCCTCCACTTGTTAGTCAGGCAGATGCCTACTTCTGTACCCGTCCCATCAGCTGTCCCTCCTTACTTTCTGTTAGTTGCGATGATCGAAGTCACCCTGTCCAGGCGTCTTTTCTCATTAACATGGTCAGGACGCTGGCGGGTGCATTTAATGCGGAGGGGATGTATTTACCCTGAACCAGTTTTGCACCGTACCCCCACGTGGGTCCCATTCTATTCGCATCTCCTTCAGGGGGCTTTTTGGGGGCGGCCTTCATCGAGACGTTGCTCTTCCCCCTGAAGTCCTGGAGTGCCGAGGACAGGGTCGTCCTCAGCTATTCCCCTTGACACTTCGGCCTTTCCCCATTCGTCCTCGGCATGGGCCCAAGCCCTAATAAAGCGTGGGCCGGATCATAAGTTCCCTGGCCTCACAATAGCCCCTCAAAATCATGCTATCCGACTCCTCAGACGGATAGGAGGGTTTTGATGACATCAGATATCTGTCAATGCCTGTCAATCCTTGTCACCTATTGGTTCCCGAGACTTTTCATCTGCTCGAGACACGTTCCTGGAGCCCCTGGAAGGTGAAACGTGGCTTCATTAAATACGGGCGACTTTGTGTTTCCCACGTTCTACGACATGATGAAGATCAAACGGTGGTGATTCCTTGGTCTTTATGGGCGGGAAAATTTGTGCAGTTACCCTAGAAAGTATAAATGATTTTTTGGAACGGATCCGCCTCTTTAGTTTTGCACTTAAGAGTTCTAGCGCGTACACCCTGGGTTCATCTGAACTTTCGTCCAAACTCAAGTCTATCTCCAGCACAAAAAGCCTATCCGAAGCGTCTTTCCTCTCTTATATAAGTTCCCTGCCTCCATTAACTCGTGCTTTTTCTTTTCTGGGTTTATTTTTCTCTGGTTCCCTTTCTTCTCCCGTCGCTGGTTGAGTTTGTTTAGTAAATCATAGAGATGGCCAAATCGAGACTGAGGAAATTAGTTGATACTGAGGAGGCGATGAATAAGTTCATCGCTGATTACAGGATTCCTCCCAACGTAAGTCTGAGGCATTGTAAGATGGGGGAGTGGCACTATAAGAGGGAAACGGGCGAGGTAGTAATTCCCGTCCTCGCCTTTGTAGAGGGGGGTATGAGAATCTCTATGGGGCCGGTAACGAGGAGTTACCTCAGGCACTTCCAATTAGCCCCCACCCAGTGCACCGGCAACATGTTTAGGATTCTGGGTTGCGTGGATGCTTTAAACGAAAATATGGGGTTAAGACTGACCCACCATGACGTGAATTGGTGCTATAATCTCCAAGATTTGAAGTGAAAATCCTACTACATGAAGACGAGAGACGAAAGGGTTCGACTAATTCAATGCCTCCCTGATTCCAACAAGGGGTTAAACAAGGATTTCCTTATCGTCTCCGGTGAATGGCATGATGGCAATCCGTGCCCCATAGTAGAAGGAAAGCCAGGTGGGGTATAGGGAATGGAAGGGCGCTAACCCTTTGCACCATTCTAATCTGATGTGGTTCGGTAACTAACCATGCATATATGTTTTTCTTTTGTAGATCCACACGCTTATCAACGACATTTTCACTTAGTTAACCGGGTGGACTTGGAGACCGTTCTACAAGCGGCAGTTTTCGTAAATGACGAAGATGGTAAAGTCCGAGCCGCTCACAAAATATTAGGGTACGCTCCTGTTCAGAAGTCATTTGCCGACCCTAGGCACGTGATCAACGAGAGCCGCCCTCGGCTTCCAAAAATTACCGTGGTTGAGACAGGATTTTTCATTTCCGAAGTACCATCTGTCCCAAAGAGCATCCTACTGGTGGGCCTCTCCTCATCTCATCAAGTAGAGGAGGATGAAGGCGAGTTAGATCAGCCCGAGGAAGGGTTTGGGGTGTTTGACCTAGCCAACCAATCTGAGGACCCTTCTGGTGATATAGGTGACCCAGCTTTGTCCGAGATGGAATTGTCATCAGTAGGCACATCTTCCCAAGCCGAGATGGGACTCAAGAGAAAGCCCCCGACCAGTCTATTCGAACTCCTCGAGGGTCAACCAGGGAAGGATGCGTAGGGAACGCTACAACCCAATGCTCCTTCCCCACCACCTCAGCCCCTGACTGTCCAGACTAGGTCATTTTCCACAAAGTCACAGCCACAATCCCCCCGCCCCAAACTTCCTGCTCCTTCCCAACCAACTCTGCCTCCTCGGCCGAAAGGCACTGATTCAAAGAGAAAGATGAGCCCCAAGGGCAAGGAAACCATGGATGGGGGAAAATCCCAACCTTCTAAGGAGAGGGAGGAAACCCCACGTGCGAAACAATTGAAGATTGGGCACCAAAGCAAGGGTAAGGAGACTGAATCCCAATCTTCCCAAGGCAAGGGAAAGGGGATCGAGGCCCAATCCTTACCAAGTGCCTGGCTTCCTGCCCCAATGCTTCACGGGGGGCCACTGTTGGAAACTGCGTCCATGAGGGACCTTGGAGATGGCGAGGGTGGCTACGTGGCGGACGCATTAGGGAGAACCATGCTACTTCCCACCGACGTGGATGGGCTGAAGAAAATGAGGATGCAGGAGGTCTTCCTCAGTACTAAGAGGTACTTGGGCATGGTAAGGCTCTTGAAACCTAAAACTTTATTAACTCTCACTCCTGGTTTGTCATTCACGATGTATTTATCTCCCTTGACAGGCTCTCCAGGCCACCTATAGGATGGAGGAAGAGGTGACCAATCAGAGTAAGGCAGCCGAGGATGAACGCTCCAAGCGCTTACTGGCCACGCGGACTCTTAAAGCTTCCGAGGACGACCTCGCCAAGGCCAAGACTGCCCTAAAAGACACTATCCGAGACAGGGATAGCACCTCGGCGGGTTTAGCCAGCGCCCAAAAATAGGCTAAGGACCAAACAAAACGTCTGCTAGAAGCCGAGGATCAGTTGCAAGTAGCTAAAGAGCTGATCAAGGATTTAAATAAAAGACTGGTCACGGCAGAGCATGACAAAGGTGTGGCGGAGTATGCCTGTGACGAAGCCATAAGGGCCAAGCGGGAGGCCGAGTTTGCCAGAAATGAGGCTGAGGCTGCCAAGGACACGGCCGAGGATGACGGTTACAACGCGGGGTAGCTGACACCCAAGCCTCCCTCAAAGCCCAGATTCCTGGAGTATGCAGGCTTTACTGCTCCCAGGTTTGGGAAGAGGCCTTGAAGCGAGCTAGGGTGGATGCTGCTTCCGATTTGTGGAAAGCGGAAAATATATTCTACCCTACAGCCATCCGTGAGGCCACCTCCACCAGCTCCATGGCTGTGAGCGACCAACACGAGGAAGGGGTCACTCAGTCGGAAACCGTACAGGTCGGCGCCTCTCCTAGCGAGCCGCTTAAAGAGGGAGAGCTTCAGGATGTGATTGAAGCATCTCAGCGTACGGATCCCAAGGTACACAAAGAGGTTGCTGAGCCCGTGATTGGCACTCAGATGCCTAATGCCGAAGAGCCAGCCATACCTGCCCAGCCCCTACAGGCAATTCCCCTTGCTGTGGTCCCCCAGAGCACCGACGTCGATCCTGCTCAGCCTTCCCCAGAAGGGACTGTCCTCCAGGGCACCAAAGCTGATCCCGTTCCTCCTTCCCAAGACGTGGCCGATGCAAAATTAAAGAAGTAGAAACCCCGGCCAGGCTTCGTACTTGTTTTTAGTTTGACGATTAACTTGTTTCTTTTTCATTTTGAAAACTTTGTAATCTGCTAGTAGATTGAACCTGTTGAACACGTATATGAAATTCTTTTCTTCCTTTTTCCTTTTGGTTACTTGTTAGTTGCCCTTGCCGATACTTACTATTGGTTATGAATTTTGAACTAATTATTTTAACACGTATGAGCAGCTGTGCATGCGATATATTTAGAATCATGTTTCAGAACGTTAGCTTACCTGCACTTGTAGAGCCTTGAACTCATGTCTGACCCTCATTCAATGGAGATATAGGCATCATCCGAGATGTCACGTGTAGTGTAAGGTCCTGCTTAGTATCCAGGTTTCTTTAAAGTAGTTGGTTCCCCATAGGTTTGAGTCCGAGGACCATGCAATACCTTGGTTCTGTCCAAAACTTGATTTGGATAAGTAGTTGGTTTCCCCATAGGTTTGAGTCCGAGGACCATGCAATACCTTGGTTCTGTCCAAAACTTGATTTTGATAAGTAGTTGGTTTCCCCATAGGTTTGAGTCCGAGGACCATGCAATACCTTGGTTCTGTCCAAAACTTGATAAGTAGTTGGTTTCCCCATAAGTTTGAGTCCGAGGACCATGCAATACCTTGGTTCTGTCCAAAACTTGATACTGATAAGTAGTTGGTTTCCCCATAGGTTTGAGTCCGAGGACCACGCAATACCTTGGTTCTGTCCAAAACTTGATAAATAGTTGGTTTCCCCATAGGTTTGAGTCCGAAGACCATGTAATACCTTGGTTCTGTCCAAAACTTGATATTTAAGTTCGACTATGGCGTGGGACCTTGGTTTAGGGGGATTAGCAACTCGGCCAAGCCCCTAGAACCATCCGTGCTGCTGACGCTACGAAGCGCAGCCCCTAGTTAAGAAACGTAGCCCCTAGTGGAACTTTATGCTAAAACACTACATCCGGCTGTTGGAAATGATGTGAAGGATTATCTCAACCCACTACCTGTGCCAAAACACAAGCCTTCTCCACAGACGGCGCCAATTGTAAGGACACGATCTGCAACGACCCGTAATAATATTGGGTTCGCACGTAAAAAGGCCCAAACAATATCATTTATAGAACGTGGGTTTGAAAGGCTAGGCCTTGGTCAACAGACAGTGGGTTTTTCGTGGTGTTCATACATAATTTAAATCTTGTTCGCCCTAGGAGTCTTTCTCCTAGAGGCGGGCTGGGAGGCTCTGGTTTTTGGCCATTTTTCCCAGTCCGTTTCTTGGTGCATTAACCTTTACATTATATAGCCCTTCTTGGTTGATCTTAGCCCTCCACTTGTTAGTCAGGCAGGTGCCTACTTCTGTACCCGTCCCATCAGCTGTCCCTCCTTGCTTTCTGTTAGTTGCGATGATCGAAGTCACCTTTCTCATTAACATGGCCAGGACGATGGCGGGTGCATTTAATGCGGAGGGGATGTATTTACCCTGAACCAGTTTTGCACCGTACTCCCACGTAGGTCTCATTCTACTCGCATCTCCTTCAGGGGGCTTTTTGGGGGCGGCCTTCATCGAGACGTTGCTCTTCCCCTTGAAGTCCTGGAGTGCCGAGGACAGGGTCGTCCTCGGCTGTTCCCCTTAACACTTCGGCCTTTCCCCATTCGTCCTCAGCACACACCCTCCTCGGCATAGGCCCGAGCCCTAATAGAGTGTGGGCCGGATCGTAAGTTCCCTAGCCCCACATGTATTATTTCTGAATTACCAACTCCTAAACTTGTCCATGAACCTAGATTTTTCAAATTAAATTATCACCCATTAAATATAATGACTAAAATTTTAAAAAATACTAATAATTTAAAGATTTTTAAATAAAATACAAACAATCATTCAAATTTCAATATAAAAAAAAAATAGCTATAACTACAACCAAATACATGTTATATTATTTTATATATAAATAAAATGATAAAAATAATATATTTTAATCATATACATTTATGATGTTATGATACATTAATTATTTTAATATTTTAAGAACAAATAAAAATATGAGAAAGTGAGAGTAGCCTACACAGCTACACAACTGCTTTTGCTGGAAGTATTTTAACCACACACATGGTTATGTAGTGGAAGAAAATTATTTAAGTGCTACATCTACAATATTTTTACAACAATTTCACAATAAATCCTAAGTAGTAAATTATTATTAGTTCTAATTTTAATCCACTACTAAATAACTTTTTTGCGCACAAATAACAGCCAATAATAACTTACTACTTAAGATTTATTATAAAAATATTGTGAATATAGTATTTCTTTATTAAAATAACTCTACTATATATATACTAATTTTTTCAAATATTTTGGGGGGGCCAAGGCCCCCTTGGGTCCCAATGTGGCTCCACCACTGATTGTTGGATTTGTAAAAACCAGGAACAGAAACAATAGCCTTTCGTGAAGAATAATAATAAGAAAAGATATTAATCATATACATGAGAAGTTTGTTATGTTACTATATATATTTGGTGGTATGAATTTAAATATATACATGGGTGTAGAATAATGTAATTTGGTGTAAACCTAAAGAAGCATTAAGTTTGATGATGGTTTACACTATAGTCAGATATTCGAAGAGGTATAAATACTCTCGGTTATCAAAAAAAATGTGAAATAATCATAATGTGTTGCTTAATTGCTAGTTGAACATATTATTGGGTGCAATAACCAAATATTAGAATAATTTTAAATTTACTTTAGGTTCAATATAAGGGTCTCACTAGTTTGTTTTTGTAAAGTTGTGATTTACAACTATGTTTTTATGTTGGCTTTAATTCCGTGTCAAATTTGATTGTAATCATGTTTAATCATTTCCCTGTATTTTTGTGGGATTTAATGTAAGGGTTGTATGTGAGAGTTTGGTGAAGATTCTGTGAAGATGAAAAATTTGCAACTAGCTTGCGACTGGCTCGCAAGTGCCAACCCAGGAAAGACCACGTGAGAAGCACATGCTAGAATTTGAAGAGTCTCATTGCCAGCTGGACTTCACGAGTCAATCACGACTCAGGCCAAGTAGCGAGTGACCCGCAAAATTCTCTGCCTAGATGATTTTGAGTTTGCCTTTTCACATACCTTTACCAATACTAGATAACTCTCATTACCCACGAAATTGTAACAAAGAGTTTTTCCAAGGAACTTTTAAGAGAGAAAACCCTAGCCAAATACTTGAAAGTTAGAGATTGTTTTCCCACAATCATCTACACCATTTCTCTAAAGTTTTCTGTACTCCTACTTCTCCATCTATACATCCTTGAGAGGTTCTTAGTCCGCACACTTACCTCACACATTCTAAGTGTTGAGAGAAGTTTTGGTGTATATGGGAAGCATTGGAAGAAACCATTGACTGGCGAATGCAATTTGGAGCTAATTGCGGGATCCAGACAACTAGTGAAGACATGGCTCCGTGAAGCCTGTTGGTAGCAGGAACTTGGAGGGTTCAAGTACATTGGGTAGATTAGGTTTGAAGGGTCTCTTCGTTATTCATGTACACCAACTTTATTTACTAGTGGATCAATTTCGACTTGAAGGGCCGCGGAGAGGTTTTTCGCCGAGTATTTCGGTTTTGTCTTTGATAACACATCTTGATGTTATCTTGTGTTTGTATCTCTCTTCCCTACTCTTTAAGCTTTACATTTATTGTTTATTGCACTTGCTTATGCCTTAGAGTAGTGTTCTATTTTTATTGTGTATCATTTACTTTTGTTCCGATTTTAGTTAAGTTAGAGTAAAAGCAATTAAGCCGTAATTTAAAATTTGAGGTATAAATTGGCTATAGTGTTTCACACTATTTGCGCTTTTAGTTTTGGATAAAATGAATACTTGGAAATTGGAATTTTGAGGTTTTTAGAATTTCACGAGTTATTAAATGATAGGGTAGGTGTAGAATTGTTTATGCCCTCGTTAGAAATATTATTAATTAGGTTCCAAGGATCTTGGTAATGAAACTAGTGCGGGATAAATTTTGCTTTTGGTATGTGCAGTGAGATAAGTGGAATTCGTAAATCATTCCCCTTACTTCTACCCATATTTACCGACGAAAACCACTTGGATGACCCTTCTTTTGAACTTCCGTGTTTTATGGGTATCCTTAAACTCATTATTGGCCTCTTTCTCACATATCTTTTCTTTTCTTTTTTCTTTTTTCTTTTTTCTTCTTTTTTTAATCCTTGAGCAATTACATTTGCGAAACACATTTGACTGTGTTTGTAAGAAACTAGATTGTACTCTTGCCATGAATTACTATATAGTGTCCCCTCCCGTTGATGCAATATGTGGATCATGATCCGAATTGTGCACTTGGTGATGTGGAGGTGGGTGTTGTGAGTTGGTGGATGATGATTTAGTTTTCAATGAGCCTAGCAATTGGAGAAATACATGAGAGGGATTCTAAAAGCTAAAAGCTAAAAACTAAAACTTAATACCAAATAAGCTCTTAGGGTATGTTTGATACACTGAATGGAGATTACGATAAGAATTGTAATCTTTATTACTAGGAATAAAATGTGTTGTAATGTAATAATTAAACATATTCATTAGTTTGGTTGTGAGTTATAACATTAGAATGAAACTTAACATTTATTTTAGGAAATTTCTTACTTATACAATTATATGATTATATCTCCTTAAAAATTGTAATTTTTAAATTTAAGAGAGATATGTGTTATTTTTTTATAATTTTTTATTTTTATAATTGTTAGATGTATATGGAAAGTTTATTTACTTGGAAATATATTAAGTTTTGAAATTATTGCGCTTACTAAGGAATAGCTAATACAACCTTTTAAAGAGGAGTTATTCTTCATTTTGAAGAATATCTATTCATAAGGAATGATTATTTTTTGTAATAAAAACATAACAAAATTAAAGAATAACTAAACCATAAGAATAACTATTACATTACAAAGCTTATTAAAGTCTACCAAACATGTCCTTAGTATTTGTGACATTGTGATCACACTTTGATATGCATATAATATAATCAATTGTTTATGAAATTAATTATATAATTATCATGTTGCCATTGTTTTCCCTTAAAACCTTATAATGTAACATTATCAATATTTCAAATTATTTACTTGTAACAAAATAAAATGAATTTATCAAATCATTGTTATCCAACCTTGTTGATATTTTATTTGCTTCCTGTTTCATGCGAACTAAGTACCTTTTCTTGTTCCGCACATTCCCATTGATTCTAGATTAGGTGCTTAGATTCATAGTGACAAGTGGGTGCTAGAACGTAATTGTTGTGTTAAAGGTGGACTACTATTGAAATCTCAAGCACTTAGTTAATTTGCAAAGTTTCTTATTTAGTAGGATTTCAAGTATTGATTTTCAAAAGATAGCTTTTGTGAGGAGTTGTCTAAGATTTTAAATTTAAAAAAAAAAAAATTATATGGGTTTTAGATTGTGGTGGGCCTTTTTGTAATGTTGGACTGGGCTGCCTCCTACCGTACTGGGCCCAAGTATTCTGGATTAAGGAGCTGAGACCGGTCCAACTGCAACTCACTTTGGTCCGATTTGTGCACAAATTATGCCTCGTTTGCCAAGAACATGCCCATGGTAGGCAGAGCTACTTTGGAGGAGTTATGGCAGGCAAACACGATAATAATAATAAAATAAAGTACTTTTACCTTTAGACAAAGTGAATAAATAATCCACAATTAAGATGATGATCATGATTATAAGAAACACCTTGTAAAGAAAATAATGGGAATAAATGGGTAAGACACAAGTTAGCAAAAGAAAGAAAAAAAATATATCAATCTAATGTGCCAAGTTATGTCACAGGGCCAAGACCAAAGAGGGAAAACCGTTTTTCCTCAATGCGAATAATCTCCCTGGGAAAATCCAGTCGTGGAAATTAGTCACTTTGAGGGAAACGGACCTGAATGGCTAGTGCCCAAAAGAATCCTTTGCTTTTGGCAAAGAGCAGGACCTTTAGAGGGAGAGAGGGGATCAACCTATTGGTGCATGTCTGCCATTCTTTATAATTCATCCTTTCTTTTCTTTTTAGTTTTCTTTCTCAATGTTTGCTTATTCGTTGCGATTCTCTCTTCAAGATTACTATTCCTGTGTTCGTGATTGTGATCCCCCCCCCCGGTGCACAGCAAAGGTCCTTTATATAATGTCTGCCGTGACCAGATTTTACTATTTTAGCCTTTAACTACATTTGTTTGGTCTGAATGTCCTTGCCGACCACCACTGGTTTGTCAATCGCCCAACCATCACCATTTACTTGTGCTAGCTATGCCACTAGACAAAGAAGACTATTTTGTTTGTTTGTTTGCCGTGGCACTCTTACCTACTGCGGTGTGGGTGCTTTCTCTCTTCCTATCCCTCATGTCATCCTAGCAGGACATTTCCCACAAAAAAGCCTGAGCAGGAACCCCAAAATAGGTTTTCCCCTCTCCTCACTACCAAACCATGCCCCCTTACCTCTGACCCATGACCTCACCATGTCCTGTATTGGCTGCAGTACAATTCTCCTCTTACCAGGGCGTAGTCTTTTAGCACCTTTAGTTCTGCAAAGTCTTCTTCTTTTATCAAGGCCTCCCTTATGGGAATTCGCCAATCTCCTTCACACTGTTCCTCTTGGAACCTTTCCTTCAACATCTCAATAATAGACTCTTTTCTCTTGCTGACTTCTATCCTAGTGCTATCCCCTTTCGAAAATTATTTGTAAGCCTAATGCGGCTAGCGCATCCACAAACCAATTTTCATTCCTTGGAGTATGTTCTATTTCAAAGGTTGAAAACTTTTCCTCCATCTTCTCGGCTATTGCTCTGTATGGGGCTAGGCTGGGTTCCTTTAAGGAGAAGCTCCCTTTAGTCTGGCAGACCACTAGGTTTGAATCACCCATTACCTTTAAATGCTTGACTCCTATTTCGAGGGTCGTGGCTAGCCCGGTTAGATAAGCTTCATATTCCGCGTGTTATTTGAACAGGGGAATTCTAATTTGAATGATAGTGCCACAACCTTGTCTTCCTCATGATACAAAACTACTCCCACCCCTCCTAATTGGATGGTAGAAGACCCATCAAATTTCATTACCTATTGCTCTCTGACTTCTTCTGCCATGGCTACTTCCCCTGGGACCTCATCATCCAGCGGGAATTCCTCTTCTCCTGGAAACTGTGCCAACAAATTTGCTATAGCCTAGCTCTTTACTGCCTTGGGCGTTCCCACTTTCAGGTCGTACTGTGATAATTGTAATAGCCACTGGGATATTCTGCCAGAGAGAATCAGTTGCCGCAATAAAGCTTTGATCGCGTGGGAATTAGTCATCAGCCACACGATAGCCAGGCATGCCCTTTCTGCCCTTGGGTAACAAGTTTCTGTATCTTTTAGAGCACGGCTAATGTATTAAACTAGTTGCTCAATGCCACCTCCATCCTCTTGGGTGATCAATGCACCTATGGAATACTGATTAATGGCTAGGTAGAGCAACAATGGCTTCTTACAGATTGGTGCTTACACAGTAGGGAGGTTCATCATAATCTGTTGTAGCCTTTTGAAGGCCGTCTGTTGTGCTTCTCCCCACTCAAAGCTTTACCCCTTCTTGAGTTATCTGCCGAAAGCAGCAGTAATTGATGTCAATCTCGAGATGAATCTTCAGATATATGAGACCTTTCCCAAGAAACTCTTTAACTCCTTTACTGTGGCTGGAGGTTTCATGGTTGCTATGGCCGTAGCTTTGGCCGAGTCCACATCTATTCCTCTACTATGAACCAAGAAACCTAAAAATTTCCCCGAGGACACTCCAAACGTGCACTTGAGAGGGTTCATCCTTAGTTTCAAAGTCCTACACCTCTGAAATATCTTCTTCAACACTTGGACGTGTTCTTCTCGCTTTTTTTATTTTACCATTATGTCATCCACATAGTCCTCTAGTTTCTGATGCATCATGTCGTGAAATATTGCCGTCATTGTCCGTTGATAAGTTGCACTTGCATTTTTCAATCCAAACGGCATCACCATATAGTAGAAGTTGCCTATAAGTGTTCTGAAGGCAGTTTTCTCCGCATCCTTTGGCCCCATTCTGATCTGATTGTACCCGCTGAATCCATCCATGAATGAAAACATAGTGCTCCCTACCACAGAATCTATTAGCAAATCCATGTTCGACAGTGGGAGTTCGTTTTTTGGGCAGACCCTGTTGAGATTTCTGAAATCTACACAGCACCTTATCTACCCATTCTTCTTCTTTACTGGCACTATGTTGGACAACCAGCGTGGGTGCTGGATAGGCTTAATGAATCCTGCAACTAGCAACTTCTATACCTCCTTAACTGTTTGTCCTTCTATTTCGGTATGGAATATCTTAGTAAGCTAGGCCACTGGCTTGGCCTCGAGATCCACATTCAACGTATGCACTATAGCCCCAGATCCAACCTTGGCATTTCACTATAATCCCATGCGAAGACATCTTTGTATTCTTTCAACAACGCTATCAATTTTGACTTTTCTTTTTCTGACAACCTTGAACTGATTGAGATGGGCCTTGGTTCCTGCAAGTTGGGCCGTAAGTTAGTCTCCTCCAACTTTTCTTCTGCCACAACTTTTGCATCTTTTTCTGCCACAACTTCTTTCTCTTCATTTCTTTCTTCTTCTAAGTTTTCTTGAGCCATGCAACACACTAGGCTTTTGTACTGCCACTTTTGTATGGGGCCCACTTGTATTTCACTCGTGGGCCCCGCACACCTTCATAATTTGTATACAATCCTGCCATCAAGTCCTCGGACCCTAACACATTGCGGTGTATCATCTAACTCTACAGTGGGCACTTCCTTCCTTTTCTTCTTCTGTGACAACAACTCCCTTAGGTCAAGTTCGGGGTCATTCCGAACATCCTCCCACCTGGGTATAAAGGTGCCTTGTGGTTTTAATACTAAGTTCTCTCCAGATGGTGCCCATTGGGCATAGAACATAGTTTCTACTAAATGAGCCTCTGCCTACTCAAATGGCAAGGGATTTGCTACTATGCGTATCATTCTGCCATTCAACCTTCCCTTCACACACTGGTGATAGGTGGATGGGACTAATCGGTGTTTGCATAACCATGGCCTCCCTAATAGAACATGATATGAGATCTCCGTCTTTACCACGTGGAACCGAGCTAAGGAAGCTATGGGGCCCTCCTTTAACCACAGTTGGATGTGGCCTGCAATGTATTCACCCCTTCCTCCGAACCCTGTCACTTCCATTGGACACCCTTGAATCTTTCTTTCTGAAATTCCCACCGCTTGTAGAGTGCTTAATGGAATGAGATTTATAGAAGCACCTGTATCCATAATGGCTCTCTTGATGGGGATTTAATTATGGATGTTGCTAAGTAAAGGGGTCTCCTGTGGTCTGGATACCCCACCTCCATATCCTCATCACTAAAAGTAATTTTACTTGATTCCTATTAGAGGACTTTGTCATCTGTGACTTTTGCTGATAAACATTCTATTCCTGCCCCAGAGGCAATGCTCACCAGGGCCTCTGTGGCTATCTTTCGCTCTTTCGCCGTAAGTCCCAATTAATCAAACAAATTTTTGAATTTAGAACTCTTCTATAAGGTGGTAATTGCTATGGTAGGTAGGGCTGGATTCTCCTCCTCGTCCTCCTCTGGGTCCGCACAAATTACTATCGCTACTACACCCTTCCCTTTGTGGTTTGGGAGTGGGTTTCTTTGAACTTCCTACTGAGATAGTTCTAGAGTCCCTTCTTTGATCCTACGGTGTACCAATCTGCGAAGCGCCCAACATTCTGCAGTAGGATGTTGCACGTAGTTGTGTAAACGATAGAGCACATCTAACTCCTTTGGGCTCTCTAGAAACTTGATTAGGTTTAAAGACTCCGTCTGCTATCCACTTGTCTAGGAGCACATCTAACTCCTTTGGGGTACACGGTATTGGTGGGGGAGTATCATATTCCTTTCCATCAGTTTTCCTTCTCCGTTCACCAGTGGATACTGTCATAGCCTGTGGAGCATTTCTTTTGTCGGAACTTGGTTTTACCGACTAGGTAGTCTTCCTGCTGAGATAGTTCTAGAGTCCATTCTTTGATCCTACGGTGCACCAGTCTGCGAAGCGCCCAACATTCTACAGTAGGATGTTGCACGTAGTTGTGTAAACGACAGAGCACATCTAACTCCTTTGGGCTCTCTAGAAACTTGATTAGGTTTAAAGACTCCATCTACTATCCACTTGTCTAGGAGCACATCTAACTCCTTTGGAGTACATGGTATTGGTGGGGGAGTATCGTATTCCCTTCCATCAGTTTTCCTTCTCCGTTCACCAGTGGATACTGCCATAGCCTGTGGAGCATTTCTTTTGTCGGAACTTGGTTTCACCGACTGGGCAATCTTCCTGGCCTTTTCTAACAACTACGCAAACTGGAAGATTTCTAAGTTTTCCAGGACTGCCCTGTACTCCCTGATCATATTTGTCATACACATTTCCACTAATGTTCTTTCTTCACAGTGATCATAGCAGTCAAGTGCTATGTCTTTAAACCTTTTGATATATTCCATTAAATCCTCACCATTTCTTTGCTTGGTTGCTTGCAAAATTGCGAGCGTTATTGTTTCTTCTCCATGGAAGTATTTAGTACAAAATGCATCCACCATGTCATCCCAAGTTGGGATTGATCCTGGCTTCAGGCCAATGTACCAGGTGTATGCCCGGTCACACAATGATTTGGAAAACTCTCGAAAACGTAAGTCCTCGTCTGCTGCGTAAGGACCAAGAGTATCAATAAACTTGTTCACGTGCTCAACAGTACTTCCCTTCCTACTATCGTACTACACAAAGGCTCGTGGTTCATATCTCTTGGGGTACGATTTACTGAGTACCTTTAGTGGATAAGGAGGTCTTCGTGCATAGAATCTCTCCTTAGGTGCTATGGCCCTCTCTTGCTCCAGGAGGGCCGCTACTTCGGCCATAGTAATGAAGCGTTGTTCTGCATGTTTTGGGACCCCTCTTGCTGGTGTCTCCTCTTTGTCTGCCGCATGCTCCAGGTCATGCTGGCTCCATTTCTCCTTTGTTTTGTCTGTTTTCAACTGACGGATTTCTTCCATCATTTGCTACTGTGGGTGCTGTAGGGACTGCAACACCTCAATGAAGAAGTTGGCATTGTCAGTAGGGATTCTTGGCTGCGGTTAAGGTTCAGCTCCTATTCTGTTAACGCCTTCTGTCTAGTTAGGTTGTTGTTGGTGAGGCATTGTTGGCCTAGATTTTGCCAGTAAAGGTACGGCGCTCATGTTTCGCGTCGTCCTGAATCTTGGAGGCATTTGTTTGCAAGGGCTTTTGTCCCTATCTGCTTCTCAACTCCCCAGTGAAGTCGCCAATTTAAATGTGGTAGGCCTTTTTGCAATGTTGGGCTGGGATGCCTCCTGCCGTACCGAGCCCAAGTATTTTGGATTAGGCAGCTGAGACCGGTCCAATTGCAACTCACTTTGGTCCGGCTATTGCATGAACTATGCATCATTTGCCAAGAACATGCCCATGGCAAGCAAAGCTATTTCGGATGAGTTATGGCAGGCAGACATGATAATAATAATAATAAAAGAAAGTACTTTTGCCTTTAGACAAAATGAATAAATAATCCCCAATTAAGATGATAATCACAATTATAAGAAACACCTTGTAAAGAAAATAATGGGAATAAATGGGTAAGACAAAAGTTAGCAAAAGAAGAAAAAAAAAAATATATATATATATATATATATCAATTTGATGTGCCAAGTTATGTCACAAGGCCAAGACCAACGAGGGAAAACCATTTTTCCTCAATGCGAATAATCTCCCAAGGAAAATCCAACCGTGGAAATTAGTCACTTTGAGGGAAACGGACATGAATGGCTTGTGCCCAAAAGAATCATTTACTTTTGGCAGAGAGCAGGACCTTAAAGGGAGAGAGGGGATCAACCTATTAGTGCATGCCTGCCATTCTTTCTAATTCATCCTTTCTTTTCTTTTTAGTTTTCTTTCTCAGTGTTTGCTTATTCATTGCAATTCTCTCTTCGAGATTACTATTCCTGTGTTCGTGATTGTGATCCCCCCCCCCCCTCGGTGCACGACAAGGGTCCTTTATATAATGCCTGCTGTGATCGGATTTTACTATTTTAGCCTTTAACTACCTTTGTCTGGTCTGGGTGTCCTTGCCGACCACCATTAGTTTGTCAGTTGCCCAACCATCACCATTTACTTGTGCTAGCTATGCCACCAGATAAAGAAGACTATTTTGTTTGTTTGTTTGTTGTGGCACTCTTACCTACTGCAGTGTGGGTGCTTTCTCTCTTCCTATCCTTCATGGCATACACCTAGTGGTTCCAACTCATCCTTACTTCTTTTGGGTAGTATGTCATCCCAGCAAGACATTTCCCCCAAAAGAGCCTGAGCAAGAACTCCAGAATAGGTTTTCCCCTCTCCCCACCGCCAGACCATGCCCTCTTACCTCTGACCCATGACCTCACCATGTCCTGTATTGGCTAGGTACAAGCTGGTGATGTCTGGGCCTTGCGCATGCTTCACTTCTATGTATGTCCAAAATCTGCCTGCTGTTCATGCATTCGTCGTGGTCTGAAGGCTCGTCTGCATAGTCTACTGTCCATCCTTGACTTCTTATGGTGTGAGCTGTTTTCTGATTTCCCATTCTTTTGTGGCCTGCTCCCCTTAAGGGCTGGGCTTCATTTGATTGTGGGCTTTTCCTTCTTAAGCCCACTCTTTTGCTCCTTTTTGCAGTCTTACTATCATTTCCTGCTGTACTACTCTGCCATTCCTGCTGTGATATCATTTGACCCAAGCCTGTTAGGCTCTTTTGGGTCTGCTGCTTATTCTTCTCTCAATGACTCAATATGGTCATTGGGCCTTTTGATTACATTGCTTGAGGGCTCCTGTGTCCTATTTATTCCCTTTTAGGCATCCTTGGCCCATTTACTTTCCTTGGGCATCCTTGGCGCTTTCTAATTCTGTGTTCCTATGGGTTTTTACTAACTCCTTTGGGCTTCCCTAGCCTAATTACTTTATCCTTCATCCTTGAGGTTCATGGGCTTGCCAGCAACCCCTTACTTTCTTTGTTTGTATTACTTCGGGTTTGCTGTGGCCCATTCTCACTTTTCTACATCAGATACTGCCCATGGGTTTGCTACTTCTCTCTCTCCGGGCTCCTTTAAGCCCATTTGCTTCCTCAAGGCCCATTTGCTTATTTTATGGGCCTATGATCCATTATTTCTGCCACTTGGGCTTAATAGTTTTTCTATCCGCTTACTAACTCTTTTCTGCCTATGTTGCTGGGCTTCTTCCTTCTACTGGGTTTCCCAAAATGAGCATCAACATAGATCATTTTATTGTTTTAGAGATTAGTTAGATGAATTATTTTCTCTCTTTTATTTTGGGATTGAATTTATATGCTTGGAAGTTTTAAATTGGAAATTATGGGCATTCATCACCATTTTTTGAACATTAGAGTTATATACCCAAGGTCGGCTGTACATTGATGCCAGGGTAGTCACAGGACCACATTGACTTCGAAAAAAAAATAATTATAAATATATATATACATAAATTTTAACAATATTTTGATTTTTTTTACTTTTAAAAAAATTTTGTGACCACCCTAAATTTTTTTAAGCCCAACATAATTAAACTTTGAACAAAGTTTGGCAATAAACTTAGTTGTAGACTATGACTACAACTTATTTTAATTTTTTTAATAAATGTGAATTTAACAAATCCACCGTAAGAATATATTTTTTTCTTATATCTCCTGTGCTTCCAAAATATCAATAAAATCAAAGATAGCTATGTCATCAATCAAATGTTTAAATTTTGATTTTTTGTAGTCTAAAATTATACATAAAAAATAATATTATAGATCAAATAGTAAATAACATCCAATTGACATGAAATTTGACATGCGTTTTAAAAACATAAAGAACATGCAATTCAACTGTTAGATTTTCAAAATATTTAGTCATATTAATTTTTTTAGTGAGAGTTGTAGCCTTAAGATACAACTAAGTTTATAGCCAAACTTTGTCCTTAAACTTAGGTCCCCTTAACAATATATTAGGCACTTACAAACAAAAAGGAAAAGTCCAAGAAAATTTTTATTGAACTAAAATTTTGAAAGAGATATAACTTGTATAATTGATAATGAGACTATCTTTCAATAATTTCAAAATAAGAAAACTCATAGAAGGAAATTGTAAGATTTTATGTATTTACATTTTTTTTTTTTTTTTTGGTTGTCAATATATAAAATTTTATTTTTATTAGATTTTGTATAATTTAAGTTTCATAATAACTAGCCTAGAAAAAATTTCATGGAGTCGCTACTATATATACCATCACTATAGCTTGAATAAATATAATCAACATTAAATTTATATCTCTTTGCAGTAGTGATAGATGTATTAACTAAATCAATTCAAGAGGAAATCCCTCAATGCGTGCCTTTTGCAAATGATATAGTACTAGTAGATGAAACTAGATCAGGTGGAATTAATGTCAAGTTAGAAATTTGGAGAGACGCTCTAAAATCCATAAGCTTTGGATTAAGTAGGACTAAAGCATAGTACATATATGGATCATAAGAGATACTTCCATAAATCACTCCATAGGAACCCCCCTTCCCCCCCACTCATAACTAGGGAGGGCAATTTTGCCCAAGGAAGTCAATACTGTACCGAAGGCTATACCGATTTGGCCACTAGTATAATATATTTCAAACACCGGTCAATACTGGTGTACCGTTTCGGATTTACCGTTATTATATATAATAATAATAATAATTTTCTTAGAGCCTATACCTTCTATGTTCTTTAGGACTTAAAGAATTTGTTAATATATTTAAAGAAGAGTTAAATTTCTATTTATGACCCATGTAATCAGTTAAACTAAACTCCATGCCACTAGAAGTTGACACTTTCCCATCTAAGCAATTGACTAAATAAAAAATATGAAGTAATTGAAAGAGCAAAATAAGCAAGAGATAAGAACCAAGGAGAGTCAAGTGGCTTTGGGAAAAGCAAATAAAATAAGAGGCTTTTATGCTTTTGGCGGAGAAACCAAGAGAAATAGGTACAGTAGTACAGCTTATACTAGTCCAACATTAATGTAAAATTTAACATTCAAGCAGAGAAAGCTTCTCATAAAAGTAGAGAAAGAATTTCAACAAGCAGAGCAAACGAAGCAGGGGGAGAGCAGATGAAGAAGGGAGCAATTACAATAGCTAAAACAAAGAAGAAGATGATGTTGTTGATGATCTAGCAAGTTGATGCTTCAATGATGATCACTAGTTGTTGTAAGTATTAAGTTTTTTCAAAAAAAAAACCAATTGTATTTGTACCGATCCTAAATGAAAATACTACCGAAAAGCTCCGAAATTCGCCGGAATAGCCGAAACAAGCCGATACACCCCGGTATTTTGGGCGGTACGATTTAGCCCTATTTCTGTACCGGTTCAAGCACTGGAAAGGAATATTCCAGTGGTACCAGCCGGTACGGTACGAAATCGTCTTCCTTGATTTTGCCTCGTCCCACTTGACCCACCCCTCCCCGCTTCACCCCAGTGGGTTTCCCCGTCCCGTAAAGATAGTGGGGTGGGGATGGGGCGAGATTTTAGCCTCACACCACAGGGCGGGGTGGAGATGAATTTAGACTTTCTAAACCCAACCTACCCCATCTCCGCCCCGCTCCTTCCCGCATTGATAAGGGTTCTATTATAAATTTTTCATACCCTAAAACCCAACTATTTAAACAAACATATCATCAACTTATTTTATTCTACCCAACAAGACTATCTACCTCTTTTTCTTCTCTAGCAAGGTTGGAAATAAGGTACCAATTTTAACATTATATTTTGTCTTTATTATAACAAATTTATATACTATTGAATCATTAATTTTGTAATATGAGATTTTTGTTTTTTTGTGATATTGTCTTTCTAAACACTTTAATAATATTATTCAATTTTTGCTAAAAAAATAGTTTGATTTGATGGGATAAATCTATTGTAATTGCAAGCATATTTTTATTAATGAAATAGGTTTTATTAAAAGCAATTGTACTAGTTGTGGGCAAATTAACAAGAAGTTGAGTTTTATAGGGTGGGGCGGGCTTCACGAGGCCCCAAGGGGCGGGGATGGAGCAAGAAAATTTTTCCCGTCATGCGGGGTAAGATGGGGCGAGGCAGGAATGGGATAAGATAAAACCATGTGGGACGAGGGCAAAGACCCCATCCTTCGAACCCGCCCCACCCCATTGCCATCCCTACTCACAACTATACTTCACCTCTATTACTCTCTGCCATAATGCATCCCTCTCAAGCCCAAACTTCCACAAAAACTTCCCCAATAATAATTCATTAAAGCACCTAAAACCCCTAATAGCCTAACCACTAGAGGGAAGAGGGGCACAAATCGGAACCCAATTAACCAGATGAAATTTGGTCTTATTCCCCAACTTGTCCAACAAGCCTACCAACATCAACATATTGACTACTATTTTCTTCTACTAAGCCCAAAGCTTTTGAGGGGGAAAAATTAATAATAATAAGACAATGCCCCCCCAGGCTTTTGAGAAATCATCATCTCCTCTTTATGCCTAAAAAGCTGATAGTAATATGGCTGAAATAAGTGTAGACCTAACAAAATTGGACCCAGACCCATTAAACATGTATATTAAAACCATGACACGCCGTGTTCTAGAATATGCGCAACATTCTCACACATTTATTTTTGTTTTATATATATTTATTTTTCTACAACAAAGGCATTACTTTCAAAGTCTATAACAAAGGGAGAGAAAACATAAGATAATAACAGATTCATTTACACAAATACAAAAACAACAAAAATTACTTGTCAATGTGAATTTAAAAAAGATGAAGGCCAACGTGGGTTCCAATTAGCTCAACTGGTAAAGTCTCTGGTGGTTGTATAAGAGATCTGAGGTTCAATCCCCACCTACACCAAAACCTAATTGGTGTCTTGGTCTGATGATAAAGAGCTATCATCAGGAGCGGACGTCATACGTTGAAACCCTCTAAAAAAAAAAAAAAAAAGATGAAGGCCAACTAGAACTTTCGAGTTTTCCATGTTTACCCATCAAGTAAAACTAAGCTCTCCACAAAATTAGCAGTATAAATCACATATGTGCTTGGTAGAGTTTTAAGAGATTCCTTTTTTGAACTCTGAGGGTCAAGAGAGACAATCGTGTCACTCAAAGGGCTTGAACACTTAATAAGAAGTTCACCATTAACAGTGCAGCCAAGCAAACTTTCATGTCCATCCGTTGCCATTGGAACACATATTCGAGTCCAAGACTCAAACACACCAAACTCCTTCATCACCCATACGAAGCAAGTACCACTTCAGCTATCAGCAAGCCTGAAACCAATGAAAGCCAGTGATCCCTTTAACATTACAAGACATTCGGAATGTCTTCTGCATAAATTTTTTTCTGGCAGCTTTATTTCATGAAATTTCTCATCATCAACGTTAAAGAACAAAATCAATCTGTGGCTATCCTCCTCCACGTCTCCCACAGCCTTGAATTTGTGGCTATCCTCCTCCATGTCCCCCATAACCTCCACCTCCACATCCCCCTCAGTGTCCATGTCCCCCTCAAAACATAATACCTCAGGACATACTAAAGAGTACAAAACTCCATTGAAAAATAAACAGGGTGATGGATATATAGAAGTAACAGATGTCCCATGTGTATCCATAGGTATTTCAATCTTTCTCCAAGAACCCGTATATAGGCGCAATGCATGGTTTGGAGAGTACGCCTTCACTGAGTGGACCAGGGTGGAGAAAACACAAAGAGCCGCCACCTAGTTTTATGGTTTAGGAACCATGAATATAGCGCATTTACGTGGAAGGACTAGTCTTACTACCAGAGTATGGGTTCAGAGTTTTAGTACGGTCCTAAGAAGGTGCTAGGCACCCAAAACAGCCCGGCCAGTAGGTTGGCTTCCACTCATTGTGTCCTACATTTTAATCCCATATTGATGGTTTTTAGACCCCTTAAAACACAATTGATTTAACCTAGGTAATTAGCCAAGTTGTTACTTAGTCCAATTTAATAAATCTAGGTTATCACAATCACAAAGATCATATCATGCAAAGCAGCGGAAAGATAAATAACACAAGATATGATCACCCAGGAAACCAAACCGGTAAAAACTTGGGGAGGATTTGACCTAGCTATCCTCAAGGTAAACTTGAATCTATTATCTTGAAAGAATCAAAGTTCATACAATAAGACTTACAAGCCCCCACGCTCGACTTCTTATTGCTACCAACCAGTAGAACTTACTGACACGACCACGTGCAAGCTCCGAATCCACGGACTTCTTCTTTCTTGGATTCACCACCAGATGCAAGCACACCCGCTTGTGTTTTCTTTAAACTTCAATGGCAGCAACCGAGTTGATCATCAAGGTGTAGATAAATCTTCTCCTTGAAAACCTTAAGTTTGTGTAAAGGAAAGCTCCTCTAGATCTCACAAGAGATGTACACAAACCGCAATATGAGCAACACTAAAACGTGGCTAGGGTTTGTCTTTTATACTTAGGACAAATTAGAAAACCCTAGGGCTGAGTTGGAAAATCTGCAGAAAAAAACATTCTACCCGAGCTTCGATCGATCAAGCCAGGCCGAAATGCATCAAACTTTTCTACATTAGCTCGATTCCAACTTTACATAAATGCACAACTTTGAGCAAGACTAAAACACTTCTAAACACATTGTTTTGATCATGGTTTGCCAACAATACATATTAGAGTTCTAAATACATAAATACCTAAGTCTTTAGAAACTAACAAACTCCCCCTTTGGCAATTCGTGACAAAACAAAACTAGAAGCTCAAAGTTTACAAAATAAAAGCCCTTTACACAAATAATGCTCATAAAATAAATTCAATCCTAACTACTATCCATCAGTTGCAAGTGTAGACAGCAACTCAATTGAATCAACCTGTATATTTCCTGAAACACTAAACAAAATGCATAACCGCATGTGTGGAAAAAATACAAGTAAACAAATTAAATTCTTGATTTCAAACAACACACAATAAAGACATATATCAATGAATAACTCATAAATATAAATCAATAAAAGTTTGAAACAAGAAACATATAAGGAACCAAAAAAAACAACACTCCCCCTAACATGAATATCCCATCAAAAACATGGCAAGAGCTAAAAAAGGTAAAATACAATGTGAAGCACCTAGATACAATCTAAACTCCACAAGCTCCAACCAAAGAAATACTCTCCTTCTGAAAACAAATACTCTCCCCCTGAAAACAAAAACTCTCCCCCTGAAAACAAAAACTCTACAAATACTCCCCTTTTTTGTGACGGAATGCCAAAGGGCAAACAAACTCCATCATCAAAAGGGAGGTGGTCTAAACTGTGCCAACTCCACACGCAAGGCACGGATCTCATCGAGCACGTCCACCAAAATCTGTCCATGAGCTGCCTGAACGGTCAAGACATGATCCAACGTACGTCAAATGTATGAATCATCCAAAGTAGTCGGTGGAGGAACATCAGTACCACAGCAGCAGCACCAGACATCTCAGCATCATCAGCACCTGTAGAAGAGGGAGAAGGGGGAACAGCACTAGATGACGCACCCCTAGGACGCGAAGGAACAGCTCGCATGTGAGCAGCCCTCTGTCTAAGAAAGGTGGCACCTATGGGAGCAACGACATGAACAAGCTCACTAGACGGGAAACCATCTAGACCTAAAAAGAGCAAAATCCTATGAATGAAAATAGGATGAATAAGCGCATGCCCTACGGCAGAACTCCTATGAACCTTGTTCAAAGAACGAAGGAACAGATGAGGGAAACTGATCGACGCACCAGAAACAAAAGCATATAAAAACACACATCGCTCTAGAGGGATGGTGTGGAAATGAGAAATAGGCCACAACGAATGACGCGCTATCCTAAAGAAAAGATAGGCAATCTCGGTAAGCTCAGCGGACGTGATCCGAGGATCAGAACCCCACTGGATAGATGACCCAGTGATGTATGACATGACAACATCTAAGGAGGGTGACTCATCATAGGGATAGTCAGGCTCCCGAACAACCGAAACCCCAAGAGCCTCAGCCACTACCCGAGGGATAAGGTGAACTCAACACCTCGTATCCAACTCCTAACAAGGGTGTTGGAATCATAGACGTGGCAAGAGAGGTTCGAGAAAAACTCTCTAATCAGGGCGGTCGGGGGTGGATAATCTATCTCTAAGAGAGGCAACCAACCTCTAGACTCAAAGCTAGCCCTAATGGCCGGATCAATCTCATCTAAAACCACAGCACGCTCAGCACAAATCTTATGCTTACTGTTCAAAGTCTCAAAGGCCTCTCTGCTCTTATCATTCCTAAACACCTCACTCCTAGAAGGAGACTCAGAGAAAGTGGAAGGGGTCCTATGGGCTCTAGTTTTCCTAGGCATGGTGCTAGGATAAGAACCAAAACACAAAGCAAAGGAACAAAAAAAACAAAAAAAATACCAAGGGCAGACTGCAAGTTAGCACATAAAAAAAATATAGAACAAAATCTATATGATGCATGAACAATTTAAATGGCATGATGCATGTCCTAATGCAGTGCAAATAAGTTGAAATTCACAAAATTGGCTTGAACATAGAGGTATTAACACAAAAACCCCAAAATTTGGAAAACCACTTGATCAATTTGAAAGATATTGACTAATTGATCATCTTACAAGATAGATTTTAGAAAATAATGACCAATTACATCAATTGAACAAGCCAATTTCATCAATTTAACCCAATTTGAACAAAATCCCCAATTCGGATCAATTACAAACCCTAGAATTTTCAATTTTTCACAAATCCCCAAATTGATCAAATTAACCAACATATATCATGAATATAACAATATAAAAGCAAAACCCAATGATCAATTTCAGAAAAAGAGGATTGATTCAACAAAAATCCCAAAAATGAATAGTTCCGAAAATTCCCTTAAAATGCATGAGTTTATGCATGAAAACAAGAAAATAAATGCAAAAGGAAGGGTATAAGGGTCTTACCGGCCTTGAGAGACAAAAACCTTGCAAAAATTTCGAAGGAAAACGACAAAAAATCCTTAGTGGAGCCTAGCCAAGTCGGAGAGAGAGAGGAAAGTTTGAAAAAGTTTGAAAAAGTAAGTTTGAAACAGTCCAATCTGACTTTAAAAAAAACTTGATTCACGAGTTTCGATCGATCGAAAAACAGCCTCAATCGATCGAAACAGACAAAGACTTTAACAAAACAATTTTAAACAAAAGTTCTATCGATCGAAAATCAGTTTCGATCGATCGAAACAGTCAAAGGCTCTCTCAAACATATTTAAACAATTTCGATTGATCGAAAAATAAAATGGATCGATTGAAATGGACAGAGGCTCACTAAATTTGAGGAAAAACACATTTTTTTGAAAAAAAATTCAAAATCAACTCAAAGCATTGAAATTTAAGAACAAAATGCATGAGTATGTGATGATTTGATTTTCAAAAACAAGAATTTTAAGCCCAAATTTCCCAAAAATAAAATTTCTTGCATTCTCCATAAATTTTCAAGCAACAAATTAATTTTGCACAAAATTCAAAGTATTTGCAAAACTTGGTTGGTCAGACCATAAACACACACAATAACATGTACAAAGTTTAGCAAAAAGTAACTCGTGTAGTGTGTGCAACTAGCAAAAGTTTGAGATACATGTGAGGTAATATGTGAATAGCAATCAATCACAAAGTCTACAAAATTCATCACAAAGAATTTAAAAGAGACTATCACCTAAAGAGTTACATCATATAACTCACACATCTCCTAGATCATAATTGCATGTAAGTTTCTTGAATTTATGCCTCATAATATACACACCAATTTTAAGTCATGTGATTTTGGCATCAAGCCTAATAGTACACACTAATTTTAAGTATTAAGCAATTTAAACCGAGACTTCACCTTATGTTTTTTTCGTGCATGTGCTACACTTTCTCGAGCACAAAATCTTATGATATGCACTAAGATGTTCATGATTGGCTAGTGAACAGTGGTGAGATGGTTATTTATGCCTTTCTCTAAAAGTTCAAATCCGACAGTCAAAAACATGTGACTTCAAAATTAAGACAGAGTAATCAAAAACCATAAATATCTTTCCCACACAACATGCACTACAAAGTTTCAACTAGTAAAGTGCAAAAAATAAGCTCATCAAAGCTAAACAAGGTACAAACGACATGTTATGTGAAAATAAATTGACCAACCTTATCCTTCAAAAACCAAAAAGAATAGTACAAAACAAAATTTGCTTCCTTTTTCTTCCCTTTTTTTTTTTTATTAAAAAAAACACCTAGAATGAAATGCATGAATGTTATGCAATACAAATCCTAGAAAACAAAAAAAACAAAACCAAAGAACAAATGTCACAAAGGGTAGAGCAATGAAGCACAAGGACCAAGAAGGCCAAGACAGATCAGGGACACAGAATCACACCAATTACTTGACGAAGAGTCTCAAACTTACTTCTATCAAGAGGTTTGGTGAAAATGTCGGCATTCTGACGTTCAGTAGGAATATACTCAAGACACACAATCTTTCTTTCAACAAGATCCCTAATGAAGTGATACCTAATCTCTATGTGCTTAGTCTTAGAATGTTGAACAGGGTTCTTAGATATGTCAATAGCACTAGAGTTATCACAGTAAACAACCATGGTATCTTGGGATATCCCATAATCAGTTAAAACATTTTTCATCAAAAGAAGTTGTGAGCAACAATTTCCAGCAGCAATATATTATGCCTCGGCAGTAGACAAGGACACAAAATTTTGCTTTTTACTCATCCAAGCAATGAGATTAGCTCCAACATAAAAACACTCACCAGTGGTGCTTTTTCTATCATTAGCATTACCAGCCCAATCAGAATCAGAGAAACCAATAAGAGACAGATTAGACTCTTTACTATAAAATAATCCATAATCACAAGTTCCAGCAACATATTTAATTATTCTTTTGACAGCATTTAAGTGTGAAACTTTAGGATTAGATTGAAATCTAGAACAAACACCAACACTAAATGCAATATCAGGCCGACTAGTAGTCAAATATAAAAGACATCCAATCATACTTCTGTATAATGTAACATCAACAGACTCACCTAACGGATCATTTATTAATTTTGCATTGGCGGCCATTGGTGTTCTGGCATGTGCAGCATTGTCCAGTCCAAATCTCTTGACTAGATTCTTTGCATATTTTGCTTGGTTGATGTAGATCCCTGAGTCCGTTTGCTTCACCTGTAATCCCAAGAAATAAGTTAGTTCACCAACCATACTCATTTCAAACATCGCCTTCATTTCATCTGCAAAAGAATGAGCAAGAGAGTCATTAGTAGCACCAAAAACAATATCATCAACATAAATTTGAGCTACAACAAAACTGTTCTTATCCTTTCTTATGAAGAGAGTAGTGTCTGCAAATCCCCTTTTGAAGCCATGCTCAGTGAGATATGCAGTCAATCTATCATACCAAGCACGTGGAGCTTGTTTCAAACCATACAGAGCTCTCTTCAATTTATACACATCATTCGGTCTGTGAGGATCAACAAAGCCTTTTGGTTGTTCAACATATACTTCTTCTTGCAGCAATCCATTCAAGAAAGCACTTTTGATATCCATTTGATATAGCTTGAAGTTCAGATGACTAGCTATAGCCAACAGTATCCTAATGGATTCTAATCTTGCTACCGGTGCAAAGGTCTCATCAAAATCAATCCCTTCCACTTGTGTGTAGCCTTGAGCAACAAGTCTTAATTTATTTCTGATAACAATGCCATGTTCATCTGACTTGTTCTTAAAGATCCATTTAGTTCCAATTACATTTACACCCTTTGGTCTAGGAACTAATTCCCACACATCATTCCGAACAAATTGATGAAGTTCTTCATGCATAGAGTTTACCCAATCAGCATCTTGAAGTGCCTCATCTACCTTTTTCGGTTCAAATTGGGACAGATAGCATGAGTGTGTAATTACTCTTAAGGCTTTTGACCTTAATCTCATGTTATCATTTAGACTTCCCAATATATTTGAGGAGGGATGATTAAGCCTTACTCTAGAGGAAGGATCTTTAACTAGAGATGTGGATGTACCTTTCTGTTCTGATGAATGACTAAACTCATGTTAAGCCTGTTGAGTCACATGAACCGGAGTGGATGGTTCAGGACTTGATGGCACAGAAATTGCATCATTCAACACCATTAGCTCCTCATCACTATGTTTCCCAACATAATCAATAGGAAGTGAGTCATTTACCTCCAAAGGCTTATCTTGAACCGGAGTAGTACTTTCCGAATGTGCTTCTGGACATACTTCATCATTGATCACAACATTAGATGATTCCATGACAGTTTTGGTTCTTAGATTATACACTCTATATGCTCTACTAGTAGAGGAGTACCCTAGAAAATATCTCTTGTCACTCTTTGTATCAAATTTCTCTAGGTTCTCTCTATCACGTAGAATGTAACAATCACTACCAAATATTCTGAAATACTTAACGACTGATTTCTTTCCTCTCCAAAGTTCATAAGGAGTCTTCTTGGAATCAGGTCTGAAATACCCGGTTGAGTGTATGACAAGCAGTGTTAACTGCTTCTTCCCAGAAAGATTTTGGCAATTTTTTATTATGTAGCATGACACGTGCCATTTCCTGAACGACTCTATTTTTCCGTTCAACTATTCCATTTTGTTGTGGTGTCTTGGGTGAAGAGAACTCTTGATGTGTGCCTTGTTCATTGCAGAAGGTAGCCAGCTTGGTATTCTCAAATTCTCTTCCATGGTCACTTCTGATTCTGGCTATCACAGTATCTTTTTCAACCTGCAATTTCTTACACAGATGTATCATCTTCTCAGGAGTCTCAGTTTTATCTTTCAAAAGCACAACCCAAGTATATCTGGTAAAGTCATCCACAACAATTAGAATATACTTCTTTCCTCCTAAACTCTAAACTCGACCAGGACCCATAAGATCAATGTGCAGTAACTCCAGAGGTCTTGAAGTTTGAACACTAGCCACAGACGGATGTTTAGACTTTATCTGTTTACCTATCTGACATGGTCCACATATGCTCTTATCCATCTTCTCAAACTTAGATAAACCAACAACAGCATCACATTTAGAAATCTTTTCTAATTGCTTATGACTTGCATGCCCCAACCGTTGATGCCACAAATCAACTTGATCAATCTTTGCACTGAAACACTTATTGCTTATGCTTGGTGTCAATCCATAACAGTTGTCCGCTGTCCTTACACCAACACACATACAGTCACCTCCTCCATCAAGTATCTCACATTCATACTTAGTGAAGAGAACATTCAGTCCATTGTCGCAAATTTGACTTATGCTGAGTAAATTTGCCTTCAATCCATCAACATACCAAACATCTTCAAAGACTGGTAACCCTGGGATGTCCACAGTTCCAATGCCTCTGATTACAGATTTGCTTCCATCTCCAAAAGTGACTGTCCCAATCTTTCCTTCAAAGAGGGTCTTAAATAATCCTTTGTTTTCTATCATATGCCTAGAATAACCACTATCCAAATACCAAAGACAAGAATCACATGCCTTTAAGGCGGTTAAGGCAGTATAACACAAAAAATTATTATCACATATGATAAGACCAAGACGTCGAAGGAAAGATTAACAAACTCAACAAGTGACAAATACACAAAGTAAGTAAGTTGATGAATAAGCAAAAAGAATTTCCAAGAATCCATAACAACAGGGGTCAAGGATCAGCTCAGTGATCAAAAGATCAACAACAAAAGAGCAACCCGTTTTGATACCACTTAATGGTTTTTAGACCCCTTAAAACACAATTGATTTAACCTAGGTAATTAGCCAAGTTGTTACTTAGTCCAATTTAATAAATCTAGGTTATCACAATCACAAAGATCATATCATGCAAAACAGCGAAAAGATAAATAACACAAGATATGATCACCCAGGAAACCAAACCGGTAAAAACTTAAGGAGAATTTGACCTAGCTATCCTCAAGGTAAACTTGAATCCACTATCTTGAAAAAATCGAAGTTCATACAATAAGACTTACAAGCCCCCACGCTCGACTTCTTATTGCTACCAACCAGTAGAACTTACTGACACGACCACGTGCAAGCTCCGAATCCATGGACTCCTTCTTTCTTGGATTCACCACCAGATACAAGCACACCCGCTTGTGTTTTCTTTAAGTTTCAATGGCAGCAACCGAGTTGATTATCAAGATGTAGATAAATCTTCTCCTTGAAAACCCTAAGTTTGTGTAAAGGAAAGCTCCTCTAGATCTCACAAGAGATTTACACAAACCGCAATATGAGCAACACTAAAACGTGGCTAGGGTTTGCTTTTTATACTTAGGACAAATTAGAAAACCCTAAAACGTTTTAAAACAACTAGGGCTGAGTTGGAAAATCTGCAGAAAAAAACATTCTACCTGAGCTTCGATCGATCAAGCCAGGCCGAAATGCATAAAACTTTTTTGCATTAACTCGATTCCAATTTTACATAAATGCACAACTTTGAGCAAGACTAAAACACTTCTAAACACATTTTTTTTATCATGGTTTGCCAACAATACATATTAAAGTTCTAAATACATAAATACCTAAGTCTTTAGAACCTAACACATATCTCTCTCTCTCTCTCTCTCTCTCTCTCTCTCTCTCTCTCTCTCTCTCTCTCTCTCTCTCTTAGGAAGTTAGATCTATTGCTTATCTCTACAATACCATCATCAGTTCCTCTCTTCCTCACTAAAGATCTGTAGATACCACTCCAAGATGCTAATTTCAACGCCAAGCATGAACATTCAGTCATTTTCTCTCTCTCAAGAGTAGCCAATCTTAAGAAAAAAGACTTTATTGCAAAATTATGTCCTCACCATCAGCAGATCTGAGAAAAAAGAAGATTTTTACTGCAAAATAAGCTCCATTACAGATCTGTTTCAGCAATTTTGCAAAACTGGTTCAACCTTTTCGGTTTTCGGTTCTCAAGTTGAACCGGCCGGTTTGCACTGTTTATTTTAAAGCTATTTCCAATTTTTTGCTATAACCTAACCGAATTAAAGGCCGGTTCCTAGTTGGACCGACCGGTCCGGTCCGGTTCGATTTTTAAAACCATGGTTAAAACTGAAACCCTAAGTCCAAGACCCGAACCTAACCTAAAAATCCTCCTGACCCACCCAAAGCCCTTCGGTTTGGGTTGGTTCGGGAGAGTTTCATGCTCAACCCTAATTTGAATGGTCTCTTTATGATTTGTGACACATTAGTTGGTAAGCTTAATGTTATAAAATTTGTAGTATTTGTAACATTACTTATACAATAGTATTTCAAATCTATTGGATCTACACCATGTTAATTGTTTGATTTTCTACTTAATTGCTTGTTTATTTTCTTATTAATTTCAACTAATATTTTTACAATCAAATTTTTTTTGTTAGTAAGGATACTTCATTAAACAATAATAGTATGGTTACACTTACAAGACACACCGCATCTTTCATAATACATGCCCAAAATATCCAAATATAATAACAACAAAGCATTGGAAGTGGATTCAAAAACAGAAAATCTTGTTTTCTCAAAAAAAAAAAAAACAAAAACAAAAACAAAACAAAACACACACACACAAAATCTTGAATTCGTCTGACACCCCTTTTAGCAAGTGCATTAGCTCGCTTGTTTGCCTAGGCCTATGAAGGTCCCTACAATCATCAACACAAGAAGACAAATTCACCAAGTAATTCAGATGCTTTATAAGGCAGACCGCAACCTTTGCAGCTTGTTCAATATCTATGGCATCTAGTTGAAGTTGGAAACAAAGAATCAACCTATCTCTTAGACCCCGTAGCTCTGAAATTATACTGTTAGCAATACATATGGCTCTAGAATATTGTTTAATCCAAGTTTCGTAGTTGAACTTGTCACCGATAATGCCCCCACTGCCAGCCATTCTCAGGTTACCACAGGAGGAGCCATCCGAGTTTAGTTTAGCATAAGGTGAATTCCAGCACAAGCTTTGAAAGTGAATTTATTCCTTTCAATCTTGTCTTTACTCTTAACATTGCTTTCCAGTCCTGTCATCACTATAAATATATTTTTAATTTGATTATTTTGCAAATTAAAACTAGTTAAAACTCATTGTTTTATTAAAATAAAGTAACCCTTCCCCAACTCTATTTCAAAGATTGCGAACCACGTAAGCCAGATTGACAAATGCTTAAATCCCAAATTGGGATGAATGAAAAATTTTGATATTAAACTCCCAATAAAAAAAAAATTAAAAATTAAAAAAAAAATGCTAAAAGTACTACAAGTTTAATTACATAAAGCTTACAAACTATTGTGACAATAAATGTGATTGGTGAGTTTTAACCACCTTATAAATGAATATTTGAATTCTCTGGTGATCTCACTCCATTCAATCTCGGTGTTCACTGCTTAAGGTAAGATGACTAGAATCCAACTCCAGTCACTTAAATTTGCTAAGCTAATAGTGGTTTGGTCCAACTAGATGCATGATCTACAAAATATTAACTTGATTTATGAAATACATATGTACTATGATTTAGAGAATGGGGATGACTAGAATCCAATTCAACTCGCTTAAATTTGCTAAGCTAATAGTGGTCTGGTCCAACTAGATGCATGATCTACAAAATATTAACTTGATTTATGAAATACATATGGTACTCATAACTCATCCACAAGCCATGACCATATTCACCACCTACAAAGGTGGCCTAGTGATAGGAAGCACTCATAACTTGTCATATCTACGAGTCCAAAAGTCGTGGATACGAGTAATGGCAGACAAGCCCCATTAGTGCCTAGGTAATTCTATGTCATGATGCAAAAACAGTGACCACACTCGCGAGCATTCTTTTTATCATTAAAGAAAATTTATATATATATATATTATAAGTCATGGCTATATTCTTCTAGCAAGAGTTTTTCCAGAAACACGGAGTCTGAGTCAAGAGGAAAACCCCAGAATTTTTTTAAATTGCATATGTTGAGGTAAGGAAAACCATCTAATAAGCCAAGTAATCATAACCCCATCGCTGTCATTTGATCTCATTATAAGTTGCAATATGCAATGCGCGCAAACTCATATAGCAGACTTCTTAAAAAGTTCGTCAGCATTTGATCATTTAAAATTTCAGATTTTACCAAAGGATTGAAGTTCGGTAATACATTTTAATTTTTACAAATCAGGAAATGCAGTAATAGTTCAAGAATTTTCTAAATGTATTTTGTGCGATCTGCAATTGAACACAAAAACCAAGATGAAGCTAAGCTGAACTATCTGCCACCCTTAAAAACCAGGGAGATTTCTTTTTTTTTTTTTTTTTTTTTTTCCTTTTTTCAAGGCAGAAGATAGCAAACCACTTTCAGAGTAAATTGAACATTTCATACATTATACACCAAAACATTTCTTAAATGCAATTGAACGAGCAATCCCAAGCTTCCAAGTACCATATAGAAGTTACCGCATAACAGAAGTCATGAAATTCACAAGCAAGGCAGCCACAATATCAAGACTGACCAAATTCCATGACAAAAAGGTTGAACTATTAACAATAGTTACAACAGTAAATACTCGTCCTTCCATTCCTCCAAAACACATCTGGGATTGACTGCCTTCTAAATATCTTAATAACTACCTACTTTGCTTTCTTTGGCTTCTTACTATTTTGACTGCTTTGCACCTTTTTCTTGGATGCCTTCTCTGCCTTTGCCTGCTTAGTAGTGGTTTTTTTCGTTGTCTTCTTTTGAACTTCATCATCATCACTATTATCATCACCAGCCTCGTCATCATCACTGTCATCAGATTTTCTTTTCATTGGAGGCTTTTTTCCTCGACTTCTAGGCTTCAGTCCTTTCTTCAGTTGATCAGTTTCAACAATTTTCTCTTCCTCGTTTGATAGTTCATCAGTGTCATCATTCCCACCACTTTTTCTCTTTGAAGTTTTCTTTCTTGGTTCAGCTGCGACTCTTGCAGCTTGGTTTCCACTTAGCTTTTGCAACTCTGGTACATAGGCTGTTGTCTAAGACCAAAAACCACGCTCAGCACATCAACCACAAAATAAAACAATAAAACATAAATGGGCCTTGTTTGAGAGTGACATACCCTGCCACCAGCATTGATAAAATCAATTTTCTTCCCTGTCAAACATTACATGGAATTTCATAAATATCTGTCTAATATTCTAAAAGCAAAGGTTAAAATGTGCTCCAAAAACAAAATAAGAAACTGACCTATTCTTTCTTGATTACAAATAAACCTAGTTTATTTGATCTAACACACCCATCCACCAACCCACTAATATATATATATATAACATAAGAGACCTTATCAAGCTTTGCATAGACACCCTCACAACAGCCTTGCGCTTGAAAGAATTTTGATTAGAAATAAAGCCTATCAAATGAATGGATATTCAACACTAACATGTGGAAGGGCCAATAAATCATTATTTGCAATGAGAATTCAAATTTTACATGAAATCCTACTTATCAAAATATATATATATATATATATATATATATGAAATCCACTGATAGACTAGCTAGGTTTTCTAAATTTGAAATATCATCCAAGCTGGCCAATTCAAATTAATTAATTTACTTTATTAGAATTGTCTACAGAAACCAAGGCAGATGTTAAACAAATTTATTATATATCATACCATAACATTATCCAATATAAATTAAGAAAATGTTTTGCCTTAATTATTACTAATTCAACCATGTATATGTGGACCTGAAATGAGCACATTAGGCTAGTATTTGTGGGCTTAGAATGCATCTTCCATTCATATGCTTTAGAAGCACAAACAAGTAGATGTAGTGGGAAGCAATAATCATTGATAATAATTCCTCCCATTTCTCCTATAGCATATTTAATAGTGAGAAATACTCAAAATAATCATTTTCATGTAATTTGTACAAGGAAGCAGGTTTCCCATGTAAGAAGAATTTCCATTTCTAATCCCTACCTTTCTTTTGACTACAAGATTACTCTTCAAGATTCTTATATTAGCATGATTCTTTACAACCCCTATTAAGATTTTGAGACATCAATATAGGATCCAAAATGGAACTTTCTACTGCCGTGCATCCAAAAATCTCTTACAGTTTTGACAGCTGAAGTTTTCGATTTTAAATCCTACAGATTGAGTTATACTTGCCCACAGTTGAATATTCATTACCTAATCATAAAATATTTGATTAATAGTTTAATACAACCACACACATAACTACACACCAATAGTACTTAATACGCAATTTAGGGGGGGGGGGGTTGTGTGAAATGAAAGTAGAAAAGAAAGTTGTTGAATTGATAATAATCTGGATCCTTCAAGTTTGACATTGGTCTCAGGACATCATCAAACTAACTAGAAATTCAAAAGACAGCGGATGATATATAATAGTAATAAAAAACTAGAGAGTCAATTGCTCAAAATGGAGAGCACAAAACATTCCGAAGTAGAGACGTTTGCCATGTGTTTTGAAGGAGAATTGACCATTTTTTTTTTTTTTGATAAATAACGGAATTGTATTAATCAAAAGTCCAGGTACACCAGGGGTGTACATGGATAATAGTACATCGAACACATAAATTACAAAGATCAAGCATTTCTAAAAAATTAGAACAAGAAAAAAGATTAAAGGGAGAACTCCACTCCAACAAGGTGTGAAGAAGAGATTTAAATTCTGAGATATAGACCGTTCCTTCCCTTCGAAACATCTTGAGTTCCGTTCTCGCCAAATAAACCATAGGACACAATGGAGAATTGACCATTTAGAAGCAAATAATAATAATAACAATAACTAATTTTTTTTTAATAGATAGATGATTTAAATTTTGATAGATAATAATAACAATAACAATAACTATTATTATTATAATTATAATCTTGCAGCAGTAAAGAGAAAACAGTAACATTTATGAAAAACTACTGTCGCTGTGAAAGATCTCAGTGAATAGCTACAATGTGCTAGTACTATTTTTATGATTTAATTATTTTATTTATCAAGTTGGTTATGATTTGAATAGTTCTAGCGATAAAAGTAGTCTTTTCTCTATTTTGAAGATCACCAAATATGATATATTGCACAAGTATGCATACAATCCACAACAATTTTACTATAGTTTTATATGAGATATCACAAAAGATCAGGAGCCAAACCATCAACAAAAGCCCCAGACTTCTTTTCACGGGAATGAAATATCCAGTTTTTAGGAAACTGACTACTATCTGCCCCAACTTCAATTGCTTTCTCAATGACCTGTAAAATCAATTCTTCAGTCAAAATGATCACATATAATAGAAGTATCTTACCATTAACTTTTCCAGGCTTTTTGTCCCATCGAAAATGAAAAATCCACTCAAGAGGAAAGCGACTGCTGTCGGCATCAACTCTAACCGCATATTGAATAACCTAAATGTATTGTCCTCTATATTTTTAATGAAGAATGCATGATCCACAAAACAATGTTTCTAAATTGCTAGGAAATGGTCCAGAACAAAAGACTATAACCCACCTCTTTTATGCACTTGTGCAAAGTTGCACAGTTTTCTTTGGACATGCTGGCAGAGCTTTGCAGTGGATGAATTCTTGCCTGTGGGGAAATATAAAAAGTTTGTCACTGAAGTCCACAATTCAAATTGCAGAAAAGCAATATATATATATATATATATATATTAGTTATTGGTAAGTTACACATGCACCCAGTGGGTCACTATTAAAAGAGAAGGAACTACCATTTGAGCTAGAGCTCATTGGCAGCTACAAAAATAAAAGTTACAGCATGAAGCCAACAAACATTTAATATTCTTGAATTATATACATCCAGCTGAAGAAATATGAAAGTATGAAACTCAAAAGGCATAACCAAATATCTCAGAATGAGTTCCAAACTAAAGACACAAATCTGAACCATAAGTCATAGTTGAAAATAAAATTTAATTGATATCAGATATAAAGAACAGACTTACTTGGTATAGCACTTCATCTGCAATCCAATTGCCTATGCCTGCAATATAACTCTGCAAACATTTAAATATGAGAAAAATGAAAATTAACAAGGTTATTCTAATGCTTGCACCTTCAAAGCACAGATTGTACTCCAAGGAAATCTAAAAATCATAAGGTTAAATGGAATCTGACAAAATGGAAAAGTAAACTAAGAACGGTTCCCCTGCTTGAGTCAATCACATGGAGTGATCAATTTAGACTCTTTTGTTTCTATGTTTTCTTTTTTCATGGTTAGTACTCATTGGTATTGAACTCCTCTCAATTATTAATTGTGTCAATGCAAGCCCCCCATCAACTATTAATTGTGTCAATTTAGTCCCTCAACTTTCAAAATCAGGTCAATTTCATTCTTAAATTGAATCTCCCTTTATATCTTAACAAAATTAACTAGTGTGGCAAATGGGAGATATGTTAAAAGGTTTTTATTTGAATTGTTTCAGTGGTCCAAGTTAAGTCATCTTTTACTTGGAATTTGTTTTAATGGTCTTGTGCCTTAGGGACTATCAATATTGAAAATGTGGTAGATTTCATTCATTCCCTTTCTTTCCAAATGTCACTCCTATTCATTTGTAATTCTTTTGGCTATACTACGAATATGTCTTGTAAGTAAAAGGTAGCTTCATTTTTCACCAAAGTCATATCACTTATTAAAAATGGTTATTATAAAAAGTATAAGATTTTAAAAATCAAGTCCACTTCAACTATTAATTTTTGTATAATTTAAACAGAGAAGAGACCCAAGGATAAAATTAACCAGGTTTTGAAAGGCAACGAACTAAATTGACATAATTAATAGTTGAGAAACCAGTCCAAAAGTTGGACCAAATTAGTAAATCTATCCAAAGAAAAATACATGTTTTTTAGAAAGTTATACATGTTTTCTGAAAAAATATGAGTGTAATTTCTTTTGAAGGATAATAGAAGTTGATTAGGTGTATACCTATCAACAGTTTTGCAAGACTAGAAAAAATTTAATTAGCTTGTCAAGTAAAGTGGTAATGTAGAGCAAAAATCTATTCTTCTAGAATTGAGAAAACCTTGTTAGCTTGCAAAACCTGAGAAAGGCTATAAAGATCTATTATACTTTTACAGAAGACTATTGAAAGCCCTAAAAAACTACAACAAAAAAACTAATAAACATTTATCACACTATTAGGGAAGCAACTATAAAACCAATAATTACAATATATAGCAAATGCTATGAAATCAATATTTATAATATACAGCAATGATTATTGCAACCAATAATTACACCAAAGATAGAGAGAAGCAAAACTTTTTAGGGAGAGAATAGAGATAGCAAAAGTTTTTTTTTTGGGTGGGGAGGGGAGGGGGAATCCTTATAGGGAATAACTATTCTAAGAAACTCCTTGTAATGAAAATATAACCAAAAATTAAATAGCTATTCCAAGGGAATAACTATTCAATTCCAATTCTTGCAAACTAAACAAGACCCTAATTCAGTTACACATATCTGGATATAGAAAGTGGCAACAAAGAGTCTAATTAGTATGTGGAGTCCAAAATCATTATGATCAACTCAACCAAAGAGAAAATCTTGCAACTGGTTAGTTTAAATGCTTGAAAAAGACATTACAAGAGGTCATATACGAGAAGAAAAAAAAAAGGACGTGAATCCATAATACTAAATTACTAATCTACTTTGTCACAATCCATATGTTCGCTCTAAATTACATCTCAGAAGTCATAACACTACACGCAAGAATGAAATCTCATCCAGATTGTCGTTAAGCTAATCCTTCAAAATACATAATTAAGCTTAACACATTGATCACATCACTTCAGAGTTTATGGGGTAAAAAATTGCACACATCTAACCATATTGGGGGGAAATAGAAGAGACTACATGGATAAATGCATAAAACTGATGTTCCCAAGAAAACATTCACAGATTGCATAAATCTGACTTATGCAGAAATCATCTAGAGATTTGTAGGCATGATAGTCTTAGGAACAGCAAAGAAAGTGAGCAAAGCAGCTTTAACCTGGTCAAGTAATAAAGCCTTAATTGCGATTTTCTTCTTGCTCAACAATTCAGTAAATTCATCAACAGTCATAGGCTCCAATAATGCATCAGGGCCAAGCTCAGATATGGGGGACACTGCAGCTGGCTGTATCAACAAAGCCATTGGGAAAGCTTAATAAAATGCCTATAAAGTTTCATAAAATAAATACAGGAAAGACCATGGAAATCTTCAAGCTGATTAGCAAATGATATAATAATACATCTTTGAGTAAGCGGACTTTAGCAAAGCGCCTCTTGTCTGTGAAAGACAGCTCCAAACCATCATCTAGCTGCACAAGGACATTCAATGAGTTATAATACTAATCAAGTGTTCAAATATATGCAAAAGATCTTAAAGTGATAAGAGTGCAATCTCATCACTTCAAAGAGAGAGAGAGAAGTCCATATATTAGCTTACAAAATGGTGTGAATAACACGTGTGAGGACGAAACAACATAAAATGCCCACCCACTCAAATGCTAAAAACAAGAAGAATACAACTAGATGGACCAAACTTTGTTATATGCTTTGTGATACCTTGTGCATCTTTTTACAAAGAGATAAATTTACAACAAGCTAATTAATTACTTGAGATGCTTGATCTTTGTAATTTTTGTTCTTCACTATCAGTCACTCTCTTGTATACTTCTAGTGTACTTGGGTTGCACCAATTTTTTTCTTTTCTAATGAGTTCTTTACTTATTACCCAAAAAATTTGTATACATTTTTAAATTATACTAAATAAAAAAATGTAATGAGATAAGTAAAAAACTTGAGAACAGACAAATATACATTACAGGCATGTATTCTAATAAAAACAACATTCATCTAGTTTTTTCTTGGTAAGTTATATACACCTAGTGGATTTTGAACCGACCTTGCCCTCCATCCATTATTGTGGGAGGAAAAAGTGACATTTGAGCCAAAGCTCACTCGCAACAGTGACATTCAAACTATGGATTTGTAAATAAATGATGTGAACCACAGTATAACCTACATGAAAGTACATTAATTCACAGAATTGGGGTGAGGCATGACCCCATGTCAATGATGTCATTAATAAAGGAAAAAAAAAAATGTGTACATAGGCTGAAAGATTGACATCAATGGAAGGGGCGAAATTCTTACTTCTATAAAAAACTTTGAATATTTGGAAGGCCATTCATCGGTGTCATTTACAGCAGACCTGTGTACAACATTCTGTTATTACATTTAACAATTTGAAATTACTGTGCAAATTGTGATCCCTATAAGAAAACAGACATTTATTGAAAACAGTTTAATCATCTGATATAGTTATCATAATAAACACATGAAATTTTGTCAATATTATATACAGCTTGTATTTGTGGAAAAGTTTCAGATTTGGCAGAACCAACAAATATGAAAAAGCTCCTGAGAAACTCTTTAAACTGATTAGTTCACATAATTATCTATTTCACTTTTAAACTTCTGAAATCAGCAGAACTTTTCTTGATCAAACTCTTTTTCTATTTCTTTTTCCTTTTCAGGCTTACTTTGTTAAAATGCAGAAATACCATTGATTTGGCATTCACATAAAAGCAACTTCTTCATCAAATACCAGGAGCATTACAAACCCACGCCAAGAAAATATTTCAAAAGAAAGACTTTCACCTCAGCCCTGAAAACAGAAATATCAAGACTAAAGTTCTGTAACAATTTAGAATTTATTTGAACATGAAGCTTTATACACTCCAAATTTATAGCATAGAGCATCCAAGCATACATGTCCTGCTCTATGCATATAGCAAGATATAGTTTGTACTTGCAAATATATAAATATGTGGCGGTATACATAAAATTAAAAAATATCCCCACTATAGTCAAAGATTGGAAAAGCTCATAACTGTAGGAATACAATTTTTTTTTTACAAGTAAAGGCAAAAAGGGCAAAGACCAAGTACATGGATAGTATACAAGAGCCACATGGCAAATTAACACCTACAATTACAAAGATCAAGGAAATCAAAAAAAGAAGAATAAGAATACAGTTTTGTCTAGATTAAGCTTGTCATTTCGGGTTCTTATTTTTTTACAGCAATGCACGGGTTTGTCATTTGTGTTTGTATCATACAAGAGCTTTCTCTTTCCAAAGAAACATTATTTATGCAAAAGTATGCAACAGAGTTTGAGAAACTGTGCCAATTCGCTTTCAAACACTATGAATTAATTGAAACTATTATATGACAAACCTTAATGGGGTCACTGGAAATTTTACATAATACTTACACTGAAAAAATAAATAAATAAAAAAAGGACACATATATCCAACCATGCCTCACCTCTTATATTTTGTAACTGCAACACCCTTAATATATATAGCACCTGACATCCCTGTAAGACATAATACCAAACAAAGTAAAGTAAGTAAGCCTAAAAAATGTAACTATAAAGATCATAAAATTCTACAATCAAGAGAAACAAGCCAAAAAAATGTGCTTTTTTTTTTTTTTTTTTGTTCGTTTGTTTTTAGCTTAAAATTCAACCTATCTTTATTGCCAGTATATAATGTTTTACAACTGTGATTTTGCCCAACTCAAGCAAAATTAATTCTTTTGCTAAATAATGAAAATTTAAGCTTATTTGATAGCTATTTAACTAAGATGTCTGGGTCTACAACTCATCCTAAGCCTCCAATGTCCTCACTTTCACACCAAAGTATACACATTTTTCAAGAAAATGTCCACACTAATAATTTGTACATTTTGGTTTTTAAAAAGCATGTTAGTGAAGCGAACAACGAATTCTGAAAATAAATAAATAAGCACAAGCCAAACATGGCCTTAGTAAATTCAAAGTTAGGGTTTTTGGGAGGAGAGAAAAGAAGAGTACCGAATTGGAAGGAAGGGAAGGGAGGTGAATCGAGGCGGAGCCAGAGATTCTTGCCCTTGCGGTGGGCCGAAATTATGGTTTTGCCCAAGAGAGCGGCCTCGAAGTCAGAGGCGGAGACGGAGTCGATGACCTTGGTGTCGTTGGCAATTATGGCCTTCTTTATCTTCTTGCCGAGGCAGTGCTCCTCCACCGCCCGCCTCGCCGCCTCCACTTCCGGCAGTTCCGGCATTTTTTCTCTTTGACTTTACAGTACGGTCTGGTCTGTGACTGTGATGGGGTTCTTGCTTTTCGCGCGCTTTTTTTGGGGCTCTAGAATGAGAGTGAAGACTAATGGAAAATGGAATCTGTGTTGGTCTTGTTGCTTTTCTTTTTTTCTTTTTTTTCTTTTTTTTTTTAAGGGAAACTACACGTGGATTAAAATTTAGATGGCCTACACGTAGATTAAAATTTAATACTTTAATCGCCTAAGGCTAATTCACTTAGATTTCTTTAACCCACATGACATCCGTTGAAAATATGACTAAATACGTGATTTTACTTTACTTTTATATTTCTCTCCTTCAAACACATAAAAATACAAGATCAAATCAGATAAAAAAAAATCAAACGGAACACTTGCATCATGAAATTTCAAACCACAGGTAGGCAATTTAAATTTCGCATTTCAGTCAAATCTCATGAGGTAAAGTGTCAAATTTTAAACCACAGGTAAACAATTTAAATTTCAACCAAACCACAAGTTAGTAAGTTATAATTTGCCATTTCTTTTTTTTTTAATTGGTCATTAACCATTTGAAAACTTTTATGTGAAATTGGATAAATGTTCCTAAATTACATATTTGGTCTCACACTTTACATATTGTCAATTTGATTCTTAACCATCTTAAATTTGTTAATTTAGTCCCTAACTTTTTCGTATTGTATCAAAATCAAAACAATCTCTGTTGTTAGTGGATAAAGAATGCTAATTTGGACAAAATAAAATATTCTAAAACCTCAATAGCACTAAACCTCAATAATTAATGATATTAAGGTTTTAGATTTTTCTTTTCTTTTCTTTTATTCATGTTCTTGGCAATTAAAGGAATATTACATGTGTTTTAGAAAAGGCAAAAGTGAAACTACACTATTAGTCCTTGAAGTTTATCTTGTGAAAACAATCGATCCCTTAAATTTTAGGTGAGAACTATTTGTTCCTCAAGTTTCAAAAAAGTGCATTGTTAGTCCTTTTATTAACTATCATTAGCTTTAGTGTCTATGTGGCTAATGGAAAAATAATGTGACTTCTTTGTACATACTTGGACCAACCAAAATACGCCACATCAATTAAAATTCCAAGTCAAGTCCACGTAAGCAAAACAAACTTAAAAATTAACAATCTCTTCACTTTGTCAGGACCGTCACTCATCCTTCATCACTTTCCCTCCTCTATCCCAACTCAATCACAACCTTCTCTCCACTGTCAACCTCTGACCCTCAATCTAAACTCTTGAGTTTAGCTGGGACGGAGGGTGAAAGAGGTGGATGACCATCACGAGCTTTGATGGCCATGATCAAAGAATATTAGGATGTGTGGGTTTGGGTGCATAATTTTTTGTGTAGCAAAGGACAGCAGAGGAGATGATCAGAACTCTAAAATTTACACACACACACACACACACACAAAAAAAAAAAAAAAAAAAAAAAAAAAAAAAAAAAAGAGCTTCTGTTAGTTTTGGTGAGTTGAAGCTTACATGATTTTCTAATTGAAGTGGTATTTTTTGGTTGGTCCAAGAATGTAAAAAGATGTCTCATCATTATTTCATTAGTCACATAAGCTATCATAAAACGGCAATTAACAAAATGATTAACAGTGCTAATTTTCTAAACTTGAGAGACCAATAGTGTTCACTTCAAATTTTAAGGACCAATTGTACTCACAGGGTAAACTTAAATGACTAATAATGTATGTTCACCTTTAGAAAATGTAGGGCTCAGAGAAAGAGTCCAATTTCAATCCTAGTTGTTGTTCTTGGTCTAGATGAAGAAGAAACTACAAGAAGTGTCACATGTCTTCTAGTACTTCTTTTCTTTTCTTTTCTTTTTTCTTTTTTTTTTTTTCTTTTTTTTTTAAATCCATGTTGCAGTACACGTGTTATCTAACGTAGCATAAAAATAATTTTTTATTTTGGTCGTTAGCCACGTCAGAATTTTTCATCCATTACTTAACGGTAAAAACTATTTTAACACGTTATCAAAAAGTTAGGGATTAAATTGACACATTTGAAATATTAGAGATCAAATTGACATGTAGTGTTTGTTTGGATAGCGCGTTTCACGTCTGCGTGCGTGTTTTCCTTTTTTTTTTTTTTTCAGCCGCATATTGTTGACTTTTAAGCCATGAACAGTGACTTATGTACTGTTCACGGGTCCCACAAACTTCATTTTTTAACAACTTTTTCATTAAAAATGGGTCACACGGTACTATTCACACATTTAAAAATTATTCTTCTACAGTGTTTTCAGTTTTCAGTTTTCAGTTTTAGCAAAATAAGTTCTATCCAAACAGACCCGTAGTATAATGATCAAGGACCAAAATATGCAGTTTACCTTTACCTATATAAATTTAATATTTTCTAAAATTTTAAAGTTTTAACAAAATTGTCAACATTCTTCTAACTTAATTGGCACTTTCGTTTTCAAATTTTCCCATTTTCCTAATTATTGAATTATAAAAAAAATATTAAAAATTTTCCTCAAAAACAGAGAATAAAATAAATTCTAATAAAAATTCATTTAAACATTATAATTTAAAATGGCACTGTACTTAGGCATTGAATTATTAAATAAAAAGAAAAACAAAATCAAAATCTATTAAAGATTCTTTTTTTTATTATTATTAATATGATAGTATTTCGAATATATGGCATACGTAATGCGTTCTATGATGACTGATTTTTATAATCAAGTGAAGACACCAAAGATTCATTTAGATCATATAGTTTTTAATAATTATAATCAAACCAAGTAGATTTAATTTAAACCTCAATATTTGAAATAAATTCCAATTAAACCAACTAGTGATATGATGTATCAAGCCAAAAAAAAATTAGTGATGTGATGAGTATCAAGTTAATAAAAAAATGTGAATTTTTTTAGAAGAAATGTTAGAAACTTCTGTAGAAACTTTGAGGTATAAATAAAACATTTTGAAAGTTTAAAATTTAAATAAATAAATAAAAACCTTTAAAAAATATATATAAATGAAATAATACTCAAAACTCTAAAGTTTAAAAAGAAATTTACTTTTTTATAAATAGAAAAATTAATTTACTAAAAAACATCTAAATTATAAATTACATCGCAATTTTGGTATATTTTCAAATCAAACATCTAACTTTATTCTTCTTTTTTTCATTTCAATACTTTAATATTTACTTATCGTCAATTCATTCATTTTATCTATTCTCGTTATCTAGGGTTTAATAATGGCAAAAATCTTGTTTGCAAAAGAGTACTTAGTGACTGTTTGGATAGTGCTAAAAAGCACTGCATTTGGCGTTTCACGTTTTCTTTCTTTTTTTTTTAGAAGAGCGTTTCTATGGCAATAAGCAGTATTTAGTGGATTCTGTGCACTATTCACGGGACCCACAAACTTCTTTTTTCAATAAAACTTTCATTAAAACTGAGTCTCACAGCACTATTTACACATTTAAAAATTATTTTGTTATAGCGTTTTCAGTTTTCAGCAATAAGCGATATCTAAACGGACCCTTAACCTGACCCGAACAAGACACCGTCAAGGAATCCACAAAGAAGGGCAGGTTTTTTCTAGTGTACAGGTATGTCAAATTTGATAAAGGTATTACTTGAAGCTAACTTGCATAATGATTTCTTTTTTCCTGGAAAACATTCTTTGAAAAATCCAATATACCGTTTGGTAAGAGATTTATAGTAATGTTATTTAAGTTTTGTGAAAATACATGTGAGTGAAAAAATGTATAAAAATACGTGTTGTGGTTTTTAAACAATAGTTTTCATTATTTAAACACCGTTACCAAACGGGACACTATCGAAATAATAAAAATTATAAGCAATCAGAATTAGATGGGTTGAGTTTAGCGGATCATATGGGAATAAGGCAGCTGGAAGTAGAATTAGATGCTAAGGTGATTGTGGGGCTGCTTAATTCAAAAAAGAATCCTAACTCTGCCTATGCTTACCTGCACTCTGATTGTAGGTATCTCCTAGGCAAGCTTCCTCAAGTAAGGGTGTCCCATGTGTTTAGAGAAGCCAACAAGTGTGCGGATTGGCTGGCAAATGGGGGAGTGCAATAGAGGAAGACTTTGCTATTTTTGAATTTCCTTTTATTGCTGAACTTGAGACTTTAGTTGCTAAGGATAATAATGGTTTGTATTATGCTAGACTAACTGCTGCCAATATGGCAGCTGTAACTATGTAACCCTCCTTTTTTGTTTCAATTGGAATGCCTTTTAACCAAAAAAAAAGAAAAAAAGAAAAAAAGGAAAAGAATATCACTATCACATAATCAAATGAAATGTGAAATGTGAGTTGAAACCATTTGGCTCAGCTTTATCAAACCACATATTTTGAAGTACAAAATTTTAAATTTCACTCTTTTACATGTACAACCATTTGAAAGTGAAACAACAGCCCATTTGGTAATCCTACTCAACACACATTTTTACACATTTTTTTACCCACACATATATCAAAAATACCTAAAATACCTTACTCAAACTTAATTACCAAACGGGCATACTTTCAAAAATAAAAATAAGCGGTACCACACAGGCACCACTTGTCAAGCAAGTCATTTAAAAAAAAAAAAATAGATAAAATAAATAACGGAGAAGGGAGAAGATGTATACGAGCTATAATTTGACTGAACTTATGGATTATGGATAGCTAGTTGGTTGAGAACGGTCGAAGCTTTGAGAAGGGTGGGATGTCCAATGATTTTTTTTTTTTTTTAAAGGAATTGTATGGAAAATAGACCACTATAATGAGTAATTTACTCCATTCTTACTATCGATCAAATATACTATTTTTATTTAATATAAAAAAGTTTAAAATATAAATTACATCCTCTAAATTTGATTAAAATTCATTTTAATTCTTTAATTTTACTCTCTTTCAATTGAGCCATCTGAATTTTAAATTTATTCAATTCAGGTTTTTAGTCCAATTTTGTTAAAAAATTGCCACTAAGCATACAATTAACTAATGAAAAGAGATTTTTTGAAAAAAAAAAAAATCTCACATAAAAAATCTATGAAATTTTTATTAATTTTATATAAAAAAATTTCACTTGAGAAAAACTTTTTTTGAATAGAAACAAAATTGTAAGAAATACTTGAATTGAATAAATTTTAAACTTAGACCACTCAATTGAACGAAAATAAAATTAAATAACTGAAATGAATTTCATTCAAACTTCTTGGTGCAATTTGCATTTAGCAAAAAAAAAAAAATTGCTATTCTTGTTCTTTTTGCACGAACAACTTTGAAGCTCACAACCAATACCTTGAAGCTCCACTATCATATATACAAAAGATATTATCAACTCTGAAGAAAAATAAACATTTTCTTTCAATATTGAATTAATGAACCTCACAAAAACCTAGAAATAACAAACATAGAAAACCTAATAAAAATTACAAAACTTAACTCAGATTTCATCAAATTAGCGTTCATATAAACAGATAAAACCCTAGAATCAAACCCATAACAAGCTAGAGGCAAAATTTGAGATAGATCATAGAAACCTCGAAAACCAAAAATCTGAATGCTAGGTGTTTGCTTTTGTAAAGGACGAACAATTACAAAGAAAAGGAGTATTGTTTGAGATGGGATTTTCGATAAAATATTGTTTAAGCTCTTCTCTACCAACCTATGAGCGACCACGACCCCAACCCACCAAAATTTTTTTTTTCTCAAACTAGGCCTAATCCGCGCGAACAGGTGGGATCGTGATGCTCAAAATGTCAAATTCACTGTAAATTTACTCCCCCCTAGATCGAGAGTTTTACATGGAGTCGCCACTTATTTAATTTAAATAGAAAAATAAGAAAATCTTCACTATAAAAAAATGCTTTTGTTGTATTAATATATATATATGACAATTTGCATCAATTTTGTAACAAAATTTACAATACTTTTTTGATCCTAAATACAATCTAAGAAAGTAAATTACATTGCTTTGTTTCCTAGTTAAATTCAAAAAAATGTAAATTGCATATACAAGAGCCTAGTCTAGAGCCTTTGATCTTAGTTCAAAGGCTAATTTACGAGATGGGAAGGGATTAAGCACCCATCTTGCACGGTAAAACCGGTCTCCTAGGTTAAGGTGGTCAATATCATGTCATGTCAAACAAATACAAACAATATATCATATAAACATGTTAATTTGCAAGAATTGTAAACAAATATGTGTTAGGGAATTTAACATAAAGAGAAACAAAAAGTGAAATTTGTTAGATGACAATGTAAATGTAAAGAAAGCATAAAAGTAATGGCATGTCCATCCAAGAAATTAATGTAAACAAAGAATTCCTAGCCTAGACATGTTCATCTAAGCATGTGAAAGAAAACGAAATTGTCATGTTATTTGTCATCAACATAATTGCAAAAGAAAATTTATTTTTAGGCCTACCAATCATCCAAGCAATCATGAGAAAAGCAAAGAAAATCACCCAAACATGTTCATCCAAGTATTTAAGTGAAAACCATAATGTTAATTAGACCTGTTTGTCTAAGCATTCAAAAAAGAGATAAACAACTATCTAGACATATTCATCTAAGCATGTTATGAAAAGCAAATAATAACTTAGAAATGTTCATCCAAGCATGTGAAGGAAAACAGAGAATTGTCATGCTATTTGTCATCCATACAATGGAAAAGAGAAAAACAAAACATTTAAGCATATTTGATCATCCAAACAATTAAAATAAAAAGTAAAGAAAAATCCCTTAAACATGTTTATCTAGAGAAAATCAAAATACGTAGACATGTTCGTTTAAGCATTTTAAAAAAGTAAAACAACTACCTAGACATGATCGCTTAAAAGGCTAGGGAGAAAACAAGGAAGTACTAAACTACAATCAAAGTAAGAATAGTGGTTGCACAAAAGCTTTTCTTTTTTGCTTTTTCACTGGCTCTCCAAAGAGAATCGGGGTTCAGAAAATGAAAGAGGTCTTCTCTATTTATAGGGAAATGGATGACTTAGCTTTAAAGCTAAGTTATTAGCTTTCTTCTGAAGCTAAGGGAGGAGATAAACTTGTTTAAATGAGCTGGAACGGATTTGGTGTTGAACCCCATTTGAATTTTGAAAGGAAGTTGAAGATGATGCCGAACTTGTGTTATCTTCTGCACCTGTTTAGTATTTTGGCTCTAACTTTCTGCTAAAAATTCCAATTGATTCAAGATTTGTGTTTTCTGAAAGGAAATTCAATTCTATACAACTTTTCCAGAAATAGATAAAACCAAATTTCAACGTTTTCCAGGCCAAAAATGCGATTCAAGTGGCTGCTAAAAACAGTAACGTTTTCTGAGCGTTTTTCTGTTTTTTGAAATTTTTCATAGAATGTATCTGTTTTTCTATCCAACTTATTTTTCAAAAAGCTTTCTTCTGAAGCTAAGGGAAGGGATAAGCCTATTAGATAAGCTTGAACAGATTTGATCTTGATCCCCATTTGAAATTTTGAAAGAAAATTGAAGATGATGCTGAATTTGTGTTATCTTCTGCACCTATTTCATATTTTGGCCATAACTTTCTGTTCAAAATTTCAATTTATTCAGGATTAGTTTTTTTTGAAAGGAAATTCAGTTCTCTACAACTTTTCTAGAAATAGAGAAAACCAAATTTCAACGTTTTCCAAGCCAAAAATGTAATTCAAGTTGCTGCTGAAGATAATGACGTTTTTTGAGCATTTTTCTGTTTTTTTTTTTTTTTTTTTTTTTTTTTTTCATGGATAATATCTTCTTCTCTCTCCATTTTTTTTTTTTTTTTTCAGAAGAGCAGATAAGTTGCCATAAAGGAAAACATTTTTATTATTTCTTAAAAAAAATGAAGTAAAATGAAATCCAATCAAAAATCACACTTAATTAATTTAAAATTAATTCTTGTGAGAACCAATCAAAATTAAGTGTTTAAATAGGACGTGATCGGGCCCATCGTGTAGGTGAGTCATGATCATTGAAAATTGTTTGTATGATAACTTTTGATCAGGTGGTCCGATCAAAGCCCATGACATACCATTATGATTGTTAGAGCATCATGATTTGTTTTGTATCACAAATATGAAGATCTACCTGTTGGTTAAATGCAAGTTGTAAAATGGGGTGTCTACACAACCCAACAACACCACTAATAATGAGATCCTCGATGATTACGCATGTTTGGTCTTTAAAGAAAATGTTTCGATGGATTTGGAAGTGTTGTAGTCTTTGATTTCTTTGTGGAGCATGAGCATTGGGATTTGGCGGGAGATTAAAATGCAAGTTGCAATTAGGGGGGTAGTGTACAAGGATGCCACAAACAACGTTGTAGGGTGGTTGAATGGAGGGAGGAGATTAGGGTTTGGGAGATTTGGGAAAGGAGAGAAGGGAATAAAACAATGAGACAAAGGTTGATGTAGATTGGAGAAGTGATTTTGGATTTCAGCTTGAAGTTGCTAAATTTGACAACATAGATTTCATGGAATTGGGGAATTAGCAACTCCATTGATGCCAAGGACATCGTTTTGGATTTAAGGGTACTCCCAACACAATGGATTTTAAACAGGAAGTAGAGTTGAGGAGACAACCAAACGAGGATCGAACTCAGTATCTCATACTTTAATACTATATTAAAATATTGATTCTCCAAAAAGTTTAAGCTATTGTATATAGTTCCCAAAAGTTTATGCTTTGATACCATATCTTAACATTTTGTTATTGTGTTAAAATGGTTACTACCTTCCCATCCAAAAAAAAAATGGTTACTACCTTTAAGAGATGAATGGAAAATGTTGACATGACTAACAACCAAAATAAAAATATTAATTTAATGCCACATAGACTGCCATGTCAACATCACTTAAAATAAAAATAAATATATTAGAAAAAAAAACCTGGTAAGTATTGAGTAACCTTGCCGTAGTAACATCACATGTTTGTAGTTTGTACGTGACATGAAACGTTAAATGAAAATCAAACAATTAAAACCTAAGAACAAGCATATCCTTAAAATTATGAATTTGGTTTACCTCCAGTACTTTTTTAACTAAACATGTCATTTTGTTTTAAATATATAATGACAAGTGGTAGTAGGTTTTACTTTTAATCTCCACATTTTATTTAGTTAGTGGGTAACATGGCAATTTCTCATTACAATAAAAGGATATTCCAGTTAAAAAAGTACTAGATGTAAGTCACACCCTAAAATTATAAACCCTGTCATGGCCTCATAGGTTTGTTTTGTATGGGAAATTCTGAGCTTCCAAACATTGTAAACAACCAAAAGAAGCAAAAAGATAAAACTAATTTGCTTAACCCAAAAAAGTTGGATATTCTAGTAATTATCGGCTTTTCTTACAATTCACTCCATAGTCCAATCTAACCTAAACAAAATTAATAAACTTTAACCTTCATCGTCTAGCATCACTACCATTCCTCCCTCATCCATCTCTCTATTAAAGCATTCGCATTTGGTATTGCAAATGGTATATGTAAGAGAATTTTAGCATTAATGCACCAAACAAGCCCAGCATCTGGTTTGCTACTTGTAAAAAATTTTACAATACCGCTACAGTACCGTCTTACTATTTTGATGGTACTGTAGCAACTTGTATACTTATTATATTATTTTCTCTCTCTCCCCCACTCAGCTATTTCTTTCTTTCCTTTTTTTTTTTTTTCTCTGATTCTCCTTTTCTTTCATCCTCAGTTCTCACTCCCTCTCTCACATCTCTCTCTCTCATTCAAAGCATGCCACCGGAGTTGGGTTGGATTCGGCGTGGTCACGGACTCATGGCGTGGGTGTAGTGGTGGAGATCGGCGAGGTTGTGTGTGGTCGTGGCGAGATCGGTGAGGTCGTGTGTGTGTGTGTGTGTTTTTTTTTTTCCTCTTGGTGATTATGTGGTGGTTGTTTCTTGTGGATGTGGTTATTGTTGATGGTTTTTGAAGGCTTCTTTGTGTTTTTTTTTTTCTCTATGGTGGCTCTTTCTTGCGGTTGTGGTTGGCGGGTGGTCTGGTTGTTTAAGTTGTGGGTTTGCTCAGATTGGTGATGGGTTTGGTGATTTCTATGGTGGGTTTCCAGTGGTATTTGGTAGTGTGTGTGTGTGTGTTTTTTTTTTCTTGGTGGTTCTTGTGGTGGCAGTTTCTTGTGTTTGTTGTTGTTGTTGTTGTTGTTGTTGGTGGGTTTGTTGGTCTAAGTGGATGGGTTTGCTCGGATGTGAGTGGCAGTGGTGGTGGCTGGGTTTTTAAAAATATTTTTTTATATGGTGTATTTTAGACACAGAAATGAAAAGGAAAAGAGACCGGAGAGAATGATTAAGAAAAGAGAGAAAGAAGAGAGGAAGAGAGAGAAAGAGGTGATGAAAATATATTTTATTGTGTGGATATATTATTTTAATGAGTAGAATAGTAAAATAAAAATTGGGATGTTAGGTGTGTTGTAAAATGGTATGGTATAATTTATAAAGTAGTTTTTTGAGATAGTAAAATAGAATAGGATGGCATTTCCGGATGTGAATGCTCTTAGGGGTTTTAATTGTGAAGGCTGAAGATTAAAAAAAAAAAAAAAAGATTGTGAAGGCTGAAAGATAGTGTACTACTATAGTCTATTGTTAGGGATTTTGATCCCAAATAAGCCTCACGTGCACTCACTTGTAAGTTTTTTTTTTGGGGGAATTTAGGTGATGCTGACATGGCAGTCCAAATAGCCATCTATGTGTCATTAAATTAATACTTTATTTTGGTTGTTAGTCACATCAGCATTTTTCATTCATCATTTCATTGGTAGTGACCATTTTGATACAATACCAAAATGTTAAATACCAAGTTGACACACCACCGTGCACCCTTGGTGTGGTGGTCACTCTACAAGTATAAGTGCTTGTAGGGTGTGGGGGGCAAGGACCAAGGTTCAAGTCTCCAGGAGGGAGTTTCACACACATATACACTTAGATTAGGCTAGAGTAGAAATTCTATCTTGTATAAAAAACTAAAAATAAAAAACCAAGTTGACACATTTAAAAGGATAAGGATTAACCAAATTTGTAATTTATCTTAAATTTAATTATTTAATCACATACTTTTATATAGTGTATATGTGTGTGTGTGTTAGGGTGGGGGGGGGATAGAGAGGGAGAAAGAGAAGTATTTTACCACTATTTGCTTTTCAAAAATCCAAAATAGAAAAAAAAAAAAAAAATCCTTTTAACACACATAAGTATTATGATTTTTTTTTTTTTTTTTTAACTCACACACTACATGCACACATACATTAATTATGAATCTCAATCACTCATAAAAATATAATCTACTTTGGATACTTCTTTTCTTTTTTTCTTTTTTTCTTTTTTTTTTTTTTTTTTTTTTGTGATCAAAGCATATAAAATACAGTATTGTAGATCAACCAAATATTGGTTCAAATCCTTCCACCTTTAATTATCGATTTTTTTTTTTTAAATACCAATCTATTTTCTATATAAATTTTCATATGAAATATTGGAGGAAATTAAAAATCTACAAAATTTCAGTGTTTAAAAGCTGAAATTACATCATTAGATATTAATCTTTTTCCCCCTTTTTCTTCTTCTTCTTTGATATTATCTTCTATACTACCTGAAAAATAAAGTAGAAAGAAAAAATTACCAAAGGTTTTCCTGACTTCAAATAAACTCTCGAAACGATCCAACTTTCTTATCAGGACAAGCACGAACACTAGACAAATCTCTAAAATTTGCTCCCTAAAAGAACATTCAAATGAAGTAAATAAGGAAACAATTCACACGTGGAATCTATGGGTATTATTTATCATGTCATTGTATTTTCTAAAGCTAATGTAATCATCCTATATATATATTATTGAAAATCATAAGTTGGCTATTTGGTTCATAGATGACTTTTGGTAAATACTAATAATTACAATTTCTATGTTCTGCCTATTGATAACCCATAGATTCTTTCTCTTCCACAGAACCTTCGGATTAGATGCGTATTATCACTTCTTATTATCTAAAATTTAATTGAACTACATTAATAGAAAAATGGAAATACAATAAAAAAAAGAAGATAGCTCTTCTCACATAAATCTCCGAATTTAATTGATGGTGATAGAATTTTTTGCATATGACAAAAAGGAATCCATAAATTATAAGTATTTAGACCCATCAACGGCCACAATCAAGATAATTTCAAAAATTGTATTGCAATGTAAGTTTACATATAAATTACTCGCTATAGCCATTTTAATGTTGCCATAAGTGAGAAAATAATCTACACAATCAATTAAGAACACTACCATAAATAATATTAACAATTAAGATGAATTGCATTATCTAAAATATTTTAAAAAATCATAGAATTTAAGCAATAATTGAACTGCGTTAATAGAAAAATAGAAACACAATAATAAATTTTTTTTAAAGCAAAAGCAACTTCTTCTTACTTAAAGGTAATTCTTCTCATTGAAAAATTAAGGCAAATCCTTTTCTTCACAAAATATCAACGCACGTGTGTGTGTATATATGTTGATATTTTGTGGATCTGAGTATATGGAATTTATGAATCTTGGAATTTTAGATTGAAGATGGAGTAGAAAAATGTGCTATGTAGAGGAAGAAGTGTAGATTCAAGGCTACAAGTGGCTGTGATTTAAAAATTTAGGTTCATTAACAAGTACATATTAAGAGTATGTAAAAATGTTCTGTAATTATTTTGTGTGTCGTTATTTTTATGTGTTTTCTCTTGGTCAACTACAGCCAATTTCATGCATATGCTTTGTGCTTTTCTGGTTGGTTCATATATAAGTTGGTACAAGATGATTGGTCTTGGTTCACCTTCTAGTAAAATTACCCGTCCAATTTCACTTTCTCACTCTAATTTATTATAATTCCCCCCTCCCCCCTTTCAAGGTTTGTACGCATGAAGGATTAGTCATACACCAAAGAGAAGCAGATCGTGATCATATAAATGATCGACACCACTCCAGCATCAATGATAGCATCTTTAGATTCAATTAAGCTTAGAGGTCTTGTAAGACCTATCATAGGAATTGTAGATTTCTGGTTATGTTTGTAACATTGATCATTCATGCACACTAAGCTGCCATTGTATATAAGTTATTAGAGCTCATTCTAAATGAGATAGAGATATTAGTTTTTAATTAAAAAATGATGTGAGAAAATCATAATATTATTTATTATTAATATTCTTTAATAGAAATTTTCTTGTGCCTTGCACGTGCTTCAAAACTAGTTTTCCAAAACAACAAAGATCATGGTCAATCAAAACAATGAGCAAAACTTCTTCGACCTATCAAAATAAGTGGGCCAAGATGTGGATCAATTTTAAGATAGTAGGACTATAATCAATGTGGATTAACTATAATATATTAGGACTTTAGGTGCATTTGATTTGTCGTAATGTGATACACATTACCCTAACATTAGGGTATTTAATTCATTTGGTTTTTTCCAAAATTATAGTAATATAAGATTATAAAATATATCATATTACCCTAATCTCATCACTTTCTTAAATATGGGTAATCTTACATTACCTATTTATGGGAAATGTAATATTTATCAATGGACATAATCATCCATTCTATTAAATTTTAATTACCAAATTGCCCTCATATATTTTCCAAAGACGAACGAAGACACAATGGTTGGTGATCTCATCCCATCTCTAACGATGCCCAAGCCTATACGCAGCCGCCACCACAGCCCGCTCTCGCTCTCTTTCTCTCCCCAATTTTCTTTCTTCGTTTCTTTGTCTCTTCATTTCACATGAATTCTCTATGTCTGTGAAGCTCAATGTGATTCTTCTTGTTCATCGATATTTGAGTTCCCAAGAGCTTTGCACTGCTGGAAATGGCACAAATGGCCAGTCGATCTACGAATTGAAGTTCACCAATGAGATTTTTTTTGTTTTGTTTTTTCTTCTTGAACATCTTGATGTGTTGTTTGGTTATTATTAAGTTATGGTTTTTCATAGAACATTTATGTTGGCTTTATTCCATGACAAAAAGTGTTGTAATTTCATGAATTTATTTACTTGTATTTTGTGGGATTTAATTGTAATGGGTTTAGTATTAAGTTGGTAAAGATTACTTAAGATAATTGATCTTGCGACTTGGCTCGCAACTGGCTTGGGACTCAGCACCCGCCAAAGGCCATGTGAGGAGCACATGTAGAAGTTCAAGAGTCAGTGCATCTCGCGAGTATCTCGATTCTTGGCCAACCTGCGAGATATCCCGTGAGATGGCCTGACAATTGGGAATTTAAGTATGACTCTTCTACTTTTCACCCATACTATATATACCTTTATTACCCACATAATTGTAAGGAAGCTATTCAGAAGAAAAACTTAAAGAGAGGTTTCTACAACACCCTCCTCTTAGAGAGCTACTCATCCTCATAAGAGAGATCCTTGTAGTCTCTTCCCCTCCTTTCTCTCATTGTTATATCTTGAGAGGTGATTTGTACCCAAACACAACCCATACCTATTTAGAGTGTGAGAGTGTTTTGGAGCTTAGGAAGCATTGGGTATTTGCCAAAATAAGTCAATGAGGCTTGGCAGTGCAATCGGGCAGTATTGTAGGATCCGGATAACTAGTGAAGACAAGACTTCGAGAAGTCCGTTGGTAGCTAGAGTTTGCAGGGCTCAAGTACTTTAGGTAGATTAGAATTAGAGGGTCTTTTTGGTATCCTTATACACAAACTTATTCATTAGTGGATCATTAGCCGCGAAGAGGTTTTTACGCCAAATTCTTTGGTTTTCCTCTTTGATAATACATCGCCATATTATCTTGGGTTTGCTATTCTTTTACCCACTGCCCTTTCCATTTTAGCATTGCACTTATTTGTTCATCTATGCAATTTTTGAATGCTTTGATTAATTAATTTGTTAATCACATATATTTCGCATTAAAGGTCTATTTGGATACCGCTTATTACTGAAAACTAAAAATATTGTAGCAAAATAATTTTTAAAAGTGTGAATAGTGCCATGGGACTTAATTTTAAAGTTAGATTTGTATTTTTCCGTACTTGCGGGTCCCATGAACAGTGCACAAGACCCACAGAAAAAAAAACGTAGACACACTGGAAACGCAGAAACACGCTATCCAAACTCACACTAAGTGTGTTTAGATTAAAATTAATCAAGCCATAATTAAGAATTGGGGGTCTAAACAAGTTATAGTGTTTTGCACTATTTGAGTTTTCAGTTATGTTATTTGGTTGTGTTATGGTTGAGTGTAATTGTTTGGATGGTGAGAAATTGCAAGAAAATAATAGAAATTTGATTTATTTATTTTTTGATGTTAGTTGTTTGGTCAATTAGAAAATAAATCGAAAGAAATTTATTTTATTCTTTTAAATATCTGTTGTTTGGTTGATGAGAAAGTGGAAGAAAGTAAAATAAAATATTTTTTAATTATTCTATAATTTTTTATTAAAAATAAAATTTTCTGTAGTTACTTTTAGATGGACTTTTTGGAAATTTACTGTAGAATTTGTGATGACTAAGCAATGGTATATTAGGAATGAAATTAATGAACCAAACATGTTAATGTTATTTATATATATTGTAGGCACACGATTTGCGTTAAACCGCAGTTGAGTTGGGTTCGCACGTAAATGGGCCCGTACAATATCATTTGTAGAGAGTGGGATCGAAAGGCTAAGTCATGTTTACCCGGCTGTGTCTTTTTCTAAGATATTTATGCATGGTTCCAGTATATTTGCCTCTGAAGCCCTTTTTTCTTTCAGTGGGACTGAAGGAGCCCCTCTTTTAGGTTACATATTTTTTCTTTTATACTCGCATGCGTTCAATTTCCTTCGTCCACGTGTAGGGTCGACCCCTTCTGAGACTGATACTTGTCCCATCAGTCTCAGACCTAAGTCATTGAGAGTTGTTGATAAAGTTAATAGATAAGGCTCTGTTAGGCGCAGAGATATGCATGGGGAAGGTGGCAAAGGAAGCCTCTCTTAGATATTTTAGATTTCCCCTTCGAGCACGCCCTTTTACCTTTCTGCCCTTTTTCTTGGGTCAGCCGAGGACTGCACTGTCCTCGGCTGCTTCTCCGGGCCAATTGGGCCTCACTGTTCTTGAACTCTGGCCATGACCTTTTTAGGCTTGGGCCTTTGGACCCTTCATCAGCAAACGGGCCTGGCCCGCCGATTACTGGACCCCACAATAGCCCCTCAAAACCCTGCTGTCCGGCCTCTTGGTTGGAGAGGGGGGTTTTGGTAACTCCGAGCCTTCATTACTGCTCATTTAGTTCGGCCCTTGATCAACGTTGGCGACTCTTCACCTCCCCGAGGAACGCGCCGGTTTACAAGATGTTTCCCTCGGTTTACGCGTGATGCGCTTATACCGTTTGGTTATTCGTAGCACGCCTTTAATTTCTTCCTTTTACGAGACCTCCCAAATCTTACGGTTACTGATAACGTGGGGGAATGAAATGAATGCGCATTTATTCGCAGATTTCCTTGAGGATCAGAACGTGTTACGTGCCCCTATCTTACTCCCTTATATAAAGAGAGAAAACCAGAGGTGATTCTTTCATATCTGAATCCCTTAGGCCCTTCTTATAGTTCAATTCTTCCATCTGGTTACTCCTAATCCAATAATACATCCACCATAGTAGTCGGCCATGAATGAATCCTTCCTTTTCCAGAAACGCCATGCCCTAACAAAACTCGAGATGGCTCGGTCAGGGCAAGGATGGCGGAGGCTTAAGATTTGCCTCCCCATTCTTTTAGCCAAAATCCGAAGCAGGGACTCGTCACACCCCATTTCTGGTGTGACTGAGTCGAAAACCTCCCTTGTCATCTCCATCTGCTCTCCCATGAGCATACCTAATATGGCTCCCCTTCTCCCTCTTTTGCTCCTTTTACTTTTTTTTCATTGCTTCCCTCTTCTTCTCCTCCTTCCCGCTCATGTCCTCCATCTTCTTTTTCCCTTGCATTCTTCAGCGACAAGAGTTTGCTGAAGTGCTTCCATGTGTTCCAATTCTTCTTCCTTGTCCTTCATTATTTTTGTATAAGGTTCTTCTCCTGATATGAGCAGTACTGAGGTATAGATTTCAGAGAGACTTTGAAGGCGAGTTCAGAAGACACCTGATGGTTCACTTATTTGTATTACGGATGTTGTTACTGTCTTAGCAGTTCATTTTTTGTATAGGCTTGTTTAAGCCCTTCCTTGTACGTTGTAACAATTTTTCATATTAATAAAAGTTATTGTTACTCTATTTCGTATGTCTTATTTATATATTCTAACAAATGTGAAAGCGCTGCTCGGCATAATAGTATAGCATTTGAATCAATAATAACTAAGGCCAAAGTAATCGTTGATAAAAAGATGCCACGATAACTTTAACAAAATTATTATTCAATATAACAGTCCGACCAGTAAGGAATGAGACTTATCTTAAAATTAGCCGTGACGGGTATTAAATGCTCGATAAGGTGTAAGAAGTAGTTATCTGAGGACATGTTACCCACCGGATGAATGGCCTCCTTAGGTTGACGATCATTAGGTTGTTCTGCCATCACCTTGTCTTTTCCAATAAATGGGAGGGAGAGAAAGTTGCTTTATATACGCACAAATCCTTCAGATTTTCTCCCACATCACAGCTTCCATATCCGGAGTTCTCCTTTCTTGGCATAACATGTTGAAAGTGAGGGTTGGGAAGAAAGAACTGTCTCCGCCGCAGAAGCGCCGTGTCTTCATGTGGCCTATAACAGTAAGGTATGGGCACAGGAAGCGCAAGTTCAGGAGAGTACTCCATCTCCACCGAGGGGGAACGGCGTCTCTCCCTCTTTTATTCAAAATCCGAAGCAGGCTCTGTTCATGCTAGCACTTTGGTATGGCAGAAGAAAGATTTTCCTCCATCAGCGCCTCTGCTTTGCGGCAGGCGTATATTTAGAGAAAGGCCCACCACCTCCAACTCCCTGCACCTTTTCTTCAACGGTGTCAGGTTCAAGTTGGGTCTCTTTGGCTGCCTGAGTTATGGGCATGTAAGGGTGCGGGGGAAGAATAAGGTCTCGGAGCTGTAGCCAACCTTTCCTCCGACATACCTCCTCGGCTTTCTCCAGCTTTCTTGTATTTTTCTTTTTCTTGTTTATGTAGTAAGCTTTGACGTAGGCTGATTCCAGCTTTTCATTTGTACACTGTACTATTTCTTCATTGTAATAAAAATGGAAATTGATTTACATGTTTTAAGCGTTGATCTAATGGGCAACACAACTTTGTGAACGAATGTGCTCTATGTATGTGTTGCTTTGAGAATATTTGTGATAAAGCTACTTTGAAGCATAATCTAATCAACTCTCATCTGTCAGCACTATCAGGCAGGATAATAATAACTCATAGTAAGTTAAACTTAGGAAACTAACCGAGATAACAATTGAACGTTCCATAGTAAGCATGAGAATATTGTATGAGGACGACAAATTCGAAATAATTCATCCGAGGGAGTGACCGAGCACTGCATGACTTCAATTATGCTTTTGGAAACATGTTACTCCATTCTATTCTGGTCCCTCTAGTGTTGAGGATCCGAGGGCAAACTAGAGAATCCAGGTAACACAGCTTTTCCTTTTAAGTAATTGGTTTCCCCAGAGGCTTGGGTCCGAGAACCATGCAAGGCCTTGGTTCTGTCCAAAACTTGTACGCTTCTTTTTAAGTAGTTGGTTTCCCCAGAGGCTTGGGTCCGAGGACCATGCAAGGCCTTGGTTCTGTCCAAAACTTGTATGCTTCTTTTTAAGTAGTTGGTTTCCCCAGAGGCTTGGGTCCGAGGACCATGCAAGGCCTTGGTTCTGTCCAAAACTTGTATGCTTCTTTTTAAGTAGTTGGTTTCCCCAGAGGCTTGGGTCCGAGGACCATGCAAGGCCTTGGTTCTGTCCAAAACTTGTATTCTTCCTTACTTGCTTATTATTCCGAAGGTTTTGCTCCTTGAATAAGGTGGAGGAAGTCGGCCTGATGTTTGAAGCCCCTAGGCTTGCCCATGTCGTTGACACCGTGGAACGTAGCCCCTAGTGGGAGCCTATGTTGGAATAGCAACAATGTGTCGCCGATGATACAGGCATCCTCACAGTCCCTTGTTCGATAGAAGCTCAACCTCGCCACCGCTCGAGCTAACACGCAAGCCTTCCCACAGACGGCGCCAATTGTAGGCACACGATTTGCGTTAAACCGCAGTTGAGTTGGGTTCGCACGTAAATGGGCTCGTACAATATCATTTGTAGAGAGTGGGATCGAAAGGCTAAGTCATGTTTACCCGGCTGTGTCTTTTTCTAAGATATTTATGCATGGTTCCAGTATATTTGCCTCTGAAGCCCTTTTTTCTTTCAGTGGGACTGAAGGAGCCCCTCTTTTAGGTTACATATTTTTTCTTTTATACTCGCATGCGTTCAATTTCCTTCGTCCACGTGTAGGGTCGACCCCTTCTGAGACTGATACTTGTCCCATCAGTCTCAGACCTAAGTCATTGAGAGTTGTTGATAAAGTTAATAGATAAGGCTCTGTTAGGCGCAGAGATATGCATGGGGAAGGTGGCAAAGGAAGCCTCTCTTAGATATTTTAGATTTCCCCTTCGAGCACGCCCTTTTACCTTTCTGCCCTTTTTCTTGGGTCAGCCGAGGACTGCACTGTCCTCGGCTGCTTCTGCGGGCCAATTGGGCCTCACTATTCTTGAACTCTGGCCATGACCTTTTTAGGCTTGGGCCTTTGGACCCTTCATCAGCAAACGGGCCTGGCCCGCCGATTACTGGACCCCACATATATATATATATATATATATTTTTTTTTTTTTTTAATAGGAAATATTAATGTTATATTGATATAATGTAAGAATATAATATCACATCATGCGAACCAAATGGCCCTAAGATATTAGCACTTAGGACTTAATCAATGTGCAACAAACTTTAAGAGGGCTTCAATCAAAGTGAATATGATGTTTATCCGTATCATAGTAGTACACTCATATTGTATTCTGTGAACTACGATCCAATAGGAAACACACCATAGTATTACATGGTACCAACCGGCAACCAACCACCAAGCAGTTTGTATTGTTCTTTTATTGTGGATCTCCAAATTTCACTAAAATAAAATGAAACTGTTGACCTATTATTTCAAATTTTTACCCAATGTTTCGTATAATTTAAAGCCTAATCGTTCAAGGAAAATTTTGATTTTCTTTTCAATATTTTAAATTTTAAATTGATGAGAATCTTAAACCCATCAATTTAAATTTCTATTGTTTAGATGAACATATTTATCAATTGAGAAATTAGATAAGTATAGAAAATACAATAATGACGGCATTGATAGTGAGAATGATTTTTTTTTTGAGAAACAGTGAGAATGATTTGGAGGCGATGACAATAGCAACGGTAGTGATAATATAAAGTATTATTGATTAAGTGTTTGCTTGGAACAGTTTTTTTAGCTAAAACTGAAAATTTTTTTTTGGAAGTATAGGAAAAAAAAAGGTTAAAAAATAAGTTAAATAATACAGTAGGATCCATGAGTAGTATCAAAAAGTGTAATGAAATTTATGAATAGTAACAAAAATAAACTGAAAGTAGAAATAAGCTGAAAAATTCAACTCTTCCCAAACATTCGCGCACACTATAAATATGCAATTCTTATTCATATTGCATGTATAAGGTATATAAAAACGCCCACATTTAACTTGACTTTTTATATATATATATTAAAAAAAAAAAAATTGTTTACCGGGTCTGGGCTAAACACCTTGAGTCGCCTTAGAATAGGGCCCCTTTGTAATCAGACTTTTTTTTTTAAGATACGACTTTGTAATTAGACTGGAAAAGTCAAGTTATTTTAACCCCGTAAAAATAAATAAATAAATAAAGGAAAACCTTCAAGTTACAAACGTGCTTGAAGCCCGAGTGTGAAGCCCACTAGGAAGTGCAGACTTTTGTAGACAACGTTTCCGAGGATCATAGTCAATCAACTCAATGAGCAAAACTTTCTTCGGCCTATCAAATTTAGTGGGCCGAAACTTCAATCAATTTTAAGATAGACTTCAATCAATTTGCATCAACTTTAAAAGAGGTTAGGGCTTCAATCAAAGTCATTTATCAGTATCATAATAGAGTATCACACATATTGTATTTTATGTAAAGTAGTGTCCAATGGGAGACACACTAAGCATTACACTGTACCAACTACCAAGTTTTCTTGCTCTTTTATTGTGGGTCTCCAAATTTCACTAAAATTAAAAATGAAACTGTTCTATCATTCCAAACTTCTACAAAGCACCCACAGCAGATGTGGGATATGTGCCAAATGCTAAATATTTGGCACATATTCCACACCAAACCAAGTTTGATCCCATTTATCAGATGTTGGAAATGCTATATTTTTTACAACTTGCTACAGTACAATCACAAATATACAACTGTACAGTAAGATGTGGTATATTGGGTTTATTAATTTTTTATTTCTCTTTCACTCTCAGCAACTGTACAGTACGTTGAGATTTGAAAGAAAGAATAAAATGTTACCGTTGAACAAATAATAAAGAAAGAATAAAATAAGAATTAAAAAAGAATAAAAAAATAATATTTAAATGAAGTGGTAAAAATATAGAACATCTTATAAATGAAATATTATAAAATAATGTGTTAAAATAATAAAGTAGGCTTTTGATATGGTAAAATGGTATAATTTTTACAACGTCTGCTACGGATGCTCTTTGTAAGTAAAATATAAAGCCTAATTGTTCAAGTTGCATTTAGAGGAAGAATTTGATTTTCTTTTCAATTTTCAAAATGTTACATTTTAAATTGATGAGAATCTTAACCCCATCAATTTAAATTTCTATTGCTCAGATGACCATACTTATAAATTAAAAATTAAGCAATATGAAAATTATAATAACAATGTCCTTGAAATTTTTTTTGAAAAAGTGAAAAAAAAAAGGGGAAGAAGTAAAGTTTTAATGCTAAAATTTGATGCCAAACATACTCTTAATGTGAGTCATGTCACTACCAAAGAATTCTAATTCAAATATGATTAAGATTTAAGAATAAGAGGAGAATCCCATAAAATAAAATAAAAAAATAAAAATAAATAAATAAATAAAAATAAAAAAAAAAAAAAAGAAGAAGAAGAAGAAGAATAAGAGGAGATTGGCTTGTTTATAAAAGCAATGACCAGGTGTCGCGCAAAAGAGAAGCTAGAAAGAAGAGCCACATAGAGAAAAGAAGATAGACCAGAGAGCGAGAGAGCTGTGTGGAGAAGAAATAAATAGTATATGTGGGAGCAAAGAAAGTTAAGAGTTCTTTAGCCGCGAGACATACACTAGTGAATTTATTATTGTATTTGACGAATTTCAAGTTAGGCATAAACTTTAAGTAAAATTTTATGTCAAATACAATTTTTAAGATTAATTCTCCAAAAATTTATGTCAGATTAATTCTCCAAATACAATTGTATTTTTAAGTTAGGCATAAGCTTTAAGTAAAATTTTATGTCAAATACAATTTTTAAGATTAATTCTCCAAAATTTTATGTATAGTTGCATCAATTTTTAATTTTATTATTGTATTTGGTGAATTTTCAGATTAATTGCCAAATACAATAATGGAAAAATTAAGATTGAAAAAGAAATATATTGGCACTTTGCAATTATCCATATCAATAACATTATGTATTAATTGATCCATAGCACAGAATTTGTGCATAATATTAACATATTTTCTATATAACCACTTTATGTTTGATTACTTTTTTTCTTTAATACCATTAATTGTAACTGATAAATTACCATGCCAATTGCCCCCAAATATAATTATGAATTAATCATTTCATTTAACTATAGTCCTAGGTCCTAGCTAGAGTGAAGACAAAGTTGAAAATCATGATCCAACATACTTTGACACCATGATAATAACCCATTCTTGATTGTTCCAAGCTCTTAAATGATGAATATAATAATCTTTTTGTCCATAATTATAATTGTTACTCTGGCCCCTCAATCATAAACCTCTGAGTCCGACTCCGCAAGCTTTCATATAAATAAAATGCATGCACCTAACCCCACATCGACAAAACTGAGCGTGTGTGAGTAGTTTATAAGCCTTGCTTATTCCCACAAGAGTTAGGCCCTTTTGTGTGGATAAGTACTGTAAGTCTTAGCATCGAAAAAAAATGCATGCACCTAACTAGTTTGCTATTCTATTATGGGAAATGTTAACCAGTACCGCACGGTGTTGGTTGACGTTTTCCAAATTGGGTCTGACTTATTAAAGGTGATTAAAAGTTATTAAAAAAATGGCAAAAAAAGATAAACAATTGTTAAACAATTACCAAAAAGCTGAAGAAGTAGAATAAATGCAGCAAAAAGTTGCAAAAGATTGTTGTTGATGGGCACCGTAAGGTACCCACTAACAAAACCCTTCCATTATTATTATTATTATTATTCTAGTTATAAAAAAAAAATGTAAAAATGCAAAATTGACCCTCTAACTTTCATTGTTTTTTATTTCAGTCCTCTAACTTTCAATTTTTGTCAATTTAGAGCTCCGTTACAACTCAGTTAGTGGCTGTCATTAGAACTCTTGAAACGACGTCGTTTTGCATGTTTATGGTTTTTTCTTTTTAATTCGAAAAAAAAAAATATATATATATATATATATATATGAAGGGATCGTTCCCCTTCCCCTGAATCAAAACAAATGCCATCACCGATCACCGATTCATCACTTACCCAAAACAAATGCCATGACCGATCAAAACAAATATCACTTACCCAAAACAAATGCCATCACTGATCAAAACAAATGCCATCACCAAAACATTAATGAACTCACAAATGCCAAAACACATTAAAAAAACCAGGATTTCATCACTTACCCAAAACTTGGCCGGAACTCCAATCAGTGATCCCTTCGGCACCGTCAAAGACCTAAGCAGAGGAGTTTAATTGATGAGCCATAGCCTTAGGTCGCAACAACGAATCAGCCTCAACTCGCCACTGCTGTTGTCGTGACGTCGATCTATATCTCCGTTGTGAACGTGCAGTTTGAGTCTAAAAAAATTTTAGAAAAGAAGGGGTAGTAGGGGAAAAAAATTTTTGGTTTCCGATGAATCTAAAAAAATCTAGCACATCCTTTTGACCAAAAAAAAAAATTTTTGTTATACCCAGTTAAACAAAAAAAAAAAAAAATTGGTCTAAATAAAATCAATTATCCCAAAAATAACATCATTATCCTCTAGACAAACCAAAATTCAACCAGATAAACTACAAATCTAGTCTAAGAAATTAACCACAAAACAATCAATAATCAAAACAAATAAAAAACCTCAAATACCTAAAATTTTTATCGTTTCTTTTTCTCTTTCTTGCTCTACTTTTTTCTCTCAACTCTTGCTCTCTGCCTCTCTCATTCTTTCTCTCCACTGTTGTTGGCTGCTTGGCTCAAGCTTTCTCCGATCTAAATCATCCGATCGCATCTGATCTGAAAACCCTGAGGAGTGAGGACTATCGAGCCGACTGCCTTTTTTTTTTTTTTTTTTTTTTTTTTTGTCACTATTGCGTTTTGATTTTGCAAAATGTTTTTTTGACTTTTGAGTATAACTTATAAGGCTTGGCTTTCTCTACTTTAGATTTGTTAAGACTGGGCTATATATATTGAGTTATGGCTGGACGTTTCATGTTTGGGCCTTCAAGGTTTTTATTTTTGGTTATAGGTGTAATAGGATTTGTTTTATGTTTTTTGTGGGTGGATCTTATTAATAAGACTTGTGTGGCCATCTTGGCATCTTCCTAGCTTGGCTGGGCTTGTACTCTTGTTATGGCTATGGATTTTTTTTTTTTTTTAAATTTTAATCTTGTGTTTTTATATATATTTTAGTTATTGGTAATATAATGAATAAATATTTATTTATGCAGGTTGAGATTGCTAAAAACTTGTTATTATTTTGTGAAACTACAACAATACTTTTTATATAAACTAGGTTCTATTTCTCATTTGCTCTATACTTGAAATTTATTTTTTATTTTAGTCTTCATAAATATATTGTTTGATTAGAAATGTCTACTCGAAAATATGCATTTGGATATGAAAAACTTTAAAAAAAAAAAAAAAATTAATTGAGTTTCAAAAATGATCAATGGATAAATTTGTTATTAGTAATAAACAAAATATAACACAAAATTTAGATGAAAATATCACAAATGAGCAAAAAATTTTACAAAAATTGAAATACTAGATAATAATAGTTTACAAAAATACTGTCTTAAACTTGAATCTTTTCTCAAATATGATGTTTATTATGATATTGATGGTTTAGATTTATTTTCAGAGTTAAAGGTTTTACAAGAAATTTTACAAATAAAATATTATACTCCAATTGACATACTAAATTATACCAAAAGATTAGATTCATTTCCAAATATATGCATTGCTTATAGGATTTTACTAACAATACCTTTTACAATAGCTTCTGCAGAAAGAAGTTTTTCAAAATTAAAATTAATAAAATCATATCTAAGATCGACAATGTCCCAAAAAAGATTAAATGAATTAACTATATTATTGATTGAAAAAGAGATGTTAGAAGAACTTGAATAGAAAATTTTAATTAGTCAATTTACATCTCAAAAGATAAGAAAAATAGATTTTAAATTAAATATGTTATAATATAAAAATATTAAATAAATATTAATTTAATTAACACATAAGTATAAAAAAAAAATAAAAAAAAAATAAAAAAAAAGGCGCATTTTCAATAATGTTTGGCTTCCTGTATATATTGTCTTTGTCGTAGATGGACAGGTACTCCTTTTTTTTTCCGTTGAATCAGCTACTCGTTCAATTACTCCTGGACATTGACGGTGATAATAAGTTCATTAGTTGGGAGTTGGGACCTTGCCATTGTTGCGGTGGGAACTAGGAACCACATTATGATACCTCACGTTTATTTGATGCAATTATCATTAAATCTTTTTATATATACATATAAAATTCGATAATTGGAGGAGGGATTTAAACTTGAATATTTTTTTTAGAAATACCAGGAAATGTCAATCAGTTAAGTTACAAGGCTTTTAGTAATTTAATAAAGAGTCTGGCTAACGAATGCTCTTACAGTCTTATTGCATTTGTTAATAGATCATTTTAGGAAAATTTTAATACTACCATTTTTATGAAAAATATTTAAAAAAAAAAATCAGTTAAAATCAGTTGTTTCTTTTTTATTTTTCTATAAAAAGTTTCTAAAATCATTTTTTTACCAATGCCCTTATGGTGTGTTTGAATGACATGATTTGGGTATTTGGATTTGGATTTGAGTGATTTAAATTCAAATAACTTGTTTGGAAAGTTTAAAAAGGTAAAGGATTTGGATTTGACAAATCCACCAAAAATTATAAACCTTTAAAATGCTTGGATTTGAAATAATTCCTAAAATTAATGGATTTAAAATCAATGTGTGAGGCCCAATAATTTATGGGCCCGGCCCACTTACTCATGGGGAGTCCAAAGGCCCAAACCAAAGAAGGCTATGGCCCAAACTTGACAATATAAAGCACAAAACGGTCCGGAGATGCAGCCGAGGACAGTTCAGTCCTCGGCAGACCCAAAGTTCCATCGAGAAGAGGGGCAAAAACGGTATAGGAACGAACTCGAAAGAGAATCCAAAATATCTAGGAAAAGTTACCCTTCCCATGTAAGGCTCTGACCTAACAGAGCCGTATTCTTCGGCTTTATCAACCATCCCCAACGACTTTGGGTTTGGATTGACGGGACAAGTATCAGTCATGGAAAGTTTGACCCTACACGTGGACGAAGGAAAGCGAACGCAGGCTAGTATAAAAGAAAAAACAGGTAATCTGGATAAGGGGGGCTGGGAAAAATGGCCAAAAAGGAAGGCCTCCCAGTCCACCTCCAGGAAAAAGTTTCCAGGGGTGAAAACACCTTAAACACATATGAACACCACAAAAAACCCACCGCCGGGTAACCAAGGCCTAGCCTTTCAAACCCACTCTCTACAAATGATATTGTTTGGGCCGTTTCACGTACGAACCCAACACTGCTGTGGTTCGTTGCGTATCGTGTCCCTACACAATGCATTTAAAATCTATTAATTTAAAATCCAAATTTAAATCCAAATATAAGTTCCCAAATGCAACCTTAGGGCATTTGTTAACTTTTCTATTGAGAGATATACTTGATAGAGTGTGAGATTGGAGGCCATGTGAAAATTGTGAATGTGTGTGTTAATTTTGTGGAAGTTTGTTTCCTTTACATCATGTCATTTTTAATTTCGTTCGATTAACTATATATGTGTGTGTGTCCGCGCTCGTGATCTAAATACAGTTACTCTAATTTGATTGCATAAGTTTTTAGTTCAACAAACTTTTTAATTTTGTGAATCAACTAATCAAACATGCGCGTGTTTGTATAGTTTTTGTCAAAGTTACTTTTCTTAAACGCAAGTCACGTAGCGTCGTAGTCGTAGACTCTAATGCTAGCTCTTTTAGGATGTCTAAATGCATTGACTCTTATAATTGATAATTTTGATTCATTAGTTTTCAGCTTAACAAACGTGCATTTGTCTTTTTGAATATGTATACAAAATTTTGCAGGCCTTTGTTGGAGTATTTTGTCTTGTTTTTGGAATTTTTTTGAAGTAAAAGTTAAACCTAGCATTAATAAACTACGTACCTTCCCTTGACCAAGGAGGATACAGTACAGAGTGATTAAAAATTATAATCAATTCATTGTTTCGATTCAAATGCCTTGGCTTTTAATTTCTATAGTCACCCCAATATAAAACATCCAAAAGAAAAATAACAAAAAAAAGAGTGAGAATAAAAGGGTTCTTATTGTGAATTAAGGAAATATAAAGAAAAGATAAAGAAATATGAGACTGAGATTATACCTGAGTTTCTTCTATTCTAGGGGTCAACCACAACCTCATTTTATTTTTGATACTGATACTGATACTAATACATCTATATCTCTATGCTTTCTCTGTCTCTTGATGTCTTAGTGTATTACAATGAGAGCTTATGCTCATATATATATATATATAGAGAGAGAGAGAGAGAGAGAGAGAGAGACTGAAGGCTTGTAACTAGTGTAAGAAAATCTCTAAAATCAAGAGCAAAAGATCCCTTATTAAATTGTGGTCTCTTAGTATATTAGGGTAGGTGGTTGACAAACAATCCATGCGGAAATGAATATGAGCATAACCGCAATTCCAACTCAATGAATGAGACAAGTAGGCAACTGCCAAAGGCCCCATTGAAAAAAGGGCCATAAATTTTTACCAATAGAGATATTAATTAAGTTTCAAATATTCACCAATAAATAAATTTTTTTTTTTTTTTATCAAAGAAAAACAAAAAAATGAAAAATATTTTCATTAGATGTGACAATGATTGTTTGGTTTTTCTTGGTTTTAAAATGTAGAACTTATTAATCTTTCACACGCAAATACAAAAAAGAACTCATTAATCTCGTACTAGTAAATAAATTTATACTCAAATTTTATTTAGAGATATTAAATCTATAATTTTATTAAAATTTTCAATAATAATTTTTTAGTATTTAGTGTATTACTCAATAGATAGTATTTATTTTAATTGTATAGTTATTAAGTAATACGATTGATTTGTTTTAATTTGTAATTTTGCATCTAAAAAATAGATTTTAAATAATAAAAATCAAAAGTAAAATAAATATTTTATTAATATTTAAAATATAAGAATAGGTCACACTTAAAATAGCTGCCTTAGGCCCTACAACGCCTTGAGCCAACCTTGCATAATTGTCCTACAAATCTATTTTCATTGTATATTTAGATCCCGTAAATGTAGATATATATATGTCTAAAACTCTTCAAATATTTGATTATTATTTTCCTGGGTATGTATATATTGTCCTCCATTCTACACACATAAAACAAGTAATTAGGATTTCATAAAGATGATCCCAAAAAACTATATAGAAATTTTGAATCTAAGACCTCATGATTCTTAGAGGCTTTGGAAACATCTAAGCTAACCCATCAGGTTGGTACTATGGATCCGTTTGTGATCTGTTTATTTTGTTGAAATTGAAAACTTTTTACTAAAAATATTGTAGATAAAGGTAAAAGTTAGTTGAAATAGTACAATGAAACTTATGAATAATAACAAAAAGTACCGTGAAATCTATAAATAGTAATAAAAATAAACTGAATAGTAAAATGAATTCACAGCAACCTCTTTTAAGCTTTTTGTTGAACTTACCAGGGACTTCCTCACAAAGAAGGCACCTAGATAGTAGAGACTAGAGACTAGCTAGATGCTAAAAGGTCACATGTCCCACCGGCAAGCGGCTGATTGTCCCTAAAATAGAGAGGCTACTTTAAGGTGGTTTGGTGTTTCCCATGATAGGAATCCCAACCATATGAAACCATTTGCATATATAGCCTATAAGTTGGAACGTGATACTCGTTGAAAATTTCAAGCCATATGAACAATTGCCAAGCAAGCTTTAAAGAAAATGACAACACATTGGTATAAATTTTGGCCATATTGGTTTCTTGCTTTTGCTGTTCTTCAACTTGTAAACAACATTACTAAACAATTTACAATCTAGTCATAGAACCAGTGAATAGAAACCGGCTTCTTCTCCAAATTTAGTCCCCAAAACATTGGTAACATCAACATGTGCATTTTTTTTTTTTTTTTTTTTGGTATCAACTTATTTGTAGCAAGCAATTGTTTCAAACTTTCATGCGTATACAAACTGCTAGTATTTTATTGCATTTATTTTCCATTTCTATCACATGTGAGCTTCTGTTCATAATAATGACCTCCATCAATTTTGTGTACTACTACTACTGGTCTATACTAGTGGTCCAATAACAATCTTGAACTTGCCAATAATTCAACCATTTCTTATTCGCCAACTGAAAAGTTTTTCCAATAGAAATCTAAAAGAAACAATTTTTGGGTCCTATGTGTGTCACTCAAGTTAATGGCAAGTTTAGCCCTGTTGTGAAAGAATTCGTGGGGGCTAAAATTGCATTTTTCAACCTTTTTTTTATGCCTAGGCAGTGGATGGGTACTAAAATTTTCTATGCCCCACCAAAAATCAGCGTTAGCCAAAAGCCATTAGCTCAGTAAAATTGGAGGCAACATTTTTCGTACCCACCAAAAATTAGCATAAGAGGGAATTGAAGCAGTAAAAGCTTCTGTTTTTGGAGGTAAAAAATTGAAAACACTGAAAGAAATTAAAATATACCTCTAACCATGATTTTTCAAGTAATTTGTAGGGAAAAAAAAAAAAACTCACAGTTTCTACAATTTTCTAACCTATGGACTACACTTTTAGAAAGCTTTAACGAAATATATGCTTGTTCAAAAGTTAGGCTAGAGAACTCCCTTTGTTTTCTTCAGCAACAAAAATAAAAAAATTATTGAAATATTTGAATAAATATTTATAAAATAACAGTTCAGGCTGTTCAACGTTTTCTACTCTACAAATATACTTTTTTTAAAAAATAATAATAATAATTTGATAGTTATAACCAACAGATCGAGAATGGATGATTTGAACCTTACATATCTCAGAAATACCCATGACAAGAGGTACAATGCAATTAGCCAATTTCACATTCACGGATTGCCTCAAGGCTCTTTTTGTTTTTGTTTTGTTTTGTTTTGTTTTGTTTTGTTTTTTTTTTGGTCTTTGAGAAGACTTTATCTATAATTCTTATTATTTAATATAAATTAAACAAATCTAAATATACAATAATTAATAACTCATTAGAATAAACTCTGTATGATCAAATTAAATCTTGGTTACTCAAAAAAAAAAAAATTTAATCTTGAAGATAATCTTATGTTGGATTTTTTTTTGGGACGAATCTTATATTGGATTCTAATAGATGCTACCCTAGCATTTATTTTTATACCCATTATATTTACATTTGACCCCCCGAACATCTCTTAACTTTGAATGGTAGGTCATGATGTTAACTTCATCGTCCATATGAATCACATTTATTCACTATTCACCATTTCACATCAAAAAAAAAAAGGGGGGGGGGGGGGGGGAATCAACGGATCATATGTATTCACTATTCAGCATTCAGCATTCAGCATTCACGTTTAAAACAAGTTTTTGCATTTGGATCACATGTATTCACCTTTTGCAAAATGTATTCTAACGCAACACATTTAAGTAAAATAATAATAATCTTAATTTGATATTAGTTTTATGGGCACTTATTGTCAGTTTTTATTCCTAACACATATTCCATATTCCCATGTGGTCTGTTTGTTTTTTTTTTTTTTTGTTTTTTTTTTTTTTTAATTAGATAGTTTGAGGTGGGAGGAATGAACCTTGAATATTTCTGTTTGAAATAACAAGAAATGTCAATTAAGCTACAATGCTTTTAGCCCATGTATTATATTAAGTGTATAAATTATAATTATTGATTATTGATTAAATTACACCCCCAAATTTTGACATTTTTTAAATTAAATCTTGACTGAATTGCAATTTACACCCTTAAAAACTTAGGATAACTTTGATTTTGTTTTCTAAAGTTTCAATTTATATCTCTAATCAGTGACAACTATGATTTGAATTTAGGAGGCCAATATACATATAGTACTTAAAAGACTAATAGGAAATATAATTAAGTGATATTTTATGTAAACACCCCCCCCCCCCCAAAAAATAATGGCATATTCATCATTTTTTTATTGTGTTAAGTTTTTTTTGTTGGGTGCATGAATAAGCCATTTTCTATTTTCTTAAATTAAAATTCCATGTATGAAAGAAAAGATTTTTATAGATAGATAGACACCAAGTACAACATATGTAAACTTATGTTATTATATAATTATCCCAAAATTATATTGCTATTACACAATTTGTATACAGGAGAATAAACTTTTACATAAAGAATTTGAGATTTAGCAATACCACTTTTAAAAGATAACAATAATGTTCATTTTTCCTTTGTTAGTACTCTAGCTTTATTATATTCCCTTAGCTTTGTTTTCCTTTTATAGATTTTGACTTTTGAACCTTATAAGTTATTAGACATTGATAAGAAAAAGAAACATTTACTCAATAAGAGTAATACTACAGACACAAATTATTTTACAATATTTTTACAAACTGCTGATATGGCAAATTCTTACTAGTTCTAATATGAGTCCATCACTAACATCACATTTTTACTGACAATAACTATTTGGAAAATGCTAAAGCCACATCAACAATTTGTAAAAATGTTGTAAAATAGTTTATGTTTGTAGCATTACTCCTTTTTGTTTATGTGAGTGTAAGCTAAGTATTGACCATGTATTTAAAATTATTCTTTCGCTCTATATTTAGCCTTCGACAAATCTGTAGTACAAGCCTTTATTGAAAATTATCATGCAATAATATTGTTGATTTTTTCCTTTTTCCCTATGAGGTTTGTTAATAAAGGTGGGTTCCAATTACCTCAAATGGTAAAGCTTCTTATTTTCAAATAAGAAATATGAGGTTCAATCACCACCTACATCAAAAAATTAATTAGTGTCTTGGTCTGATGACAAAGAGCAATCATTATAAATGAGTGTTATAAGTTGAAATTATCTTTCAAACACCAAAAAAAAAAAAGTTTATTTATAAAGACTAACTAATAATTATATGAATTTGACAAAACAAAATTTCCATGCAGACTAATAAAAATGAGAGAAGAAATTCTTATGTAGATGTTTATGAAGTGTAATGGACCTTAACAAAAATTTTGCTAAAATATTGTTTACATCCCTAAAATTTTCATGAATTTTGTTTTTATCCATAAACTTAAAAATATTTATTTTTTTTCCTTAAATTTTCAAAGAGCATTAATAATTTGTTTTACCTAAATAAAAGAGCATTAATAGTTTATAAGCAAAAATAGAGACAAATTTTAACTTTTGAAGATGCTAGATCACACCTAGAGTTTATATTCACATGTTTAAAGCCCTAATTTTCAAAATTGTAATCATTAATATGTTTTCATGACATTAACATTCTATGTTATTGATTACAACATGTTTGGATGCTTTGATTGCATGACTTGAATCCATGGCCATCTTATTTTAGAAGACTACGGTTCATTAGGTGGGATGGGTATCTATTGCCTAACACCTTCCTAACCCAATCTAACCGTTGATCTTAAACCAATTGTTCGTAAATTAAATTTTATCATGTAATTTTTATTGTATAGGATATAATTAGGAATCAAAGCCTTGTATATTTTTGGATTGTATTTAAGACCAAAACCTTGTAAAGTTATTTTCTATCAAATATAAATTCAATTATTTAATTAATAAAATGAAATATTAATTTTTCTTAGATTAAAATAAGTGACAACTCCAAATATAAAACCCTCAATCTAGAGGGAATAATATCATCAGTCAAATTATCATTTTGAGTGAAAATAACATGAACTCACCCATTCGCCTAAGTTTGGCCAAAATGAAATATATTAGTGTGTTGTGATCATGGTCTCTCACATGGTGTGACAATATTCTCTCACTGCCAATCTTGTTTTCCATGCACACACTGTATGTGGACAGATTTTCAACTTTTTGCTGACGAGTTTTCCCAAAAGGATCTTCAAGTGCATTTCATTTCCACAAGAACCAGCTGAACAATCCATTTTATAAACTACATCTAACCTCATCTGTAGGGTAAAACGATAAGTTCACTTCTTCAGGGCAAAATTATAATTTTGACCATTGAATTTTCAATTACTTCATATAGAACAAAACTTAAAATCATAATGATCAAAATGATATGTTCCGACTTATGATCTTATTGGCTTGGACTAATAATAATGATAAGGTTGCATAAACTTGATTAGCATATTGTCAAACATTAATGATTTTTGAGTAATCGGTGACATTATCTTTTTAATATATATATATTAATTGGATTTTTAATTTTGCATCATATGTCCCATTTAATTTTTAATTTTGTGCCAAGTGAATTATTAAGTGTAAAAATCGAAGAGTCCAAATCCAATTAGATTCTAAATTATATTTCAATTGGAATCCAATTTTCTGCCACGTGTTTGTTTATTTTTTTAAAAATTTTTGTGACAAGTGAATTATTAAATGAAAAAACTGAAAAGTCCAAATCTAATTAAATTCTAAATCATATATATATATATATAATGAGAAACCATTACATATTTTAGAAATGCATAATTTAAAAAAAAAATGTTAGCTAATATTATGTATAATTTAAATCTCATCTAAAAAAATGTATAATTATGATTGTTTTTAATTGTATCTGTATATATGCACTGGGCTATACACTAGTTGGGTTAATTGGGCCATGATTTGATGTGATTAATGTCAAATTTAATGTGATTTGACTGAAAACTAGCTAAAATCTAGAAAAATCTTGTGCAAAGAGAGTGAGAATTGTATAAGACCGGTCTTATAAGGCCTATGTCTCAGTAACATGTGGTTCTCACACGCGTGGATGGAAAAAAAAAAAAAAAAAAATGTAGGTTTTCACTGAGTCTAAGTGCCAGCCATCCATTCTTGTCGGCACTTGAATGCAGCTACTCCAAAATTTTCCTTTTTCGGCCTTTGCATGCTATCCATTCCTACCAACCCTAAATTAATTCACCAACCTCGGAGTGAAATCCTCTTAAGTGACTATTACAAAATTTAAATACTAAGAAAATAAATTTATTTATTGTTAAATCTAAATAAATAATTTATTATATAAATTACTAGATGGAAGATTAAATGATACAAACCCTTGCTAGGTGGTGGAAGGTTATAATAAAATAGAATCTAATTCATTTTAAGGGAAAAATATACATGAAGCTAATTAAAAGATTTAATTAAGGCTAAATGAAAGATTTTTTTTTTTTAATAAAAAAAACACCACATGGAAAATCTCTCTCACACACACACACACACACATATATATATATATATATGTGTGTGTATGTGTGTATGCGCGCGCTTCAATTTACACTTGGTGTATTAACTCTAAGTAATGTTACATTACTCAATAATTTGTTATTAAATTTATATTTTGAAAATTTAACTGTTGAATTACATGTTCTTAACATGTATGCCAATTATCATGCCAGTCGGATGCAATTTACTATTCGATCCATAAACCCATCTTTTATGCATTAGTTTAAACTACAAAAATTTGAATTTAAACAATTGATCGATGACATGACTATTGATCTTTGATCATCTTTAAAATTTTTAAGTATGGAGAATGTACACAAATAATGTAATTTAGTGGTAGATTTATCAAAATTCACACGCGCGCGCGCCCACATACACATATATATTATCGAAATTATAAAAATGACCATTTTTTGTATTGTTATTGGTAAGATGAACAATTGGCGAAAGAGTTTGACTAATATTTCCTTTCCTATATATTAATTTAGTGAATTTTTTCCCTTTATTTTTTTAATTCAGTGGTCTTTATGAAATTTGTAATAGTGTGATCAATATATATTATGTGAACAAGATGTCTTATTAGTTGAAGGGATATGAAAGTTTTTATTCATAACAAACCTGAATTTTTTGAAGGAGTCAAGAGGCTTATAACTCAATTAGTTGACATAATTTAGTGTTTTTAATAAAAAAATATTTAGGATTTAATCTCCCTTCCCCAAGGGCTCCAACTATTGAATGAGTAAAAGGGTTGACTTTTATTATTATTATTATTATTATTATTATTATTCAATAGTTACAATGGGGGAGGGCCGATTTGAAACCTGAACGTTTTTGTTAGAAACATTAAAATGTGTTAATTGATTTAAAATGTCTTGACAAATGGTCGACTATTTAATTTTATTAAATATATAATTTCTTGAATAATGTACACAAATGAGAAATAGGATGGTCTATTGGGATAATTTAATTCTTATTAAACATAATTCCTTATTTTGAATGATAATTAGAAGGAATAGCAGAACAGATAATTTTTCACTCAACATAAAAGAAAAAAAGGTCCAAGATTGTGAATTGATTTTGATTAAAAAAAAATTGTAAACATGGAACGCAGTAAATAGCTTTTTTATTATTTTATATTACAATAAATAGACTTTTAATTTGATAACTGTGAAAGACTGATAATATTCCTGGAGATTATTCCATAACTTTTGACATTTTATCATCTCAATTCCAAATGGCCTATTCATAAGGTCGTGGCTAAAGAAAATGATGCTGTATATTAAACATTTGGGATATATGACTTCTTAAGTTTTAAAACTTTTTATTATTATTATTATTATTATTTTTTACCACTGCACACCCTTGGTGTGATGGTCACTCTACAAATATAGTGCTTGTGAGGTATGAGGGGTAAGGGTCAGGGTTCAAGTTTCCAGGAGGGAGTTTCACACACATATACACTTAGATTAGGCTAGAGTATAAATTCTATTTTGTAAAAAAAAAAAAAAAAAAAAACTTTGTTTTTTCAAAGAAAAAAAATTATAAATTTTGCTTCATTCAGATGAGACGAGTCAGCAGGTGAATATATTAGAGTTTTGAAATTGTGGGATCAATTATGAGAGAATTTATACAAAATGAGTACTCTTTCCAAATTTAAAATCTTATCGACAGATAAAATAATCATTAAAAAAAAAAAAAAAAAACCCAAAATGGGGAAAAAGAGAGAGACTATTTCTCACTTTTGTTTCTCTCAAGCATAACAATTCCCAACAATATAAATGAAAAAAATTTAATCACTTTTTGTATTACTTGTTACTTATTACTTAGAAATGCACCTTCCTGGTAGGACTTTAAATGAGAGTTGAGTTGTAAAGAAAATGCACATTATGGCGGGTCTAGTTGTGAAGTGATAGGCAAATTAAGGGATGTAAAATTATCTTAAACTATTTTCTGTGATCTTAATTAGTTTTATTGCTTATTTAATTGTTTGGTTGTCTTGACTTATTGATGCCTATTTGACAATATTATCATAATTTTAGAATTTCCTCTAATAATTTAGTTTGTTTAATTGAAAATTTCAATTAGCAATTTTTAAATTTTTTTTTTTATGGAGAATCAAAATAGATTATTTTAAGGCCTTTGTTAATTATTTTTGAATATTTAATTTCTTAGATATTATATTGGTTTAAGTATTGATAAATTTAGTTGAAGTCTTTATTACATATTATAAAATTTATGTCTGGTAGTATTTTTAGAAAATAAAATGACTTTATATTTTAAAAATGCTTAATTTCGATTGAATTATTATTTTGGCAGCATTGACGATGGGGCGATCATGTAACACTTTCATAATATAAAAGCTCGTTGAGAACAACTATAATGGGTTCTTGATTTGAAATAGAAATTTAATTGTATAAAATGATATAAAATCAATGTATTACAGATATTTTATTTCCTTAGAGTTGTATTCATTTGGCAAGAACTTTAAAGCTCAACAAGCTAGTAATGAAGACTTTCATTGTTTAAATTCTTATTTTTCATTGTAATTATCAAATTATAGAAAACAAAATTGTATTTATCTGAGAAAATCTGACATAATGCTCTATTCATATTTATTGAACATTTATGGACATTGTATGAAATCTACTTAATTTTTTTTCTTCCCAAAAATCTAATTAATTCACAGTTAGATGCATGGAATCCATTAATTTGGACATTGAATACAATATCTAATCTTGTTTCGTTTTTTTTTTTTTTCCAGGAAAATCTGACTTTTGTGGTCTTTCTTTTTTGGTAATTATACAATATTCTAAAAATATAATAATATTTTATTTTTTTACCTAACAGTTTGCTGCGATGGTAGGACCCTATCCTAATGGTTTTGATATTAGGTGGGAAGAGGAAGGCTAATGTCATATATGCACTTTTTATAGAAAACTAATTAATGTCTTTAAATTTTATAAATATGACAAAATTTTGGGACATTTATATATATTAATAGTCAAAACTTAGAGAAAATCCAATTAGATGTTAATTGGATTCACAATTTTGCACCATATGTACCATTTAATTTTTAATTTTGTGGCAAATGAATTATTGAATGTAAAAATCAAAGAGTCTAGATCCAAATTGATAGTCAAAATTCAGAGAAAATCCAATTAGATGTTAATTGGATTCACAATTTTGCGCCATATGTACCATTTAATTTTTAATTTTATGGCAAATGAATTATTGAATGTAAAAATCAAAGAGTCTAGATTCAAATTAATAGTCAAAATTCAGAGAAAATCCAATTAGATGTTAATTGGATTCTCAATTTTGTGTCAAATGAATTATTGAATGTAAAAATTGAAGAGACCAAATCTAATTAAATTCTAAATTGGATTCAATTGGAGTCTAATTTTCCATCATGTCTCCATCTAAGTTTTTAATTTTCGGAGCAAGTGAATTATTAGGTGCAAAAACTGAAGAGTCTAAAATTATTTAAAATTCTAAATCGTAGGTATATAGATATATTTATATATATATATATATAAATAATGAGAAACCATTATATATTTTAGAAATGTATGGTTTTAAAAAAGTGTAAGCTAATACTATGTATAATTTGAACATCTTGTAAAAAAATGTATAATTTGAATTGTATAATTGTGATTATTTTTAATTGTACCTGTGCATATGCGCGGGACTACACATTAGTCTATTTATCTATATATATAAATTAATAGGCAAAACTCAGAGGAAGTTCAATCAGAATTTGAAATTAGAATCCAATTTTGCACCACATGTCTTTATGTGAGAACCACACCATAATTATCCACTTAAGTTTGTGCCATGTGTCCACTTAAGTTTTTTAATCTTTGTGCTAAGTGAGTTAATGAATGCAAAATACTAAGAGTTTAATATTAATGAATTATAATTTTTTTTTTTTTTTAAAAACCAATCACATATACTCAATAAAAATTATCACACAACAAATATCACCATTAGAAAAAAATGATCATAAGTAATATTAAATTTAGGTAAGAATTTTAATATGTGACTAATTATATTTACTTAAAAAATAATTGTAGGGACACGATTCGCGTTGGACCACAGTAGGGTTGGGATCGCACGTAAATGGACCCGTACAATATCATTTGTAGAGAGTGGGGTCGAAAGGCTAAGTCATGTTTACTCAGCCGTGGTTTTGTTAAGTAGTTCATGCATGATCTAGAGGTGTTCACCCCTTTAGGTCCTTTTCTTTCCGGAAGAACCCCCCCCCCTCCTTTAGGTTGCAAATTTTCCTTTTATATTAGCATGCATTCAATTTCCTTCGTCCACGTGTAGGGTTGAACTTTCCTAGCCTGACACTTGTCCCATCAGTTTAAGACCTGAGCTGTTGGGAGTGGTTGAGTAGGCTAAAGAGACACGACTCTGTGAGAGGCAAAGCTCCGTCTAGGGCAGGTAGTTTGGGCAGCCTGTCCTAGATATTTTATATTTCTTACAAGATTATCCCTTTGCCGCTTTTACCCCTTTCCTTAGTGTAGCTCTGGGCTAACCGAGGGCTGTACCTTCCTCGGCGGCTTCTATGGCCCATTAGTGCTTTGTGTTTATTGGGCTGGGACTACTATCCTCCTCGGCCTGGGCCTTAAGTATCCCTGTGAATAGGTGGATCTGGCCCATCTGTTGTCGGGCCCCACAATAGCCCCTCAAAACCCTGCTATCCAACTCCTCGGTTGGAAAGGTGGGTTTTGATAATACCGAGACTTTATTGCGGCTCATTAAGTTCGGCCCTTGATCAACGTCAGCGACTTTTCACCTCCCCAAGTAATGCGCCGGTCTACGTGATAATTCCCTTGACTTACGCGTGAGGCGTTTATTCCGTTTGGTTAGCCGTAGTGCGCTTTTAATGTCTTCTTTTTACGAGGCCTCTTAACTCTATCGGTTAAGGATAGCTTGGAGAAACGAAACGGTTTTGCATTTACTAGCAGATTTCTTAGAGGATCGGAACGTGTCACGTACCCTCGTCTTTTTCCCCTATATAAAGAGAGAAGATAAGAAGGTGATTCTCTCATATGCGAATCCCTTAGACTTTTCTCAGAATCCGCCTCTTCCCTCTGGTTATTCCTCATTTGACAACACGTCCCCCATAGTGATCAACCATGAATGAATCTTTCCTTTCCCAGAAATACCCTACCTTAATGAAACTTGAGATGGCTTGGTCGGGGCAAGGGTGGTGGAGACTCAAGGTTTGTCTCCCCATTCTTTTAGCCAAAATCCGAAGCAGGGGCTCGTCACATCCTATTTCCGGTGTGACTGAGTCAAAAACCTCCCTTGTCATCTCCATCTGCTCTCTCATGAGCATACCTAATAAGGCTCCCCTTCTCCCTCTTTTGCTCCTTTTATTTTCTTTTCATTGCTTCTCTCTTCTTCTCCTCCTTCCCGCTCATGTCCTCCATCTTCTTTTTCCCTTGCTTTCTTCAGCAACAAGAGCTTGTTGAAGTGCTTCCATGTCTTCTAATTCTTCTTCCTTCTCCTTCATTATTTTTGTATAAGGATCTTCTCCTGACATGAACAGCACTGAGGCATAGATTTCAGAGAGACTTTGAAGGCGAGTTCAGAAGACACCTAATGGTTTATCTATTTGTATTACGAATGTTGTTACTGTTTTAGCAGTTCATTTTTTGTATAGGCTTGTGTAAGCCCTTCCTTGTACGTTGTAATAATAATTTTTCATATCAATAAAAGTTACTGTTACTCTATTTCGTATGTCTTATTTATATATTCTAGCAAATGCGAAAGCGCTGCTCGGCATAATAGTATAGCATTTGAATCAATAATAACTAAGAACGAAGTAATCGTTGATAAAAAGATGCCACGATAATTTTAACAAAATTATTATTCAATATAACAGTCCGACCAGTAAGGAATGAGACTTATCTTAAAATTAGCAGTGATGGGTGTCAAATGTCCGATTAGGTGTGAGAAGTATTTATCCGAGGACATGTTACCCCTCGGATGAATGGCCTCCTTAGGTTGACGATCATTAGGTTGCCCTGCCATCTCCACGAGGCGTGAGCATTAACCTTTTCCATTATTTAAGCCGAAAAAAATCCCTTCATTAGGGCAGCTGACTTCCAAAGAAGCTTGAGTCCGAGGACTTTGCAAAACCTGGGCTTTGTTCAGGACTTATACGTTTTATCTTATGCACTTGATTTTTCCCCGAAGGCTTGAGTCCGAGACTTGGGTTTTGTCGGTATTGGGTTTTACCTTTTAGCATGGGTCCGAGGACCATGCGAGCCTTAGGTTCTGTCCGAGACCAATGTCTGCACTAGTACTTGGTTTCCCTTTTAGCTTGAGTCCGAGGACCATGCAAGCCTTAGGTTCTGTCCAAGACCAATGTCTGCATCAGTACTTGGTTTCCCCTATCTTTGAGCATTTCCCGAGGTGCCCAAAAGTGACTGTCCTCGGCCATGGCCGCTGCTCAGCGTCGGCCAAGGTACCTGGGCCCTTACACCAAGCGGCCCCGGGTCCACGAATCCACCTAGCCTATGAATTAAGAGATATTTCTGCAACTTCTGGCCACGTGGTACTCTCTGATGTCACGATGACCGAAGTGCGCTTTTACGAGGCTCTTTAATCTTGTGGTTGCAGTTGATGTTGGAAGTTGAGCCAAGACCACTTTGTCTGTAGTGCTCCTTGGGACGCTGCATGAGTTGACTACCATCATCTTGTCTTTTCAAATAAATAGGAGGGAGAGATGGTTGCTTTATATATAACACCCCTTCTTTCAGTTTTCTCTCACATCACGCTTCCCACATCCGGAGCTCTCCTTTCTTGGCATAACATGTTGAAAACGAAGGTTGGGAATAAAGAACTTCCTCCGCCGCAGAAGCGCCGTGTCTTCATGAGGCTTATAACAATAAGGCATGGGCACAGGAAGCACAAATTCAGGAGAGTACTCCCTCTCCGCCGAGAGGGAAAGGAATCTTCCCCTCTTTTAGTCAAAATCCGAAGCAAGTTCTGTTCATGCCAGAGTTTTGGTACGGCAGAAGAAGGGTTTTCCTCCATCAGCGCCTCCGCTTTGCGGTAGGCGTATATTTAGAGAAAGCCCCATCACCTTCAACTCCCTACACCTTTTCTTCAATGGTGTCAGGTTCAAGTTGGATCTCTTTCGCTGTTTGAGTTGTGGGCAAGTGAGAGCTTTGAAGAAGAGCAAGGTCTTGGAGCTGTAGCCAACTTCTCCTCTGACCTACTTCCTCGGCTTTTACTTATTCTCTTGTATCTTCCTTTCTTTTGGTCATGTAGTGAACTTTGACACAGACCGGTTCTAGCTTTTCATTGTACATTGTACTGTCTTTTTGCTTTAGTAAGAAATGACGATTTCTTTATTTATTCTGAATGTTGTTCCTTTGATAAAACTACTTTGTGAGTTGGTGTACTCCATGTGTGTGTTTCTCCTTGGCAGTATTCAGAGCAAGGACTCTTGAAACCCGATTCAACTAATTCTAATCTATGGACACTAACAGACATGATAATAACTCGTAGTAAGTTAAACTTAGGAAACTAACCGAGATGTCGATTGAACGCTCTGTAATAAGCGTGGGAATATCGTCTGAGGGTGACGAACTTTGAATAATTCATCCGAGGGCACGACCAAGCGTTGCGTGACTTTGGTGGTGCTTTTGAAAACTCGTTAATCCATTCCATACTGGTCCCTTTAGTGTTAAGGGTTCAAAAGCAGACTAGAGAGTCCATGTAACACAGCTTTTCCATTTAAGTAGTTGGTTTCCCCAGAGGCTTGGGTCCGAGGACCATGCAAGGCCTTGGTTCTGTCCAAAACTTGTCTTTGGTTTCCCCAGAGGCTTGGGTCCGAGGACCATGCAAGGCCTTGGTTCTGTCCAAAACTTGTGTGATGCTTTTTAAGTAGTTGGTTTCCCCAGAGGCTTGGGTCCGAGGACCATGCAAGGCCTTGGTTCTGTCCAAAACTTGTCTTTGGTTTCCCCAGAGGCTTGGGTCCGAGGACCATGCAAGGCCTTGGTTCTGTCCAAAACTTGTCTTTGGTTTCCCCAGAGGCTTGGGTCCGAGGACCATGCAAGGCCTTGGTTCTGTCCAAAACTTGTGTGATGCTTTTTAAGTAGTTGGTTTCCCCAGAGGCTTGGGTCCGAGGACCATGCAAGGCCTTGGTTCTGTCCAAAACTTGTCTTTGGTTTCCCCAGAGGCTTGGGTCCGAGGACCATGCAAGGCCTTGGTTCTGTCCAAAGCTTGTGTGATGCTTTTTAAGTAGTTGGTTTCCCCAGAGGTTTGGGTCCGAGGACCATGCAAGGCCTTGGTTCTGTCCAAAACTTGTCTTTGGTTTCCCCAGAGGCTTGGGTCCGAGGACCATGCAAGGCCTTGGTTCTGTCCAAAGCTTGTGTGATGCTTTTTAAGTAGTTGGTTTCCCCAGAGGCTTGGGTCCGAGGACCATGCAAGGCCTTGGTTCTGTCCAAAACTTGTCTTTGGTTTCCCCAGAGGCTTGGGTCCGAGGACCATGCAAGGCCTTGGTTCTGTCCAAAACTTGTCTTTGGTTTCCCCAGAGGCTTGGGTCCGAGGACCATGCAAGGCCTTGGTTCTGTCCAAAGCTTGTGTGATGCTTTTTAAGTAGTTGGTTTCCCCAGAGGCTTGGGTCCGAGGACCATGCAAGGCCTTGGTTCTGTCCAAAACTTGTCTTTGGTTTCCCCAGAGGCTTGGGTCCGAGGACCATGCAAGGCCTTGGTTCTGTCCAAAACTTGTCTTTGGTTTCCCCAGAGGCTTGGGTCCGAGGACCATGCAAGGCCTTGGTTCTGTCCAAAGCTTGTGTGATGCTTTTTAAGTAGTTGGTTTCCCCAGAGGCTTGGGTCCAAGGACCATGCAAGGCCTTGGTTCTGTCCAAAACTTGTCTTTGGTTTCCCCAGAGGCTTGGGTCCGAGGACCATGCAAGGCCTTGGTTCTGTCCAAAACTTGTCTTTGGTTTCCCCAGAGGCTTGGGTCCTAGGACCATGCAAGGCCTTGGTTCTGTCCAAAGCTTGTGTGATGCTTTTTAAGTAGTTGGTTTCCCCAGAGGCTTGGGTCCAAGGACCATGCAAGGCCTTGGTTCTGTCCAAAACTTGTCTTTGGTTTCCCTAGAGGCTTGGGTCCGAGGACCATGCAAGACCTTGGTTCTGTCCAAAACTTGTGTGATTCCTTTTATTTGCTTGTTTTCTGAAGGCTTGGCTCCTCGAACAAGGTGGGGGGAGCTGGCCTGGTGTTTGAAGCCCCTAGGCTTGTCTATGTCGTCAACAACGTGGAACGTAGCCCCTAGTAAGAGCTTATGTTGGAACATCAGCAATATGTCGCCGGTGATATAGGCACCTTCATAGCCCCTTGTTCGACGGAAGCTCAACTTCACCATCGCTCGAGCTAACATGCAAGCCTCCCCACAGACGGCGCCAATTGTAGGGACACGATTCGCGTTGGACCACAGTAGGGTTGGGATCGCACGTAAATGGACCCGTACAATATCATTTGTAGAGAGTGGGGTCGAAAGGCTAAGTCATGTTTACTCAGCCGTGGTTTTGTTAAGTAGTTCATGCATGATCTAGAGGTGTTCACCCCTTTAGGTCCTTTTCTTTCCGGAAGAACCCCCCCCCTCCTTTAGGTTGCAAATTTTCCTTTTATATTAGCATGCATTCAATTTCCTTCGTCCACGTGTAGGGTTGAACTTTCCTAGCCTGACACTTGTCCCATCAGTTTAAGACCTGAGCTGTTGGGAGTGGTTGAGTAGGCTAAAGAGACACGACTCTGTGAGAGGCAAAGCTCCGTCTAGGGCAGGTAGTTTGGGCAGCCTGTCCTAGATATTTTATATTTCTTACAAGATTATCCCTTTGCCGCTTTTACCCCTTTCCTTAGTGTAGCTCTGGGCTAACCGAGGGCTGTACCTTCCTCGGCGGCTTCTATGGCCCATTAGTGCTTTGTGTTTATTGGGCTGGGACTACTATCCTCCTCGGCCTGGGCCTTAAGTATCCCTGTGAATAGGTGGATCTGGCCCATCTGTTGTCGGGCCCCACAATAATAATTTGACTAATTTTATATATTTTTATGATAAAAATTATGTTTAATGTTAAATGTATCTATCCATATGCATGTGTTACATACTATTTTTTTTTTAATAATTTGACTAATTATTTATATTTTATAATAAAAATTGTATTTAATTTCAAATGCAACCATGTGTTTGCATGGGTTACATGCTAGTTTCAAAATAGAATACAAAAAAAACAATTTGGGACGAAAGGAGTAGTAATTATTAGACATGGCAAAATGGATCAAAATTTTCTGATCTGACTTGAACTTGATTTTTTTGACTCGAAGCAAAAACGGGTTGACCCGTGACCCGACTCGTGTTTTTTTTTTTTTTTTTTTTTTTTTTTTTTTTTTTTTTTTTGCGGGTCAACCCGATCCAACCTGTGACCTGTACCTAAAACATTTTTTTTTTGGGTAAAAAAAATAGTAAAATTAAGACAATATTGGTTTAATTGTTTGTTGTGAGTTTTAAGGAAACAATTAAGACATTTACATAACTGTATGCAAATTAATTGAAAGATGAATGGTTGAACACTCTGTAATGAGTAAAGATTTTTAGATATTAAATAGTAAAGTACATGTCAAGACAATCTGGTTACAATAGAGTTAAAAACATAGATTTAAAATTGTAGACATATGTGAAAAACATTTACAAGTGTGAAAATAGTGAAGCCAAAGTATTAAATTAGCATAAATTATGAATACTTAGACTTATTTTTTAACAATTTATGTCCAAAATAAACACTTTTTCAAAATAAATTATGACATTTTCTAGAGTGTGTGTTGCTTAAGAACGATATGATATTCATAAAAGAGACCATGTATAAATAAGTAAACAATAAAACTTTAATGTATATCTTAAATTAAAATAGAGTGCTAATCACAATTGATAATAGATTATAAACTTAATTTTCAAGATTGTGAATTTCTTATATGTTTTTATTCTTTGTCAAATGAGTTATCTAATAAGTCATTTGTAATTTTGTTTTATATTTTGAGATGTTGATATTGTGTAGAAATAAAACTTATGTATTTGTTTTATTTATCTCTGTGTTATTTTGTTTTAGATAGCAATGTTAGGATTTGTATAATTTTAAAATTATTGAACAAGTATTAATAAGTTTAACTGAGTTCATTCTTGATATAAGTAGTGAATTCAAAGTAATGTTTTTTACATCAAGTTATTTGTTACATGACTTTTCAAATGGTAAATATATATTATTTTCTTTATAAAAAAAAATGACCCTACCCGACCTGCCTGTTTTGTCATGCCTAGTAATTAGCAAGGAAACAAATTTGGGTTTCAATAATGGAGGTAGCATAATTAAAAGAGAGATTCAACCAAAAAATAATTAAAAGGGATTCTCCATGGGCTCCTAATGCCAAATTAACCGTCCATAATGAGCCCCCTAAAAGTGGTGTTGAAATCTAAGGCTAAGGCTAGGGCCCAAACATGTGATAAAACAAAAATGAACGGCCACATCACCCTCTGCCACGTGTCATCATCAAGAGGACACCCTTCCCAACCCCACCAGTCTTTCTTTGTCTTTCAGTTCATGGGGCCTCTTCTGCTACTATAAGAGTGTACCGCACATCACATGTTAACATTCAGAACAGTCAGACAGAGAGAGAAAATAGAAAAGAGAAGAGAGAGAGAGAGAGAAAATCAAGCTCGTTAGCAAGAAGGTGAGGCCAGGATTTCTCAAAAATCCATAGAAGAGGTTGAAACTTCGAACCCCTTATCCTATCCTCTTCAACACCTTTCACTATATTTATGCTTCAAGTTATAATAAAGACTTCTCATTCTCAGAAACTCTTCTCTCTCTCTCTATCTCTTCCTCTTATTTATTAAAGTTGTCAATGATTTCTGAATTGGTTTTTTGAAATTGTGTCTCCAAATATATATTTTCTTTTTGAAGTTACAAGAGGAAGGAGATGGCCCCAAAGTCTGGTAGAGGCAAGGCAAACAAAACCAAGGCAGAAAAGAAGAGGAAAGAAGAAAAAGGTTTAATTAGATTTCATTTTTTACTTACAAAGAAGCTCCTATATGTTTTTTTTGTTTCTTTGGTTTTGTCTCTACTTCTTCTATATATGTGGGAAATTTGATTATTGAATACTTATTTTCCTTTTTCTTGTTTTATTATAGTGCCTACTGTTCTTGACATTACTGTCATCACACCATATGATTCACAAGTTATTCTCAAGGTACTGATTTTTTATTTTTGCTTTTCTCTTCAACTATTTTACTTTATCTATGTGTTTCTTAACTAAATTTTGTTTTGGCTTACCAACCAAAATCTTTTGAAGGCAATCTCCACTGACAAGATACTTGATATAAGGAGGCTTTTGGCTGTGAATGTAGAAACATGCCACCGTACAAACTATTCTTTATCTCATGAGGTGACCCTTTTTATTTTTTTATAAAGTAGATACTCTCTTAATTTATCTAACATTCACGGTTATGTAGTCTATGAATGCTAAATTAAAATTTTAATCTTCTTTATCAGGTCAAAGGCCAGAAATTGAATGATAGGACCGAGGTGGTTACTTTGAAACCATGTATTCTGAGGATGGTTGAAGGTAGGTGAAGCAATATTCTTACTAGTAATTCAGCATCAACCTTTGTGTCGGTCACGTTTTCATTACTCGTCTAACAAAAACTGCTAAATTTAGGTAGAATCCAAATCTTGCTTTCTTGCCTTATTACTATTTTGATGATTTCCTTTAACCTTATTACAGGTATCATGTTCTAAAATATTTGTTGTACGCAGAAAATATAGACGTAAAGCTATTAGTAATTACCATAATTTATTCAAAGAGTGCCAAAAATGATTCCTTGAAGAGAGATACATGAACCCATTAATCAATATAAAAAGAGCGTAGAGGGAATGAAGTTTTAATACAAAAACACGTCACAAATTTTACTTAAAAAGTTATAATAAATTTTAAAGAAAGGTGAGTGTGAATCATGTAGTCACATTTCAAATTAGTTCAAATTAGTAAGTTGTTCTATTCGATGGCATTACCTTTAATTTGTTATTTTCACCAACTTTATAATAATATCTTTCCTTCAAAGTAGTAACTATACTAAGTTACCAATTTTAATGATAAGTTTTGGTGTAGTTTTTGGTAAGTTTATTTATTATAAATATGTTTGGATCTGGTTTGATGAACCTACTATTTAAATAAAATGAATCAATACAAATAAATTTCCCTTTTTGATAAGAATACAAATAAATTATACCAAAAGCACCCTGAGAGTTAATTGAACTACACATGTTTGCATTGAGGCACAAATTTTATTTTATGTTTTATTTTTACATTTGGCTAACTGGGTGAGTCTTTCCAAGAGAGAGTTAACAATTCCCAAAGTCCTTACTACCGTTCTTATTAAAAAAAACAAGAAAAAGAAAGATGAATTGCTCAAATATCTTCATTCTCCAGTCTAGACTTTCATTGTTTTATCCCACCGCAGAACTTAAGTGGTGAAGAACTTGTCTCCCTTGTCTCTTGTGCGAGCGTGCACTGTTTTTTAAATTCCTTTGTATTAAACATGCATTCTTAGTTTTGTTCTAGGTAAACTCACTCAATTATATATTTATTATTAAAATCACAATATATTAGTACTACACAATTGCTATTCAATATTTGAACTGGAGAGTCACATGTACAAAATTGTGCTTTTGATTGGTTTTTTTTTTTTTTTTTTCCACTACTTGTTACGATTCCGATATATATATATATATATATATTTTCCCACTACTTGTTACTATTCCAATATAATATCAGCTTATTAGTGTTATTTTTTGTACTAACTCTAAGAGTTTAATCTGTTTTTTTGGTATAACCTAGATTAGGTGTTAATAATTTTTCCTTTCAGATACCCCATAAAGTGTCCTTCTTCAGAGCAAATCAGAGGGGACCCTAGAAAGTTGTTGGTTAAAAAAAAATAATAATTAAAAAAAAAAATTTGAAGGATCATTGGTTTCGTCGTCAAGCCCCGGCATAAGATTTAAGATTTTATTATCAAAGATCCTGAAGTGTGACCACTGACCCCTATGAAACTTTTTATATCATTAGCTGTAAAGCAAAGAACCTCTTTATTTTTGTTTTATGTGTTTTTACTAAGTTAATTAATTAATTTATTTATTTAGAGAGGAATGTTAAAATTATTTAGAACAATATATTTAGTTGAAATTAAATTTTTTTTACTGAAATTATTGTAGATAAAATTAAAAAATAGTTAAAATAGTATAGTGGAATTCATAAATAATACCAAAAAGTATAATAAAATCTATAAATAATAATAAAAAAAAATTAAATAATAAAAAAAATTCGTTTTTTAAGTGTCAAACACAAAATGTACCATATACGTATATAGTAATTATATAGACTAGATAGTACTCTTTTTTTGGATCGTACTATATATAGTACTATATATAGTACTCTTTCAATTTTACTCCTACCTCATGAAACATGCTTTACATCGAAGATAGATGGGTAGCTTTTCAAAAGGAGGATCTAACTGCTGAGGACTTTAGCGGAGTGTGTGTGTGTTAGAGGGAGAATACAAAATAGAAAAGAAAATGAATGGAGTGTACTATGTGTTTGGTTGGAGGGGTGGATTTTGGAGGGAAAATAGGCTTAAGATGAGAAATTACCCTTTCATACTAGGGTTTTTTATTTATTTATTTTTTTATAAATGTAATAGGAGCATAAAAGTAAATTTGTAAAATTATATTTTCTATTCTCTCATTTTCTTGTCAACCAAATAAAAGAATTTTCTACTTTACTTTTCCACCCCAACCAAACATATATTAGGACAAACTTAAATTGTTTTTATTCACATTTTTCATCCCACCATTTTCTATTATTTTATTTTTTTCATCCCCAAATGGGCCCGTAATGAGTTAATGTGAATGGACAAACCAGCTTGGTCTGTAATGTTCCATATGTACCATCTTTACAATAGGGGACCGTTAGTTAATGACTGACCACACCTCTCAGTTAACTTATTAGACCTACATTTGGTTGCCTTCTAGCCTAACCAAATTTGGCAACTAACTCAAGACCTTTGATTTTCACATTGACTAATTGTTTGCAAAACACAAATTTTGTTGAGTTCTTCTAGGGACACATAATAAAAATTTCACAACATTTCAAAGTAGCTTACCATCTCACGCATTTTAAATCGAAGATTGTAGAGGGTCCATGTATGAGGTAATACGCTAATTTATGAATGTAAAATTGTTGTCCCCAGCTTTATTAAATTTTGCTATATAGTATTTATAATCTGATATGACAATAAATATGATTACTGGATTTTAAAATAATTAATGAATATCATAATTATTTGTTTTGTAATTGATAGACACATAAAATTTTAAATTATATAGTAAAATCTAAAATGTGTAGCATTCTCGTAGCATCACTCAAAGACAATTTGATTACAACACTTACAAGTAGAACCACCATAAGTACTTGGTGAAAAATTGGTCTTGGAGTTGGATGCACCAATCATAAAATAGTTTTCCTTTTAATATTGCATCACTTTTTCACGGTTAAGTAGTGAGAATGAACATTTGGGTTTTAGTTAGCTCAACTATAAAGTTTCTTATTATCAAATAAAAGATATGTAATAACACGTGTATTTTCTTCTTTGAAAAATATGCATTATAACTCATAATAGAACATTTATTAATCTTTAACGTGCATCCTTACAGCACTTGTTAACTGTCCCCAAAAATATTTTTTCTTTTTAAAGCCAAGGTGGGAATTGGGATAGTCTTATGTGAATTATATATTTTCAGTTATTAACAAAAATGGCAATATATATTTTTCAGAGGACTACATTGAGGAAGCCCAAGCGGTATCGCACGTGCGAAGGCTACTGGACATAGTGGCCTGCACCACAAGATTCGCGAAGCCCAGACGAAGCCCATCAACATCAGAGCTGAAATCCAAAAAGAGTAAGGCCCAGGCCCAGCCCAAGAGGGGTAGTAACTCCGCCCCACCTACACCGTCCGATGGAGGAAGATCCCCGTCATCAGAACCGTCGGTTGCGGCGGCGGCGGCGGCGGTGTCGGAGAACATTGGGATGGTGGCAATTCACCCAACCCCGAAGCTCTCCGACTTCTATGAGTTCTTCTCCTTCTCTCACCTCTCTCCTCCTATTCTACGTGAGTATTTTATTTTCTCCTTCAATTCTTGCTGCTCTGTTTGGTTCCTCAGAAAATGTGGGAAAATAAAAAGGAAAATTAGAACTCTGGAGACAACACCCATAGGGTTCAAAATGTCACAATAAAAAAACTAGGCAGTAGGATTTTATTTATTTATTTATTTTAGGAATTTTTCTCTATATATATATATATATATTTTTTTTTTTTAGGCTTAAAGTTTGGTTGTTTTCATTTAGGCTCTTTTGGTTTGACCGTTCAGAGCATGCTTTTTTTTTTTTTTTTTTTTTCCTTCACAACAATGGCATTCCTGCATTCCATAGTATTTTTGAGCTAGTATTTCATAATAGTTAGACATGCACTTAATGGTTAGATTAGTAATGGAAATAGACGATAAAGGGTCAAAATGAAAATTTTGTAATGTGAAGAGTTAAAATGAAAATAACCCAACTTTAAGTGTCAAAAGTTTACTTTAGTCTAAAGTTCTATCCTGTATTTTATCAGGTGTCAATTTGTTATTTAAAAGGTTGTACAATATTTCTCTTTGTTTTTTTTTTTTACAAATAATTTGATAGTTATAATAATGGGGAATAGGAGATTTGAATCCTGATTTGCCTATATAAGGAGAGTAGGCAATGCCATTGAGATACAAGACTTTTGGCCATGTGTCATATTCTAAGTGTAAACCAATGCTATCAAATGAAGAAGTGATTAAATATGCCACACGCCTAATAAAATTATATAGGATAATTGGATAAAGATTAATCTCTTTGAAACTATTTTTTGTTGATTTAGTTGATCATTATGTTTTATTCACACTACTCTATAAGTTATTTAAACGAGTTACATGAATGTCAAATAGGTTGTATGATTAAGAGAAAACATGGGTGATCATTTAAATTTTCACTTTGGGAAAATTTTCTTACAAATTGTTAAATTGATTGTTTTGTTATATAATTTTTGTTTTGCAGATTTAAGGAGATGCGACCAGAGGGATGTACAAGAAAGGCGTGATGTGGATTACTTTGAAATTCAGGTGCTATTGCTATTCTCCATTTTGTTTTCTATCTTTAACTTATGGTTCAATGACGGTTGATTGAGCCTATGGTACTATTTTTCATCCCATCCTTAAACCTCTAAGCTTGTCTGAAGGTGATATTTGATCCAAATATCTATTAATAAAACCATTATTGAGTGAAGTAAAGCGAAGTATTAGATTATTAAAATTCGTTTTGTCCTTTTAGCAAATACTGGACAGGCCTTTTCTCAAGCTGATCATTTGAGCTAAGTGACATGGTTTTTGTTCATTAAGGCCTCTTCCAAGAGGTTGTTCAACATTGGCTCATTTGCCATAAGCGTAAAACTGGTGGCTAACTTACCAATTAGATCTTCAGCTGAACATTAGCAGCCTAGTGTGTTTTCTAGTCTAGCTGCCATCTTCAATTTTCAAAACAGCTTTATAATATGTCATTTTGTAACTTACATGAAATTGTTCTTGATTAAGTTAGATTCTTTTGGAAGAAGAGCATGCTATTTTTCCTGTGAAGTACAGAACTTCACAACTATTTGTTTGATCATTAATATTGAACACCAATTCATTCATGCCATACTATGTATTATGTTCCTTTATGAGTAAATTAGCCTCTTTCAAGACATTAGTACAACTTTCTTAACTTTTTTCCTGTCTTCATGATAGTTTTGTTCAATCTTTCTGCAATTTAAGTTGACTGAATCTCATTAAAAAACTTCTTTTTCCATTTTAAATGAAGATATTGAAAATATAATTAATGCATGCAGATTAAGATCTGCAATGGGAAGCTAATACGAGTGGTTGCATCCTTGAAAGGGTTCTATACCATGGAAAAACAGTCTCTACAAAGCCACTCCCTGGTGGATCTTCTACAACAGCTTAGCCGAGCTTTTGGCAATGTGGGTACTTTATATATTACTTGAATTTTGATACGTATATTTCACTTTCTTTAATTCTATTTACTAGTTTGCATATGTTGCGCATGAACCACTCTGTTTCTCCTTGCAATCACCTCACAGTGAGTGCAAATTGCTAAGTTTAGGCCAATTGTAGTAATTATTTTTTGATGGTTTATAAAGTAGCACATAAACTTAGTTTATAAAGTAAACTTAAAACCTTTGTTTGCAACTCAAAAATAAAAGATTATAATTTTTATTTTTTAATATGTAAATTCATTAATCCACTGCCAAACTGCATCACCACATGGTCGTTAACGAATTTGTTATGATTTGCTTAAATTTAACCTTACTTCTGAGAAGTGTTCTAATTTGATTTCTTTTCTGGATTGAAAAGCTATATTTTCAGAGGAGTTGTTAAAATTCTTCCATCTGAATTTATATTCAAATTAATCAGGTTGCATACCAAACCAAATTTATCGATTTGCAGAATAACCTTGGCTAGTTGAAGACACCAATGTCTCAGCTAATCTTTCTAATTGGATTCTGCTGAAATTTATTTCATTTGGTGACTTGGTCGAGAGTTAGCTGGAGTCGCATGTTTTTCGTCTGCAATATTATCTTGCTGATCTGTTTTGAACTTTATTGTTTAGTTTGTAACTAACAAATGTGTGATTAATGCAGGCATATGAATCTTTGATGAAAGCTTTTGTAGAACATAATAAGGTAGATATTCTTTCACAATAAAAAATTCAATTTAAAAACGTATTTTATTTACAGCAAAAATGCATAAGCTTTTTAAATAATTCGTTGTGTTCTTCTGATTCCCTCCCTTAGTTTGGTAATCTTCCATATGGATTTCGAGCAAATACATGGCTTGCTCCTCCATCTGTTGCTGATTCTCCATCAGACTTCCCATTACTACCAACAGAAGATGAAAATTGGGGTGGCAATGGTGGTGGCTGGGGAAGAAATGGTGAATTTGATCTTCAACCATGGGCAACTGATTTTGCAATTTTGGCTTGCCTACCTTGTAAAACTGAGGAGGAGAGGGTGGTCCGAGACCGGAAGGCTTTTTTACTTCACAGTCAATTTGTTGATGTCTCAATCTTTAAAGCTGTTGCAGCAATACGCCATCTCATAGATTCCAATATGCAAGCAAAGGACACAATAAGCAGTAAACCAGGCTCAGTCTTGCATGAGGATCGTGTGGGAGATCTGTCCATTATTGTAAAACGTGATACAACTGATGCAGGCTCAAAATATGATATAAAAACTGATGGCCGTCAATTATCCAATATGTCTGACAAGGAAGCTGCTCAACGGAATTTGCTTAAGGGGTTAACTGCAGATGAGAGTGTAGTGATTCATGTAAGTACTTTTCTCCTATGCTGCAAGATTATATATGAATGCATGTTTAAAATGTGAGTAATATGTATCTAAATAAGTTTATAAATATAAGTGAAGGCTACTTTCTAGTTTCTACATTTTTGGATACTACGTATTCAATTGCAGTAGGCTGTCTCTGATTCCTCGGCTGATCTGTCTAGATATAAACCTAGTAATTTAAGCATTTTCAGTTTTGTTTCTATACTGAGCATGCATGTTGTCCTTCTCCCAACTATTTACCATAAGCTACACAAATTCTATGTCCAGTTTTGTTCATTGAAATTGAGTCATCGTTTTCTTTGATATCAAAGGCAACGTGTCTATTCCACTTCCTAATTATCCATTATCTTTGGTTCTTCTCCTTGTCCTTGTAATGCTCTTAACATGGAAAAGTCATCACCCCTAACTGATGCCGTTGACTGATCTTAGTTGCACATGTCCAAATTTTCTCAAGTGGTTGAAACTTTTGCAGGATACATCCTCCTTGGGTGTTGTCAATGTAAGGCATTGTGGATACACTGCTACTGTAAAGGTTGTTGGTAATGTGAAGAAGGCAAAGTTTCACACTCAAGATATTGAAATTGATGATCAACCAGATGGTGGGGCAAATGCTCTTAACATTAACAGGTTTGATCCATAAGCTAATGCCCTCATTACTAAAGAGTCTGGTTTTGATCCATTTGTAGTTGCATGCACATATTGCACACATGCTAGGCAATACTGTTGGCAGGTCTTAACAATATACAGCTCGCCTCACCTGCATCATATATTAATGATGTTGAGGACGTTCACTGAAAACAGGAAAAAAATAAAGAAAAGAATGATAATCAGACTTGTTAAGTTAATATGCTTTGTAAGTGAATGACTGGTAATACAAATATAAAAGTTGTTAAAATGGATTCTGTAGCTTTTTTAGCCAAAAAATGGCAGTATGCCTTTGAACAACATGATGCGGTGGGTATGATTGGTGGCTTAGAACTCTTAAGTTCCTTTGTCTGGAAAATAATTATTTGGATCATTTTCCTAATTTCTTATCAACTCCTTTGAAACTTAAAAGAGAGTTGGTTTTTCCTCTCATAAATATGGAAAATTCTGAAAAGTTAGGCATGTTCTTGTAATGCATAGCTTTAGATCCTCTAAATCATAAATATGCATGTGGAAATGCAGATTACTTGGCTCTGAAAACAATTCTCAATGGATTTAGTTCAGTTCCCTTATGCTGGATTCAATAGTAATGATCAAGTACTTTTGAAGTGCTTTAGAGAGTTTAAGATATATTTTTAAAGGCTGACTGTTGCTGCATGCATATTACCCTTTGGACTGATTGAATACAAAACTATTTTACAGCTTGAGGTTTCTGCTTCATAAGTTTAGTGCTGAACCATCAGGAGGATGTTGGTCACCTCAGTCTAACTTGGATGGCATGGAAGTGTCCAGATGTCTGGTCAGAAGAGTAGTTAAAGAGAGCTTGAAAAAGTTAAAGGAGATGCCCATTGATTCGAAGAGGTCTATAAGATGGGAACTTGGTTCTTGTTGGGTACAACATCTACAAAAGCAGGAAAGTCCAACAGGAAACAAGTCTAAAAGCCCAGATGATGATAATGGGGCTGAACATTCGGTCAAAGGTCTTGGAAAGCAGTTTAAATTTTTGAAGAAGAGGGAAAAGAAAGAAAATTGTGCAAGTAGCACTGATAATGAAGAAAATGATTCTAGACCTGGCAATCTGAATTCGGAAACTGATTTGGGAGAGCTAAGCAATGGTGAACTCAAAGGCGTAGCAGAACTGGAGAAGCTAATTTCTGAAGATGCCTTCTTGAGTCTGAAAGAAACTGGGACTGGTCTTCATTTAAAGGTTTCTTTGGAACTCTAATAATTTTTGTTACATTATGAACCTGTTGATTCAATTTTAGTACATATGTGCTATTTTGCTTGTTCATTTTAACTGAAATTCCTTACAAAATAAATTGGGTTGGAGGAAACTACTTAAATCCATTATGTGGTGTGGATGACCATCAATGTGTATTTTCTAGTAAAGTGTCTTATTGTTGAATGAAGGACCTAGGCTCGAATCCTTCTACACCAAAAAGAAACTCATTTGTGTGTTGGCCTGATGCTCAATAGAAATTATCATAGAGCAGATGCCTTAGGTTTCAAATCCTACTGTATGTATAAAAAAAGAAAGAAGTCACATGACTATTAAATAAGTCATGTGATTAAATGTACACATAGATGATTATGTGAATCGTCATTTAGAAGGATGTAAGAACTTTGTTCCAAACCGATTTGGAGTGAATTTTCATTCAAATTTTATTCTTTCCTCTTCTTGTTAGAATGTTTCATTGTTTATTTTTTGGTTGTTGTAATGTTGTTATTATGGTACCAATGTTGTTTCTTGTTATCTTTTGGACTAACTGTTTCAATTTGCTTCTTCAAACAGTCAATAGATGAGCTGATCAAGCTGGCACATGAGTATTATGATGAAGTTGCACTACCAAAACTGGTAATATTCTTTTTATACACTGAGTTTTGCTATGTACTTAAGTTTACAATGGTTATATGCAGGGTTATGAACTAGATCTCTTGTTTTCTTAGGTAACAGATTTTGGGTCACTGGAACTTTCTCCAGTTGATGGCCGTACATTAACCGACTTCATGCATTTAAGGGGACTACAGATGCGCTCTTTGGGTCGAGTGGTAAGAAACAATCCCTCTATGTCTTTCTTCCTCCCTGCCTCCTCTAACAACAGTCTAGATCAATGCCATTCTGACTTTAGTCTCTAGAAAACCTGGAGGGGGATGATTTTAAAACTAGTAAATGTGCAGTGTTTTGTTTCTGTTGGTCCTAATCTCATTGTACAAATCAGGTTGAACTTGCAGAAAAACTTCCCCATATACAGTCACTTTGTGTCCATGAGATGCTTGCTCGAGCTTTCAAGCATCTACTTAAAGCAGTTGTTGCCTCTGTTGACAATGTAGAGGACTTACCGGCGGCAATAGCTTCGGCTCTAAATTTTTTACTTGGAAGTTGTGAGACGGAAGATAATGACAAAGAATTGAATGATGACCATATTCTTAGATTTGAATGGTTAAGAATGTTTATAGCCAGAAGATATGGTTGGACACTTAAAGATGAGTTTCGCCATGTGAGAAAGTTATCAATTCTCCGAGGTCTTTGCCATAAGGTAATTATTGCTTTTGATTGCACTTGCTTCTATTTTTTTCTCAAAGCATGATCATTCTTTATACTTGTTATTCTTCTCCCAGGTTGGATTGGAGTTGGTTTCCAGAAATTATGACTTGGAGTGCTCTTACCCATTCAGGAAATATGATATCATCAGCATGATTCCTGTGTGTAAGGTGGGAATCTCTCTCTCTCCCTCATCTATTCTGTTTTTGATTTGATGGTTACCATCTCTTTGCGCCAGATAATAGTGACTTAAAATAGCTTAGACTCTGAATTATGTTTTTGATTTGCTAGTTATCATCTCATTGAGGCAGCTAAAATTGGCTTAAAACTATCTCTGATTTTTTTAATTTTGTTGAACAGCATGTAGGATGCTCTTCAGCAGATGGACGGAATCTATTGGAGTCATCTAAAGTTGCTCTTGATAAAGGAAAGTTAGAGGATGCTGTTAATTATGGAACAAAGGTACTCTCCCATTCTGTCCATATAATAAAGGCATGTGCACTTTTCTTAGAAAGAGAACAGAAACTGACCTCACTGTAATACTCGCATTTGAAGGCGCTAGCAAAGATGATAGCTGTATGTGGTCCATACCATCGAACCACTGCAAGTGCTTACAGTCTTCTAGCTGTTGTTCTTTATCACACTGGAGACTTCAATCAGGTAACAAAATCTTTAGTTGATCTTTTAGCTTTACTTGTGGGAAATTGAGCCAAGAATCTATCTTTTATTTATTGAAGCTGAGTACTAATCTTCATTATGTAAATTAAAGGACCCTGTTGTGTCTAGCGCTAATAAAATGTATAATTCTCAAATTCAATCTATAGCAGAGGTCAGATTACAATAAAAATACAAATTGGTCAAACTGAAATATGCTTTGTAACAACCACAACAACAATAATTGAGTGTTAGTCTCAAAACTTTGGGGTCAGCTATGTATGTTCAACAGACTTATTAAGGTCGGCCAAATGAATTGAACTAGATTTATTCAAAATAAAGTGACTAAATTTTATGTTGGCCATCAATCTACCACAACCTTCCTTCTTTTTCCAAACTTGGGACTACTTGTGAATAAAATATATGACACCAAGCACAAATACAGGTGGAATTGATGGCCAATGTGTATAAATGTTTAAATTGATGGTGCACTATAGAATCTTTTGTTTTGTTAATTTTATTTTTTATAATGTGAACCATTTACAATTTGTGAGACAATCTATTCCTGCCAACTGGTCTTGTAGTTCTGTGTCTAAACTTGGTTGTTACTGTATGAGAGTACTTATATTTTTTTATGCTCTAAAGTTTGAGTTCTTTTCCATTGTCTAGGCAACTATATATCAGCAAAAGGCTTTGGATATCAACGAGAGAGAACTTGGGCTTGACCATCCAGATACAATGAAAGGCTATGGGGATCTTTCTGTTTTCTACTATCGCCTTCAACACATTGAATTGGCTTTGAAGTAAGTTAGAGCAACGTATTGTTATACTTGATATTTTGTCAAATCGATTATCTTTGCTCTCTTCATTCTAGATTATTGTGCTGTATACTATTATATACTGACATTCTGATAAATGAGTTCCCTGTTGAATCTTTCCCTTACCCAACTATAAAATTCTAATTAATTTCAACAGAAAATTTCCACTATTCTCATTGTTTTTCATTCCTTGTCCTTCTATTGGTTCTCTTGATTAAACCTATTGGGTAATTTTCAGGTATGTAAACCGTGCTCTGTTCCTTCTTCATTTTACATGCGGACTGTCTCACCCAAATACAGCAGCAACATATATAAATGTGGCAATGATGGAAGAGGGCATGGGAAATGTCCATGTTGCTCTCAGATACTTGCATGAAGCTCTAAAATGCAACAAAAAATTATTAGGAGAGGATCACATACAGGTTTCGATCTCTTCTCTCTCTCTCTCTCCTCTATGAATACTGACTCAGGAAAAAACCAAAGCTGATGCAACAAAAAGATAAAATATAGGTAATCTAGGAGTTATCACTTCGGTTTGCTTAGATTCAACAATAAGAGAGAACAATCCTTATAGTCAACACCTATGGTTGGCTGGAGTCAGCACCAGACCATTAGAAAAATTCAAAGAGAAATTTATTAATCAATCAAATATGTCTTCATTGGAGTAGAATTGCACACTTATATAGACAACTAAAACTATATACCCTAATTCTAGTTTACTTAAACAAGTTTTTTTTTTGGGATAATTTACAAAAATAAAAATAACGGTTGGTCTAGGAAATTAAATAAAAACACTAATAGCCTAATTAACTAATCAAACCTCAAATAAAATCCTACTGATCATTAAAAGTACAATTTAATTCCAAAATTAAAAAAAAAAACTAAAATAAAATAAAATTGTATTTGCACTTCCAGCACAAATACCCATATTACATGCAATCTTCTCATAAGTTAAATGTTTTATTTTACCTTACAGACAGCTGCAAGCTATCATGCCATAGCCATAGCTCTTTCATTGATGGAAGCATATTCCCTGAGTGTGCAACATGAACAAACTACTCTTCAAATACTTCAAGCCAAACTTGGGCTAGAAGATCTTCGTACTCAGGTCACATATCTTTTACTATTGTTTGAGTTCATTAATTTTACAATCGGAAAGTATTTCCAATCTTGGTATCTTTACTGGAGTTCTTTACAATAACAATAATAACAAAGTCTTAAGTCCCAAAATTTTGGGGTTGGCTATGGATCCTCAATATATTAGTTAGGGTTGCCATGTGTATTGTTTTCTTCAATTCTATTCTATTGGAATTCGTTAAAGAAGTAAAATTTTGCAACACAACCAATCTTGGTATCTCTATTGAAATTTGTTATAGAAGATAATTTTGCAATACACAACAGGTTGAACTCAAGGATGATTTCAGCCAATCTGTCAATGGGGGATGCTCTTTCCAGATTTGACATATAAAGATGCTGTATGTTGTTAATTGCAGGATGCTGCTGCATGGCTTGAATATTTTGAATCAAAAGCTCTGGAGCAGCAAGAAGCAGCAAGAACTGGAACTCCAAAGCCAGATGCATCCATTGCAAGCAAAGGTCACCTTAGGTATTGATATGGTATTCCCAAATTACTTGGTTATAAATTGAATTATTATACTTCAGGTCACCCAAACCCTTGGCCTTTTCTTGCAGTGTTTCGGATCTCCTGGATTACATAAGTCCTGATCAAGATTTGAAAGGGAGTGATTCACAGAGGAAACAGCGGCGTGCCAAGGTAGGCGGATATTTCTTTCTTTACTAGAATTTAGGAACATATTGGTTTATGTTAACTGTCCTATCAGCAAGAAGTCAAAATTCATAACATTTGATACTAATGTTGTTTTGTGAACAATGTATTACCCTTGCACTAATATAATCACCTACTCGACACAAAGAGTAGGTTAAACTAAGCTTTATAAGCGCCTTTAATTGTTTTGGTTTGGTGAGATTTCTTTGCATGGCTTGCAAACACCATCGTTCAACTCAACTACTATAATTTCCATTTCTATTATTATGGAGCATGGGTAGGAAATGAAATGTAGTGCCAGCTGATTTCTAACTTTGGTTGAATTGGCTGCGTCATGCACATGCATGCTATAAATTTTGTAATAGTTCAGAATTTGATGGAGGTATCTATCCAAGTGCAGCCAACCATTTGGTTTCTCAAAGTGCCCATGAAAAGAGTGAAAATTTTCTAATCAATATGACCTTAGCAGAACCAGGTTCCATGCTTCTACAATATACTTACGTGGAATGAAATGCCCCTCATATGAAATTTATCCTTTTATTTCTTTTTTATTTTATTTTATTACCAATGCATCTGAAGCAGATGGGATGTTTTTGATAAACTGGATTTTTGTTGGTGGGTAAGTAAAGGGTGGTCTTAATCGGCTTGTTGTTCTTTTAGAGTTTGTTCAAAGGTTAATCAATGGCAGTCTTGTTGAACTTTAGAAATTCTAGAGCACAACCTTTTTGAACCTTTGACACATCTCAAGTTTTCAAAGATGTTCTCAGAGCATGCTAGTAAAAAGATATCTACCAAATTCTTCTTTTCTGCATATCTAGAATCATTCATTTGATGGATCCGCTAAAAAGAAAAACAGAACATTTTTTTTTGTGTGCATACTTATCTTGATTTTTCCCTTAACTTCCAGGTTTTGCATTTAAGTGATAAAACCCATCAAGCACAAAATGATGCTATAGGGGATGATGATATGCTCTATGATGGCCCAGAAAACACTGCACATACAACAGATGGAAATACAGAAGTAAAAGTCAGCAAGGTTCATCCTGAAGAAAATTATGATATTACTAGATATAGGCTGACAGTTGCAAGTGAAGTTGTTGAAGAATCTACTTCAGATGCAGGGTGGCAAGAAGCCAATTCCAAAGGGCGGTCAGGGAAAACTTCTGGCCGGAAGTTTGGGAGGCGACCTGTTCTTGCAAAGTTGATCGTTAACAATTCTGAATATTCAAATTTCAGAGAAAGTAGCTATAGGCATGACTTCATTTCACCAGTGCAAAAAACAACTCCAAAGACTGTTTTAACTGAGTTGTCTCCTCTGAAACAGTCAAAGGCTGGTAGCTTGAGCTCTGCAGAGGATTCAACTAATCTGAAGGCAAAAGCTCCTGTTTCCAAGGTTACCTCCAGTCCAGCAACTCTTACTTCCTTGGCCTCAAAATCTCTTTCTTACAAAGAAGTAGCTCTGGCACCGCCAGGTACCATTCTAAGACCGTCAATGGAGAGAGTTGAAAAAATAGATGATGAAAAAATTGAAATTCAGATGTACAACATTCCTCATGAGACATCAAAGGATGAGGAAAGCAGCACTGGCTCTGTAGTTGAAGCAAGCCCAAAAGATGATGAAATCGAGCAAACTCATGAAGAAAGCACTCAAAAGGAAGACACTACACTGAAGGTTGAAGAGGCTTCATGTTCTTCTGACCAGGTAAAGCCTGTAGAAACAAATGGGAGTAAGCTTTCTGCCACAGCTAAACCATTTAATCCAGGACCCATGCCACACCTTTTAAACTCAGTTGCAGCGACTAGTATATATGATGTAAACGTTAGTCAAGGCATGCTTGCAGAGCCTGTTCTTACTCCAGTTGCTGCCAGGATTCCTTGTGGTCCTAGATCACCCTTGTATTATAGAAACAATTATTCTTTCCGCATGAAACATGGCTTTTTGAGACATCATACCCTTGGCAAGGGAAGAAGTGGATTTGGGCCTCCAAGAATGAACCCAGATGCACCTGAGTTTGTACCTTGGAGAGCTAGGCAACCATATCCTGGTGATGAAAATTCTCACATTCAAAATGAGTCAAATTCTATGTTTGAAATGAGTAGTGCAGAGGAGGAGAAGCTGGGTGATGAATCCAATAATGAAGTTAAAGATGGGGCTTCAAAAAAGAATTTCTCCGAGTCTGAAAAGTCAGAGCTTGCAAGTCAGATACTGCTTAGCCTCATTGTAAAGTCAGTCCATCATAATATGGAACATGTGAGTGAGCCTGCAGTTAGTGAGAAAAAATTGGATTGTTCAGAAAATTCTTCAGATGCAATAGCAAATGACAGTGCAATTATAAAAATTCTCAATGGAAATGAGGGGAAGGACTTGGTTTCTCAATGTGATGATTGTGAGCAGCCAAAAGCAGATGTAAATAAGAATAAAAATGGTGATAGTGAAGGATTCATAACTGTCACAAAGAGGAAAAGAAACAGGCAAAGGTTTCCAAATGGGGTAACTGGGTTGTACAATCAGCAATCTATCTGTGCTTCTGTTCGTTGAAGAGTGGGGATGACCTGAACTAAAATCACCAGGAGTTCATTTAATATTCATCATCAAGAAGTCAAATGGGGTAACTGGGTTGTACAATCAGCAATCTATCCGTGCTTCTGTTTTTTGAAGAGTGGGGATGATCTGAACTAAAATCACCAGGAGTTCATTTGCTATTCATCATCAAGAAGTCACCAGGATGGCATTGCATGTTCATCTCCTAGTTCTAGTCTCGTGAATCTCTTTGCATCGAGTGTAGAAATTATTGAAAGTGAAGTTTTGGTAATAATTATTATTATTTTTTTCTGTTGATTTATAAGTATCACTTGGGACGTTTTAATAACCAATGTAATATCTCTCTTATAGTAGAGATTTTGTCTTATCAATAAAAAGCTAATTGGCTAATACTTCCATTATTCCTCCATATGTGAGTGTGTTTTTGTTTTGGATTTTTTCCATTTATAATCTGAAGTGGACTTTTAACTTATTCCAACTCCGTCTATGCTCTGATGAATTAAAATTGAGCTACTGTTTATTTTTAAGTTCTGTTTCTGAGAATTTATAAACTTGGGACTAGTAATGTTTTTGTAGGTCACTTTGCAATAAAGAGAAGTGCTATTTGCATTTCACAAAGACATTTTTTAAAGTGTTGATCTCTTCTCTCTCTCTCTCTCTCTCTCTCTCTCTCTCCACACACACACACACACACACACACTTACACTTGGTGACACACAGAGATGCAGATCGGTATAGAGAATCTGCAATGAAAAGCATGTCCGAGGCTACTTTAACATAGCTTGATCATGATGCAGATTCTCGTCAATATGAAATCTTAAATGAGAAATCAATATACACTGTAGTCCATTGTTGCTCCGAATACTATAACATAGGATCCATTTTACTAGAGGACGGACATTCACCATGAGGCATTATAGGAGAGGGTGGAGGTTTCCCTGGAGCATCATTTTCCCTACTCCTAAAAATACAAGCTGATCTCTGTTTATTTCTGTTGGTCTTGCTATTTCTGCACAGAAAGGTAATAACTTGTGCATGGCCACTTTTCATTTTCTGACCTGTTTAATAAGAATAAATAATTAAGTAATTAGGAAAATATTAATATGATTTTTAACTAAAATACTTGGGAGAATCATATATACATACATACATATAAATATAAATTTGAGTGCTAAAATTACATTTCTTGTCACATTAGTTGCACATAATTTAGGAGAACTTTGTCACAACTATAATTGTGTGATTATCATTTATATATATATATACTTGGCGCTACAACTGATGTATTTAGTACAAGCTTTGTCTCCAATGCTTCAGAACTTCATGTTTTCTTTTTTGTGGGAAACAAATCATTGCCGAAATGGTATTAGCCTAGGCAATATTGTGAGGTTACACAAACTTTTAACTTTGACTGGCACAGGCAACTCAGCTAAACTGTGTAGATCACAAACAGTAAAATCACAAAAAGTGCAGATATTGCAATGATCAAGAATTTGGTGGTTTTCTAATTTCATCTATTCTTGGGAAATTAAACAGGATATAAGCTTGATGAATCTGCCCCCCATCCCCATGTGTACTATTGAAAGAGTCTATTCAAAGATAAGAAAAAATGGGCCTATTAAATTCAAAAGAACAACACTGATCAATAATAATATCTTGACATTTCTTTGATGCATGGCTATAACTTTCAGGACTCAGGAGTATGAAATCTTCAATTCATCGTGTCATGTCAAGTAATTAGTCTACGACGCATTTTTTAAATCAAGGCTGAATCATAGTTAATGCCTATGCCTATTATTGCAGTATAGGGCCTATAGGCCCAAGTCTGTATAGTATTCTAATTAGATTCATTTTATTAGGACCTAGTGCAAGTAAAGTAAATCCTAATCATATTGCAGTAACCTTATTTTTAGAATTGGTATATGATTAGATTAGGTGAGCCTCTCTCTCTCTCTCTCTCTCTCTCTCTCTCTCTCTCTATATATATATATATATATTCCTAATGGCCTCATTATAATAAAACAATTTAAAATAGTAAAAATGTCGTTGTTTAGAGCTTTTTCGTTATGGACATAAACCATCAAATTGTACAAAATTAATTATGCTTTACTTGTTAATTTGGAGGGCCCGGCAACTGTCTACTGTGCATTATGTTCAAGAAAATAGAGGAGAAGATGATTACTATAGTCTACACGGTTACAAGGCAATATTCATATATACTAGGAAAAAAAAAGGTAAAGGAAGGAGACGAATAATTGTGCAAAAATGAATGATAGAATGACAATAAAAAATAAAATGTAAAAAACAAAATTCCTTAATCCAGTGAATCGTGAAGTGAAGGTATACTAATCCCAACAGCATCGTATCCGGTTCCAAAATCAGAGTAACTAAGAACACATGAAAATAAAATTAAAAATTAAAAAGGGGTCAAATATGCTCATTAATTCAAACTAAACTTTGAGTATGCGCTCACACGCATGCTCAGAGGCTCTTCTATTTTTTTTGGTAAAGATTAATAGTTTGCATCGATTATAATTTGGGATTATTACATTTTCCAATCACAAAGAAAATCTAGGGGTATAATGAGAGAGTATCATGTGTTTGCGGGTAAAATAATTTGTTCATCACACCTCTATTTTATTATTATTATTATTTTTTTTTTTTATAATTGGAAAATGTACTTGATAGGGGTATTTTAGCCGAAAGTTAATGTCCTTGGACACGTCACGCAAGGACACAGACGGTGCCAGCGAGCCTGTTAGCTTTACGGAAACAAATGGAAGACCTGGGGTGACGGGAACATGAGTGACAACCCTGCGGTAACAACCTGACAGGCGCTTCTATAAACCAACGAGGACGGGGCAAAGAGGCCGACGGGGTGAAGAGGCTAACGGATCCAGCGTGGCTTGACTTGGTCCCCATGAATGCCTAAACATGGAAATATCTTGTATAACATGCAAGATAAAACCCATTACTCACTCATATCTCTCTTATATGGAAAGGCGCCTTGAAATCTTGGAAACTCTAAGTGCCAGACCCTCCAAGCAAGGAAAGATCCCTATTTTGAAGGGATTTCGATTCGCCTTTCACCACTATATAAACACCAGGCCTCCACTGTTCTCAAGTACGCAGAAACTCGCTAGCTCTCTCACTATAGAGTTCATAGAGACTTCTCATTCACTAACTTGACATTCGGAGGGTTTTTGGTCAGTACCACACCGGTGCTTTCTGTTTGGTCCCTTTGTTCTTATTCACAGGTATCCATTTGAGCAACTTAGAGCCTACAACTCATTGACAATTTTAGCACATCATCAGTACTAATCCCAAATTATAATTGATGCAAATTATTAACCTTTACAAAAAAAAAGAGCCTCTGAGCACGCGCGTAAGCGTAGTGTAGCTTAATTGGCTGAAATTTCCTAACGCGAAATATTAGATAGTATTTTTTTTTATTGGAAAGGCTCTCATGTTATGAAGGGGGTTTTATTTTATTTTATTTTTTTGTGTGTGTAATGGAAGTTGTGAAGTTATCTTTAAAATTGTCTTAAACGTTTTTAAACACCATGAATACCATTTGAAAACTCCACCTATTCTCAAAGTTAAAATCAAGTCACATAATTTTTTATTTTTTGTATTTTGGTGCATCTATTTTTTTTTTTTTTTATCCTAGGCCAAGAAGTTTGTTTGTTTGTTTTTTTTTTTTTTTTAAAAGAAAAAGCTGGCACAATTCTAAAGCAAATGTTTTAATTGCCTAAAAATGAAAAAAAAAAAAAAATTTAAAGTATTAATTTTTTAAAACACCAAGAATACTGTTTGAGAAGGCCATCTATTCTCAAAGTTTAATATCAAGCCACATAATTTTTTTGGTGCATCTATAATTTTTTTGAACCCAAGCCCAAAAGTAATTTATTTTTTAAAACTGGCATAATTCTAGTACAAAAGTTTCAAATGTCTAAAAAGAAACAAAAATAGTATTAATTTTTTCTTATATGGGAAAGGTTCACAATTGTGAATATATATATATTTTTTTAATTCTTTAAATGAGAGTTATCAAGGGTTTTTTTAGGTAGCCACTTAGTCCTAAAATATAGCCACTTGGTACATATCTATAACAAAAATTTGAAATGCCTAAAAAAACAAAAGAAATTTAAATAGTATTATTATTATTATTTTTTTTATGAGAACGTTTCTCACCAAGTTTTTTTTTTTTTTAATCCTAAAAGGTAGCCACTTAATCTTAAAATGTAGCCAATAAGTACACATCCATAACAAAAGTTTCAAATGTCTAAAAAAAGCAAGTATTAATAATAATAATAATAATAATAATAAATAGTTTTAAATTTTTATGAGAAAGGCTTGCGTGTAAGCAATATTATCTTTTAATTAATTTTAAAAATGTATTTTCTTGTAAAAAATGAAAAGAAGTTGTAGTGAAAGGCACAACAATTGCCAGGGATAACTAATTTCATATGGAAAAGATTTGATTGAGAAAAATAAAGTTAAACTATAGGAGTTTCAATTAATAATGATATGTTCATTACCATTCCAAAAAATAATAAATTGAATCCAATGTAGAATTACACAAATTGATAAATATAGACATAGGTAGGATGATTTATTTTTTTTTTTTTTACAAAAAAAGGTCTTAAACAACCAACTACCACTTTATATGAGCCTTGAATCATACAATATTTTTGTAAAGTCTCTCGCCCGAAGTCATCTAATATGCCCAGTATGCAATACAACAAAATTGTTGATATTTAACCCTAAAAAAGAGTAAGGATTAAAAATAAGAAAAACAGCAAACATTAAATAGGAGGCAACATTGGTATTGCACCGTTGTTACTTCGCAATTAAGTAAGATATTCAATCTCATTAATCATTGCAGTCCTACAGTAGTCCCTAAAAAAGAAGAAAAAAGAAACCACAGTGCTACAGAGGATAAATATCAAAACTTGACAACATGATGTAAATGCTTTTGTAAAAATAACGTACCAATATTCAACAAAAACTACCTACGAATTGTGAAATCCTCATCAAAAGACAAACCGTCAGTAGCTATGATAAAGAAGTCTTTTGCTTTTGTAAATAGAGTTTCTTCTTTTTGGATTTTGATGATGGTGTATTGAATTAGACTCCAATAGCAACACAAACCCATTCACAACTTGTTCATAAAAATTAAATTAAAAAAAGGAAGGAAAATAACCCATAATTAAATACTACTACCACTATTATAAATTTCACAAAAAAATCCAAAGACAGAATTTGATTCCTTTTGTAGAACACTGTTTTAGCAATAGAAAGAAATGAGGATGAGAACAAATGGAGAAACAATATAAAAAAACTGTGCAGAGAAGCTGACGTATGAGATACTTTTAAACAAAGATAATGTATGTTAATTTTTAAGAAAAAGATGTGTCAAACATGTATGAGATATATTTTTCTTTTTAGAAATTGTGTGAGATATATAAGTTAGAGATAGTAACTGTAGGGTCACAATTTGAGACCCAAGCCCAAAATGTATGGAGTATTGGTCCAATGAGCCCAATACAATGAATTTGTAGAGAATGGGTTGAAAACTTGGATCTTTGTGAATTAGATAATCGACCGATAGGTTTTGATGGTGAAGAAAGAAAGATAACATAAGTTCACTAGGGAAAGACATCCTCGGATTTTAAGAGCGACACTCCGGACCATTCCATGGAAGAAGATAAGTATTAAGAAAGGACAGGACAAAGGAAGGCATGGAAATATTTAAGAGAAAGCTGCTACTATCGCATTAAATGCTCTGCAACTAACTGAACCATGCTTTTCAGCCTTTACAACCACTCCCAAAGACTTTAGGGAGGGGCTGATGGGACAAGTATCAGCACTATCAATCTAAATCTACACGTGGACGGTGGAAATGAGAGGAAGACAATATAAAATAGAGGAGAAAGGGAAAAGAGGGGGGGGGGGGGGCGGGGAGCAATTTGGGTGCCAGACTTGTAACAAAGCCTTAAGAACAATATTTAAGAATCAACCTCCTCGGGTAAAATTCGAGGATGTTTTTCCCTAGTGAACTTATGTTATCTTTCTTTCTTCACCATCAAAACCTATCAGTTGATCATCTAATTCGCAAAGATCCAAGTTTCCAACCCATTCTTTACAAATTCATTGTATTGGGCTCATTGGATCAAGACTCCATGCATTTTGGGCTTGGGCCTCAAATTGTGACCCTACAGTAACTTTAGGAGAAGTTGTGGTTAGTGGACTATTAGAATCTATACTAAACAAACTGTATAAAAAAATGTGGTTTTTATTTATTTATTTATTTATTTTTAAGAAAAAAGAAAAACTGTAATTAGAGTTTAGAGGTTTTGGTTAGTGGGCAGTGGGCTATTAGAATCCTCGGCTAGATAAATTGTAAAAAAAAAAGAAAAAGATTTTAAAATTGTTGACTGAATAAATTTGAAATTTAAATTGAATTTAAAAACTAACAAAAAAAAGTGAAACTTGAATTAAATGTCTGAGGGTGGAAATCAAATGTGTGTATATATATATATATATATATATATTTAGTTGTGTGTGTGTGTGTTTTTTTTACTGAACGTGAGGGTGTTTTTATTTTTAGTTTTAAATAAAATATTAGAAACATGTGTTATTTAACTTGTTTTTCTAATTTTCTTTTAAAGAACAAAAAAAAAAAAAAAAAAGGTACGGACCGTACGGTTGTTTAGAATAAGTGGATTAGTGGGAGTGTTCCCATTTTGTAGGCAGGATTTTTTCAAATTTATCTAAAATTTAGGAGTTTTTAAATTAAGGGTGTTTTTATTTTTAGTTTTAAATAAAATATTAGAAACGTGTGTTATTTAACTTGTTTTTTCTAATTTTCTCTTAAAGAAAAAAAGAAGAAGAAGGATACGGACTATACAGTTATTTTGAATAAGTGGGTTAGTGGGAGTGTTCTCATCTTCTAGGTAATGTTTTTTCAAATTTATCTAAAATTTAGGAGTTTTTAAATTAGTAATTTTACATGTTTGACCCTATTATTTTGGGCATCGAAATTGAGAATTTCAAACTAGGAAAACCCTTTAAATAGTAGTATAGATAAGTATAAGAAGTTAAAAGCAGTTAGTTTTTTTAAAAGAAGTTAAGAGTAGTTAGTTTTTTAAAAAAGAAGTTAAAAACAATTTAAATTGTAATCAAACGTGTATATATCTATTTTTTTTTGTGTGGATAAACTTGAGGATGTTTAAAAAAACTTTTTTTTTAATAGGAAGATAAATGTGAGGATGATTTTTTTAGAACGAAAAAAAAACCCAGCAAAGTGGGGTTGTTTTAATTTTTTTTTGTTTAACTTGTTTTTCTATTTTAAAAAAATAAAGGTAAACGTATAGTTACTTTGAAGAAGTGGGTTAGTGGGAGAGTGATCCTATTTTGTAGGAAATGTTTTAGGTGAGAGTTAGAGATATATTTTTAGTATTATTCTCAAGTTTTTTCCCTACTTAAACATAGGTTGTAGGGGTATCTTGGAACCAAAAAAATGTCCAGTCCAAACAGGGGAAGCCCCTTAAATATTAGTATAGGAAAAAAAAAAAAAAAAAAAAAACTTAACTGGTACTTTTGAAAAGTAAATATTAATCAAATTTTGGATATATAGTGCAATGAAGAGGGAAAAAATTGTGTGTTGGGCGTAGTAGAATTGCAAGTTTTTGTAATTTAACAAGATTATATTTATGCATAACTTTAACTTAAGGAAAATATAATCTGGAGTAAGGTTATAGTCTTAGGCTATAACCAATTTTGTAACTAAACTTTATCCTTAAACTTTGTCCTATACATATATATATATATATTCTCCCTGCCCCCCATGTAAATCCCAACTTGATTTATCAAAAAAAAAAAAAAAACCCCAACTTGAGAATTTGTCAAGAGAGAGAAAAATAAAATGAAAAATTAAAAAGAATTATATCATCTTTGGCCAATTTTACTTATAAATAATACTACTTAAAATAAAATTATTTTACTAATTAGGAGTACTCTTTTAAAGCATTTGTGGACATAACCATTTTTAAATCTCTTGAGCATTGTGTCTCTTGTCTCTCTAGAAGACCAGATTCAAAAATTCCAAAATAATTTTCAAATATTACTATGCTGTCAAATATATATATATATATATATATATATATTTTAAAAGTATTATATAGACCGGAAACTTGGCTTAGAAACCGCGATCCGTTTTTATGGACTAGCAAAAAGATGTGTACGAAACCATGCAAGTTTTGACTTAGTTGTATCAAACCCATGTAGGTACAATAGAAGTAATTTGCAACAAATATGCGATATACGTACGTAACACACCTTTACAAAGATAGACATGCCAAGGCAGAGCAAAATTACTGTTAGTTTACGATATATAATTGGTGTGATGCCTCTTAAATTTATGAATAGTTTTAATTAATCATATAAGATATAAATGACCCAAAAGTAGAAACATCATCTTGAGTTTCTACTTTTGTGGAATGGCTTGAAGGTGAAATTAGAGCAAGTGATCATTACGATCATAATTTGGCATCATGAGTTTGAGATTTCAGATGGCATTATTTTTTAATTAATATCTTTTATATATATATATATATATATATATTATCAATTGTGAAAAGATAATCAAGTACAAAATAACAGGAAATTAATGGATTTATTAGCATCTTGTATGTTTATTTAATATAAATCCGAAAGTGACTCTCACTTGGTAATAAAGAGCAATACTTGCCACTTTATAAATAAAAGAAAAGTCAGTCGATTCTACTTATAGAATGGAAGGGTGATGCATTAATATTTAGTGCATTATTACCATTTGTAGGGTGTAGGGGACAAGGGTCAGGATTTAAGTTTCTAGAAGAGAGTTTTACATACATAAACATTTAGATTAAACTAGAATAGAATTTTTATCTTGTATAAAAAAAAAAAAAAAAAAAAAAAAAAAAAAAAGTAAAGGGGAGAAATATATATATATTTTTGTGAGAAACCAGACCAAAGTAATTTTATTTTTGATTCAACAGAAAAAAGTTTCATTTATTATAAAAGGAGAAACATTCGAGTAATATTGTTAGGTACACAAATCGTTTACATATTGGTAAGGTGAAAAGTGGTAAATTAATAAAATAACCTTATTTTACAATTGAGACAAAGATTGCGAAATTTTGTGTGTTATTTACTAAACTTATTTGTTCAAAGAAAGAGTTATCATTTATTGAATATCTTGCGTAACCCTAGGCTACAAGTGAATGCAAGACAATAGCAGTATTTAAGTAGTGGGTAAAAATGGGGAAGGAAAACAAGACGCTAGCTAGATCTAGAAACCCTAACAAGAAAATGCATTAAAACGCTCATTTGTGATAATTTTTTTAATTCTTTTTCCCCAGAGGTGTACTGGTGTTGTAGCTATGTCCCAAGGTCATTATTGATGTCCAGCCCAAAGAGCTGGGAATACCCACTAAGGCATAATATAATGTTGAAGAAGTCAAAAAGAGTTCAGAAAAATATCATGTTTTCTTGTAAAAAAGAGATTGGTTATGGTTGCGTACTGTTGAACCTTACAAGCAATCACAGCACAATCCATGAATAAACATGTGTTGATATGTGTTCGATGAGATAATTCGTATCCAACAAGCCTAAAGATCAACACAATATCAAACAAACCTAAAGATCAACAAAATTCACTTCTAAGTTTTTATTTTTGAGAGAGTTTCAAATTGCTTTGGCGATTTGGTTAGGCTTAGATAGTTGAAAGGAAATTTAGCAGAGTAAGAGTATCAAAGTTCTCATACCTTGATTGGGATTTGGTCTTGTTATTTATAATAGTTTGGTTAACAGGTCCCTTTAGAATATTTGTTAATGAACTATTATAAGAAATTTTTAATACCATTTGCATAAAAGATATAAAAAATGGTTAAAAAATCAGTTGTTTTTTTTTTTTTTCCTTTAAAAATTTATAAAAATATCTCCAAAAGGCATAGGTTAACAAAAACCTTTAATTCTTTGAGGACATCATTAGAAATTCCTCATCCTTTGAATTTGAAAGTTGGGTCTAACATCTCAATGTCTCATGGAGCCGAAGGGGGAGTGGGTGAGACATGACACATAAATGTAGCATTAAATGTGATTGATGATAGTTGTTAGGATTAAATGCAACAATGAGTAGGTTTGTACTTTATACTGAGTTCTAAATTAGGAAAAACTTTATCTTGTTTCCGTTGTATGTTAGCTCTCCCTCACAAGAAAGTGGGCCCCACACAGATGCAAGTGATGAATATTGGGCAGCAGCTCTTTTTGAAGAAATTGACGACAAAAGGAATATTTGCGGCTACAAAAGTGGTGCATTCAAGCCCTCAGAACTTCATTACCATTCTACTTTCAAAGAAATTCTTTCAGTCAAGCATGGAATTGAACAATTCCAGTTCCACCTTCTTGGACATAATTTCTTAGTAGAAATGGACATGTCTTCTTTCCCAAGATGCTCCAGTTCAAAAGGAAAATGCTCCCACATCCTCAGCTACTCAGATGGTCAAATTGGTTTTCACAATAGTCTTTTCAAGTCAAGCACATTAAAGGTAAGGACAACCTTATCACTGATTACTTTTCCAGGAAACCTCCAGCCCTTAATACCACAATTATCCCTCCACCTTTATGTGTATATCTTATTACAGACCCATCCTCATCCTCAGGCTCTTCCTCTGCAGACCCTAATGATATCCTTAATATGATAGAAAACCTTCCCTCAGAAATAAAAGACCAAATCAAAACCTTGACCCTTGAAGCCAGAACTAAAAGAATTATTAAAACCCTCCATGATTACCTTAAAAAACACCAATGCCATTTCCTTGCTATTTTCCCTGATATAGTAAAATCCCTATTACTGACTTTCCTATTGTAAATCCTTATACTGTGTTTGATAAACCTCAAGTCTCTTTCAAAAAATCCATAAAAAAATTGTTAGGTCCTTCTCAGTCTTCCACTGTTAAAGAATATGTCCAAGCTTCTAAGTTTGACCAGTATAATATTCCAGCTAGTGAAACAGAAAATTTCATTACCCTTGCACTTCCTAGAGAGTTTATAATTCCATGGCAGAAACAGGGATATACACACCTCCACTTTGGAGTAGTAAGGTTGGCATTAACTTTCCATGGAAGAAAGGGACTCCCTGTAGTCTTTAGAATTTCACTTCTTGACTCCAGATTTTTCGAATATCAAAATGCTGTCATAGGGACGGTCTAAACCACCTTAAATGCAGGAACCATTTTTGTTACCCTTTTTCCTAACTTAACATGTCTCTGAAGGACCCCAATCTTTGTGATGCTCTTAAAGTACAAGTCCAAATTATGGGAGCTTCTCAGGTGCAGGATACATTTGTTGCCACACTTCACTATCAGCTAGCATATAGACTTCAGAATCATGCTTTTGACATGGCGGTTCCAGACATAGCCCAATCTAATGATGCGTTGCTGATTCAAGTTGATCCGGGAATGACGCCCATGTGTACCTTTGTCCCAAGGCAACTCAACAAAGACCAGATGATGTCTCTTTTCCCAGAATCATGGATTACAAAATATGAGATGCTTCATCAAGCAACTAAACCAATCCAGTCCAAAGATCCTCTCTTTATCAGAAAAGCAAATGGTGAAGTAGAAACAAAATTCTTGATGGCACCATCAGAGAAGAAGGATGTCACAGTTTTCCCAACTCAAATTGCTGTTCTCCAACCAGTTTCCTATGTCAGTGAAGAAGAACTTCAAATCAAAGCATTTTGAGAAGATGGAAAGCCTTGTTATGAAGGGAAATCACCCTTCAGTCACATATGGTGGGACGTTTGTGATTGTGTTGACTGCCAGAAAGAAGAAGGCTTTGAAGAAGATTATTCCAAGAGAAAGAAAAAATCCTCCTAGCAAAAGCTCAAAGAAAGATATGAAGCAGGAGATCCAGAAGTTGACCTTCTAAGAGAGCCCTCTGGAAAGTTTGATTATAATGTCCTTTACTGTGGGGCCCACCCTCTTGTAAGGGAGAGGTAACATACAACGGAAACAGGATATAACTTCTCCTAAATTAGCCTGTTAATCGAACAAGAATAGTTCTTAATTTGATTATTTCTCTGACCTCTCACATGTAGGGCCCACCCTCTTGTGAGGGAGAGGTACATACAACGGAAACAGGATATAACTTCTCCTAAATTAGCCTGTTAATCGAACAAGAATAGTTCTTAATTTGATTATTTCTCTAACCTCTCTATGTGAGAAAGTTTGCTTCAACCAATTAAGCTTCATGGCTGTAGACTTGTAGGGCTCAGCCGAAGAGGGTTGTCCTCCTCTACTGAGTGACCACGTTGTAAGTGGGATGAGGTCAGTCCCTATGTTTTTTCAAACAACATTGTGTGCCCGAAAACTAGTAGCCTCTAACTAGTAGTAACTAGTAAGAGCATTCCCATCAAAAGAGTCAAAATTTTTAGCATTTAACATCTCAAAATACTACTTTAACAATTTTAACACTTCATTTTACAATATACTAAACATCAAAGGTTCTATTTTTTATTACAACTTCATTTAAATATTATTATTTTTATTCTCTCACTATATTTCTTTCTCTCTCTCTTCTTATTTATCTCTCTCCTTTTCTTTGAAGAAACCCACCACTTTCTTCTCAATCTAAGCAAACCACAGCAACAGTCACAGCCACAGCCACGGCTAGCCACTGCCAGCCACCACCACCGAAGAAAAAAAAAAAAAACCACTAGTTAGCAGCCACCACAATCCCTAACCACCAAAATCACAAACCCAAACCAACTGCGAGACCCACGAGTTGAGCCACCCACTGTCACTGAGAAACACAATCAAGACCCATTGAGCAACCCAGCAACCAAGACTCATCAAAACCCATTAATAACCCACCGTGCCACCAAACCCATCAACAACACCACCGAGACCCATCAAAACCATCGCCAAGGCACCACCGATACAATACAACCAAGACCCACTAGCACTGAGACCCACCAAATCACACCCACATAACCACCGTGCCTCATGAGCTCACCCACCAAATCAAACCCACGAATCGCTAGACCACAATTGCCATTGAGATCCACTAAATCAGACCCACGAAACCTACCAAATCATGACCACAATCGCTGAACCACCATTGTGCCTTATGACCACAATCGTCGAATAGGGACGGCAATTTAGATTTGACTTGCAGATACCTGGCCCGGCCCAACCCTAATGGGTCGGATTTTACCCGACCAGATAAAGAATAGGGTCGAGTATGGGTTTTTTTAAAAAAACCCGAAGCGGGTCCGAGTCGGGTTCGAGTTTTATCAAAAAAATCTGAGACCCAGCCTGAAACCCGACCTGGATAAGACCCAGTTACCATGAAATTAGTCAAATTACTAAAAACCTGCCCTTATATATGTGTATGTGTGTGTGTGTGTGTGTGTAGTTGTAAACCCTAAGTCAATAACCCAGTACCCATCCGCCTCTTCCTAACCCTCAATCTCTCTGTCACTCACGCTCTCACCCTAACCCTCAATCTCTCTGTCACTCACGTAGCCACGCACTCAACCATGCACAAGAGCACGCCGCCACGCACAAGAGCACGCAGCCACGCCTCGGCCTCACTTTGAGTCACTCCTTGGCCTCACTCTGAGTCACTCACACGCAATCTCACAGCTCACATAGGCACTCACTCGCTCTCAAGAACTTTCCTCTTGAATTGGTTTTGGGTCGTGATTTGCTTGTTACCTAAGCACTCTTCCCTCTATCTCTAGATCTAAAACCCAAGGCCGAAGACCTCAAGCTCTCTTTCTCTGATCTCCAACTTAGGGCCAAGACTCTCTTCTCTCTCCATTTCTATTTTTATCTTCTTCTTTATATTTATTTTTTGTTTGATCCAAAATCTCCTCCGTTGGTTTGGTTATTTCTGGGTTTGAGGATTGAAAAATGGGATTTATTTTATTTTATTTATTTTTTATTTGGGTGTGACTGTGGAGATTTGAAAGGAAGGGATTTTTGGGATTGGTTGTTGGCCGTGGGTTTGATGTTGAGTTTGGGGCTTGTTTCAAAAAAGCTTCCTTTCTGCTTGGGCTTAATGGGGCCCGTGGGGCTTGGCGGGAGCGGGTTCGGGCCTCGGGAAAAAAATCCGTTTAGTAAACGGGCAGGGTTCCAGCTGCGGGTCTTGGCCCGCAGGTTGGGTTCGGGTATGCAAAAACTCGGCCTGAACCCGACTCGTTGCCATTCCTATCTCCGAACCACCAAGAACAAGCAAAGGCGCGGGAGAGAGAGAAGAGAGAAGTGAGGGGAAAGAGAAGAGAGAAGAGACTGAGGAAAAGGAGACATTGGTAAGAATAAAAAAAATGCTTTTTATGTTTAGCTCCATGCTACGGTGAGCTGTTATTGATAACATCTCATTGTAGCTGAATAGTAAAGGCGTAAATGTACTTTTAGTCCCTACATTTTGACATTTTTCCATTTTAGTCCCTACATTTTATTTTTTCCACTTTTAGTCCCTAAAACCAATTAACGCGTGTTATTTTCGTCATTTTCGTCAGTCAACCAACGGAAATAGCTGAGGTGGCAGCCGGAGCAATTAAAATATTATAAAAAATGCACATCATCATGACAAATCAGCATATAAAATTTTAAAAATAATTTATTAATTTTAATTAAATAAAAAAATAAAAACATAATTAAAAATAATAAAATCAAACCCAAGAACATGAATTCAGAATTAAAAACAATAAAATCAAATGCCTATGAACACAAGAACACAAACCCAGAAAATCAAACCAAGAACAAGAATTCAAAATTAAACCCATTGAATCAACTTCCTTTCCCACTTAAAATCAAATCAATAATGCAATAAAATTTGAGAAGAGAACAAAGATCAATGCTGAAAGACCCATGCTGAAAATCCATGAGTTTTTCTCGTTCTTCCCCAAAGATTCATAGCCAAAATCATAAAATCAAAGAAAACCCAGAAATCTCAAACACTCAAAAACCCAGAAACCCAAAAACTCAAACAAAACCCAGTTTATTTCAAACAATCAACAACAAAATCAACCAACCTGGCCAACTCGGCTCATTGAATCAAATAAACACACAAACCTAGAAAAACCCAGCCAAACTCAGCTTATTGATTTTTTTTTTTTGTTTTTCTGGTTTCATTTTTTGGGTTTGGGTATTTGATTTTCGGGTTTGATTTTCTGGGTTTGGGTATTCGTTCTGGGTTTCTTATACTCGGCTTCGGATCTAGCCAGCGCTTCTTTTGACCGAGCTTGAAAATTGCCGATGTCGGATTCTTCTTCGTTTTGGTGGGTTTGGAGCATGGTCTCTAAGGATGAGAGTTGAGCTATCTCACTCGATGGCGAAGCTTGAAGGCAACGGCAGAGCTTGAAGATGACAGCGATAGTGGCAGAGCTTGAAGGCGATGGCAGCGATGGCAGTGCTTGAATGCGACGGTGGCGATGGTAGATCTTGAAGGCGATGACGGCGGAGACAGAGTTTGAAGACGACCTTTTACTCGCCTGGGTTTGTTGTTGTCGGTTGTGGCTTTTGCTCACTGGGGTTCACTTGTTGTGGGTTATGGCTTTTGATTGCTAGAGTTTGCCGCTGTGGGTTGAATCGGTTTTGAGGCTTGGGTTTGAATGGGTTGTGGGTCTGAATAGGTTGTGGTTCTTAGGTTGGTTTTGAAGTTTCGATGGTGTGTGGTGTTGTTTCGGTGGTGGGTATAAATTTCGGTGGTTGTGGGTTGCTGTTGGTGGGTATAAATTTCATGTTCTTGGGTTTGATTTTCTGGGTTTGGGTTTGGTTTTATTGTTTTTAATTATGTTTTTATTTTTTTTATTTAGTTAAAATTAATAAATTAATTTTTTAAATTTATATGCTGATGTGTCATCGTGATGTGGCATTTTTTATAATATTTTAATTGTTCCGGCTGCCACCTCAGCTATTTCCGTTGGTTGACTGACGGAAAGGACGAAAATAACACGCGTTAATTGGTTTTAGGGACTAAAAGTGGAAAAAATAAAATGTAGGGACTAAAATAGAAAAATGTCAAAATGTAGGGACTAAAAGTGCATTTACGCCAATAGTAAAATATTTAGCATTTAACACCTTTGTTGTAGGTATCTTTTTATGGTTTGAGGTGTTAAAAATAGCATTTAGCGTTTTTAATTCTCTTGATACGAATGCTCTAAGTATACATGCTTACTAATAAAATGTTCTTTTTACCTTTTTCATTAATTTTTAAATCCTTTTGATCAATAATACTACTATTACAATAGAGATTATAGGTACTTCTCTCTCTCTCTCTCTATATATATATATATATATATATATATTGAACCGTTTTGTACTTTGAAATGTCTCATTTTCTTTTGTTATCTTCTCTCTCATAATAGGTTTATTCAAGTAATAGAAAAAAAAAAAAAAAATTTAAGTATAGTTTTCAAACTTAAAGATTTGGGTTGTTTTCATCTTTAACCCTTTATATTTCAAAATTTTTATTTAGCTATTAATATTTGCCTATGTTTTCGTATTGGTCATGCCATCCATTTTTGTTGGTGATTTGGTCCATTTATTGGTAGATAAATGCTTCATGTCACCCATATAATAAGTCCATTTCTTTTAGTAATTTGGTCTATTAAGTGCTAGATAAATATCGTCCATTAAGATGTGTCACTTACATAAGTCCATTTTTGTTAACACATTCCCTAGAAAATGCTAGACATAT